>NW_017280267.1:68772-111514 GCF_001594065.2 Cyphomyrmex costatus
CATTTCACCGCTCCGCGCGCAGATCAAATGTCGCTCGAGCGGCATTCGGACCGCGCGCGGTGACATGGCTTAAACTTTTCATTTTTATGATATGATTTTAATAGATATTACGTCCAATTACTAGGTACCTTTTCTAAAAAAAAAAGAACGTGTTATGTCTTGAAGAAGTTACATAGTTTCACGCACTCTATAAAGTGCAAAATATTTTTTCGCAAATGTTATAACAAACATCGTAATATATGGACTTTTTCTTACAAATTAAAAAAATAAAGCTTTGTGCGATTTTTTTGCGGAGATATTGTATATCAAAGTTACCCATGTATTTTACCATAATTCAATTATTTTCAACATTAGCATTAACTGATGTGCATCAAGAAGAGGTTGCTGTTCGGATTTTGAAAATTCTTCAGATTGCAATTAGAGCAATAGAAGTAGCACCAAATATGATAAAAATTTCTCAGACCACAATTGCATCATTATGTTTACACGAATGTTTGTAAGAAATTATTCGAAGACGAGGAGCGCAGAATACAAGTTCTTGAAGTGTACACACACCCACGCGTCAATTATGCATATAACGTGTGAATGTGTGTGCGTGTGTATTGTGACTGACGTGTGAATGTATGTACATACACTTCAAAAACTCGTATTCCGCGCGCCTCGTCTTCGAATAATTTCTTACAAACATATTCATGTATACGTAATGATGCAAGCTCTAATTGTGGTCTGAGAAATTCTGCTACTCTATTAGGACTATTAGGTCAATCGGAAAGTTCCATCCGGTTTTTGCAAAAAGTATGATTTTATTTTAGAAACAAAATGAAAAAGTACATCAATCAAAATATTGTCCATCGTTAGCAATGACTTTTTCCCATCTTTCGGGCAGCAAGCAAATTCCGCGGCGAAAGAATGACTCATCTTTGAAGGCTATCCAGTCAGAGACCCATTTTTCGACGTCTTCATAAGAATTAAAACATTTCCCAGCAAGTGCGTGTGCCATCGACCGAAACAAGTAATAGTCAGAAACAGCATAGTCTGGTAAATAAGCCGCATGGGATAACACTTCCCAGCGAAATGCTTCCAATGTTTCTTTAACATAGCCTTAGTGACGTGAAGTCGAGCGTTGTCATGAAGCAAAATCACTTTATGCTATCATGTCTCATATTCTGGTCGTTTTTCGCGCAAAGCTCGGCTCAAACGAATTATTTGTTCTCGGTAGAGATTCCTTGTAACTGTTTGATCAGATTTCAACAGCTCATGGTACACTACACCCTTCTAGTCCCACCAAATACAGAGCATGGCCTTCTTCCCATGACTATTGCGTTTTGATGTCGATATCGATGGTTGGCCTGGATCGCAAATGGTTTTTCGGAGTTTGGGGTTATCGAAATAGATCCATTTTTCATCGCCAGTCACCATTCGATGCAAAAACCCCTTTCTTTGTTACCTAGCAAACAGAATTTCGAAGGTGGTTTTTCGCCTTTCAATGTCTCTTGGCTTCAATTCATATGGGACCAATTTTTCTTCCCTATAGACCTTTCCTAAAGCTTTTAAACAATCGGAAATAACAGATTCAGCACCATTTAATGCTTTTGCGAGTTGTTTTTGCGTTTGACGTGGGTCTTCATCCATCAATGCCTGCAATTCTTTGTCTTCAAATGCTCTTGGCCGTTCAGAACACTCTTTGTCCTCCACATAAAAATTACCACTTTGAAAGCGTCGAAACCATTCTCTGCATGTTTTATCGGAAGGAGCACTATCACCATAAACTTCTACAAGCAGCGTGTGTGAAGTTGACACCTCATCTTTTGACACCGCAAGTTTTCACACAAGTACCATTGGCATCCGCAATAGTTCTATAGTTCCTGATAGGTTTTAGGACCAGTACCGCTGATTTACCTAAAAAAAATAGCACTTGAAAATTTGAGGTGCTAACTTCCAGTGGCACCGCAAGATTCGAGAAAGTCGATTTTTTTTACGGAATCTTACAGTACCTGAAGAGTACTAGAGTTCCTGATAGAATATAACAATAGTACCGGCCAGTAAATATTAAAAAAAAATTTTTAAAAAGAAGCTAGCACAAGTTTTTTAAAAATTCATTTTTTTTGCGCTATTTTTTAGTATTCGAAGAGTACTATAGTTCTTGATAAGTTTTAGTGATACTACCGACCATTTTAATATATATAAACGATCTTTTAATCTGAGAGTTGGCACCGCACGTCAAGAGTAAAGTACCCCTAAACGGCCAGTACTGGCCGACTTTTCGGCTTTTTCCGACAGTACTACGAGAGTACCGAAGAAATATGCAAGTGTCGACCCGAGTACTCTTCGTTTAATATGTTTAAATAATTTTTTAAGTTTTTCGCTGGCACCGCACGTCAAGAGTAAAGTACCCCTAAACGGCCAGTACTGGAAGAGTACTCGGGTCGACACTTGCATATTTCTTCGGTACTCTCGTAGTACTGTCGGAAAAAGCCGAAAAGTCGGCCAGTACTGGCCGTTTAGGGGTACTTTACTCTTGACGTGCGGTGCCAACTCTCAGATTAAAAGATCGTTCATATATATTAAAATGGTCGGTAGTGTCACTAAAACTTATCAAGAACTATAGTACTCTTCGAGTACTAAAAAATAGCGCAAAAAAAAAATGAATTTTTTTAAAACTTGCGGTGCTAGCTCCTTTAAAATTTTTTTTTTAATATTTACTGGCCGGTACTATTGTTATATTTTATCAGGAACTCTAGTACTCTTCAGGTACTGTAAGATTCCGTAAAAAAAAATCGACTTTCTCGAATCTTGCGGTGCCACTGAAAGTTAGCACCACAAATTTTCAAGTGCTATTTTTTTTTAGGTAAATCAGCGGTACTGGTCCTAAAACCTATCAGGAACTATAGAACTATTGCGGATGCCAATGGTACTTGTGTGAAAACTTGCGGTGTCAAAAGATGAGGTGCCAACTTCACACACGCCTACAAGCATTCGATGAGCTTCAGCTGCAATTTTCTTCCATTTGAAGCAGAAGATTCACACTTCGCGCAAATGACATTTATTTGACTCAAATGTCGACATTTTCGATGCAGTAAGAAATAATGTTATTGATGCAAACGTATACTTTTGTATACTGAATTTTATTGACAGACGGTAAAACTAAAAAATTAAGCTTGATTTAGACATTAGAGTTATTGACAGTTCCAGTTATAGATACTCGTCGCTAGATGGACGACTTTCCGATTGACCTAATAGTTCTTAAAGATTTGTTGAAAGTTTTTCCAAACTATATAGTCTTCTCGCCATTATCTCACATACATAAATAATAACTTAAATAAACTAAAGTAAGTTTAAACTAACGTATAAATACAGTACCGCAAATGCTGTTAGTATTATAGTTAGTATTATAGTTAGTAGAAATATACACTTCTAATTACGATGTGTGTATATATACGTACATGGTTTGAAAAGTCTGTGTAAAAATGAACACTATTTAATTTTTTCGGGACATTTTTTATTTTTTAACATAATCTTTCTTTAAGCTTATATATTTCGTCCAACGCTGCTCCAGTTTGTTGATCCTTTCTGAATAATAGGATTGGTTCAACTATGCAAAATAGATATTCGTTTCCGCAATCACCTTGTTTAAATAAAATCTCCTTCTCGCGAGACATTTCTTCATATTGGAGAACAAGTAATAATCCGAGAGAGCCAAATCTGGAGAATAAGTAGATTGCGGAACGAGTTGAAACCTTAACTCCATCAATTTTGTGGCAACTCCAGTGAGCTCGTGCGTTGTCATGATAGAAAAGGACTTTTTTGTGAGCCAATCGTGGACTTTTTTTTGCAATTTGATTTTTAAACGTTTCAACAACAATGAATAATATTCACCTGTGATAGTTTTACCCTTTTCCACATAGTCAATGAAGATTATTCCTTGCGAATCCCAAAAGACAGTCGTCATAACCTTCCTTGCCAAAGGAACGATTTTCGTTTTCTTTGATGCAGATTCCCCGGTGGCAAACCCATTGTCTGGACTGTTTCTTGGTCTCAAGCGTGTATCCATATTTCGTCCACAGTGACAAAACGACGTCTAAAGTCCTGTGAATTTCGCTGAAATAGCTGTGAACCGTCCTTGGAACACCTCACACAATTTCATTTTTGGTCAACTACGTGAGCAATCGCGACACCCATCTTGCGGATAACTTTTTCATGCCTAAATTTCATATTGATGCAAAATATTATGTACCCGTTCAATCGAGATGCTTACAACACTAGCAATATTACATGCACTTTAATTCTTCTATCATTCAATATCATATCGTCGATTTCATCAGTGATTTCTGAAGTAGTGGCCTCCAAAGGACATCTAGAACGTTCAGCGTCACTTGTGCTTATATGGCCACTCTGAAATGTTTGAAACCATTTATAAACTGTTCTAATCGAATGTGCAGATTCACCATAATGTTTATCAAACTTCTTTTTAGTCTCCTGAGACGATTTGCCTTTTACAAAGTAATGTTTGATCAAATTCTCATTCATTTTTTAGAAATCACTCCTTAATTCAAACAAACGTCAAACAGAGAAATAGACCGATCTGGCCGAAACTTGGTGTGTTCTTCCAAGATGTTACTAACTGAAAATAACCTTGATACACACCAATAATGGTGCCATCTCTTTGACTTTGCACGGACTTTTCAAACCATCCGCGCGCGCGCACGCACGCACGCGCGCACAGCAGACAGACAGACAGACAGACAGACAGACAGGACAGGGTGTCATTAACAGATTAAATCATGTATCAAGAGCAGGTAAAGTAGATCGAACTGAGTCGAAAATTCTCATACCATTTTGCAGTTTACGCAATATTTAACGAAATATTAGATCTTAAAGATAGCCGAATATCCGCCATCCTTAAATTAATATCTCGTTAACTATTGTAAAAATCGTAAAATGAAAAAGGACTTTTCTTCTCAGTTTAATCCATTCTACTCCTATGCGACAAAATTTTTCATTACTTGTCAAACATCCTGTATATGTAAAAAATGCAAAAGCAAAGGAAAAATACACGTGCATCAGATAACTGAATCAACATTTAATTTACCATCAACAACGACAAAAAGTAATAATAATAATAATAATTGTATCTGGTCTGCCTCCGAAATCTTTATCTAACTGTCCCACTCCGTCGATAATATCCGTCCTCCGAGAATGCCTCCTCTGCTTGGTTTGACTCTATTAGTTCACTATTAGGCCGAAATCAGACTACGCATTGAAAATTGAAATTAAAGATTGAAAATTGAAATTTGACCAACGAGGATAAAGGAATTTTAACTCCTCTTATTTAGACAAAATTCAATCTTCAATCTCAATCTTTAATACGTAGTCTGATTCCGGCCTTACAGCCCTCTACAGCGTCTAGTGACTATTTTACTTCACTTCCTACATATATATCCACAATATTATTTTTACCGGCGTTTAAATCCCATCGAACATTTGTGGGATATGATAGGAAGAAGCAACCTCTCCTTGATATGTATCGGGTAAAATTAACAAAAAAAGATATTAAAAATGTAAAAAAAAAAATATTTAAAATTATATATTTAAAAATATAAAACCAAAAGAAATAATAAAATACCAATTTGGGCCGACACAAGTTATGAGTGAGTATCTTTATATATAAAATTGATTCAAAATGAACAATAATAACATAAATTATATAAAGGTACACTGATAACTTGTGTTGGTTCAAATTGGCATTTTATTGTTTCTTTTGGATTTATTCATATGAGCCTATTATCTTGATTTTTTTTTAAATATAAGTCAACAATCCTTAGGTACAAGATTAATTTGGAAATTAGTAAAAAAATTTTAATATTTTTTTGTATTTCTAGAGAAAGTTAAGATGCTGCTCATTGAGCATCTTAAATTCCTGTAGAAATTTTCATGTAACAGCTGCAGAGATTACAGAGCCTGCATGTAAGTAAAAAATAAAAATTTTTTTATATTATATAAAGTATCAAGAAAAATGTGGAATTATTATAATTTTTCAATTTATTTTACTCTCTTCCAGAAAAAATTAATCCCAAAATTATGATGAATTTTTTCGGCGCTTAGAATGTATATAGCCCATGTAAAAAAACTGCCGCGACTCAAAAAGAATAATTTTTTAAAAGTATGTTTTTGATAAAACTCAATAAATTTAAAATAATGAAAAAGAAAAGGGCTACGAGCCAAAAGTGTCGTTATAATATACAATTGTTAGTAAATAAAAATTGTCATTTAGTTAAAATTATGTAGTTTAATTAGAAACAAAGAAATATACAACAAACAACAACAGACGTTTCGACCTCTATTAGGTCATTATCAATATTACAGAATGATCGCAAGTTGTTAACAAGGAATGTGATGTACGAAATTATAAAATTATAAAAAATATGAAAAAATATATATATATATATATGTATAAGGCCGGAATCAGACTACGCATTGAACAGTGAGATTAAAGATTGAAAGATTAAAATTTGGCCAATCAAAATAATAAGAGCAAAAATTTTTTTATTCTCATTAGTCAGATTTCAATTTTTAATCTTCAATCTCAATTTTCAATGCGTAGTCTGATTCCGGCCTAATAATATGTGTACAATCTCACTCGCATAGTTGACGTTGTATTTATTTCGGTACAATAGTAAGAGTCCATAAATCAATGTAAATTATCTGGTTATAAATGTAGTGTGTAAAAATGTCTAATAATTGTTTCATATAAAATTGTATCAATTTGTACGATTTATAAAATTGACCGTTGTTAGAACAATGCGATGAAAGTCAAATTTAAATTCTTACACTAACAAAGGAATTTAAAAATAATATAATTTGTTTACATTGTCGCAAAAGATGAGTTTTAAAGGTTATAAAACAAAAATGACATTTGATCATGTTCTTGTAAAATATTCTGTTTTGTCAATATTATTTTATCAGTCAATAATTTTCTGTCAAAAAAATTAAAAAATTTTTCCTTTTTTCTCAGAAATTTAATTTTGATTTAAAACACTTATGAAGTAAAGGAACGATATCATGATCATCACGTGTGTGCGATGCAGGTAAACGTAGATAATATATTTGGAGACACGGTAGTGTCTCGGCGCTAAGCTAAGCGCAGCGACACTGCTGTGCCTTCTTTACGAGAGCCGGTGAGTTGCGGCAAAGTAAGATTATCAGATCTCAATAACGGCTGAACTGATCAAGTTCTATATACGCTCAATCGATAGCTACAACTTAAATTGTATAATAAAAATGCTTTTAGTTTTTTTCTACGAGCGGAGCTATCGCGACGCAAAGTCCGGATCTGTAACTTTTCACATAATATTACTTACCCAAATATCTGCTTTCGTAGTAATAGGTTTTCCACAGTACATATCAACCATTTCAGGAGCTCTGTAGCTTAAAGTAGTATATTTCTTTATTTCTTCCTCGACTACAGCGGCACCGTGGACACCGGGATTAAGAATTTTTCCCGTCGCAGATCCAAAATCACACAAAACATAATGACCGCTGTCAGCGAGCAATATATTTTCCACCTATCGCAAGACAGTTAAATGTATATTTAATTAATAAAACTATATTTCCAACGATATCACATAATATCCATTAAGCAATTCACCTTGAGATCTCTATGAATTATGGGAGTTTGACAGTGATGCAATCTGGATACGGCTTCACAAACGTCACAAAAAATTTGTAGAACTTCCGATTCATTGAAACCTATTTGCAACCTAGAAATAAGAAATTATATTAATGTACAATTAATGTATGTCAATTGAGTATGTCAAATTTTAATATTATCAGATAAATAAAAATAGTAAAAGGTAATATTTTGCACAATTATTTGCAATCAGATACAAGATACAAGTATGACGTGTGTGTGTGTGTGTGTGTGTGTGTGTGTGTGTGTGTGTGTGTGTGTGTGTGTGTGTAAAATGTGTGTGTGTGTGTGTGTGCGTGTGTGTATAACATAAGTCTATCTTATAAGCATAAACCTTATGCCACTTGATAACTAAGGGGCTCATATATACCATATATATATATATATATTTTATCAGTTATCAAGTGGCATAAGGTTTATGCTTATAAGATAGACTTATGCTACATGTCAACTAAGGGGCTCATATATATGTATTTTTTTTATCCGTAAGTGTATATACCGTGAGTGTGTACACAGAGTGTCTGGAATTTAAATGTCAAATTTTTGAGAACGTGTGGAAGATCGATAAACTAAGAAAAAAAGTCCTACAAAGATATGTTTGATTTTGCTTCGTTTTGGAGAAAATCGCAAAAAAGACAAAATGTAGTTACTTTGTTCTTGCACTCTTTGAAGTATTATCATCGCTAAAATCGTACACGAAAACAATAATAATAATAATTTCGTTTTCAGATGAAAACTTTTTGTTTATTTATATTTCTGCCTTTCTCATATAAATTCGTCAGAATTAAAAATTAATAATTATTATCAGCTCATGTAAATTTGTACCTTGCTTTCCATACAGTTAAGACGTATAATCTCAAGTTGCAATTCTTAGTGATATATATAATATAATAATTACCTTCTTTTATAATTTTCATCCTACATATACAAACTTGACGGCAGGAAATCCATATATTTGCTCTATGTAATTTTATTTTTGACTAATGGACTGGAAATCTCCTATTTGGACTAACCTTTCTCGTCAAAAAACGAAGAATGGAGTATAACAGGTTTTTTCATCGTTCAAGTAAATTGACTACTACAATCAAACATCAGAGTAATTATAACGTATCACAAATCTTGCGACATGCTAGGGTGTATATTTTTATATATTTGAGAATTACAATTATATAATTTGAATGTTGATTTTGCGACTTTGACATTGTCATGTAAACTTATTAATTAGATTGGGATTTTATGCGGCTGATGATGACTTTGTAAAGTCGAAACGTTCCGAATTAATATTATTGATTGTAGTAAATTTATTGAATTATAATAACAAATATAGCTCACTGTTTTTTGACCTGGGAAGTATACTTATTTTTAAAATTCGTCAGAATTACTCGTCGGAAGCTATCGAATGAATTACTCTTGTATAATATGGCGTGTACATATTCTATTGAATATATTCTTGATATGGTTTTCGCGTACGGTTTTTGCGAGCAATGCTTTGGAGGCAGTGCGAGAGTATACACGCCGATTTCCAAACAGTAGAGTGACCAAATCATTTTCAATTCAATCAAGATCCGTTAAGAGCGAATATGCAAGTAGAAAATCGTGTCCTGCGCCACTTTAATAATAATCTTGAGACCAGCGTCCGGAGAGTGTCAGGCTGCATTACAATTGTCACGGCACAGAATTCACCAAACTTTAAGAGATGATAACTACCATCTGTACCATATTCAAAAAGTACAGCATTTATTACCTCAGGATTATTTCAATAGGTTGTATTCCAGCAATTGATTTCTTGAGCAATTTAACAATGATAATTCATTTTCATTAAAAATAATCTGGACGAACAAAGTTATATTTACAATATATCATGCATAGAGTCGTGGAAATCCCAAGGCTATTAGGGAAAGTAGGCTCCAGCATTTTGCTATTAACGTGTGGCTCGGAATTTGAAATAACTTTCTAGTGGGACCATTTTTTTATCCGACAGATTAAATAAAGCCAAATATACAGATTTTTTGGAGACTGACTTCTTTGATTATTTAGAAGACATCCACCTGCAACAACGGATTGAAATGAGGTTTCAATTCGATGAGTGTCCAGCTCATAGCAAAACTACTCAATCTAGACTACTTGGCTAGACAGACATTATCCGCGATGATGAATTGAACGTGGAGGAGTAGTATCTTGGCCACCCTGATCACCTGATTTGACATCTAGACTTCTTTGTATAGGGATTCTAAAGTAAGTTTTCATCGTCAATCAACTCAAAAGAACAATTGAGAAATTGAACGGAGGTTGCACTAAATATGGCCAGAGTAACTATAGCATGAACTGTCCGTAATAGATGCAACACTTGCATTACCGCCAACATTTTGAACAATATCTACATTCAACAAATGAATAAATAATAAAACCATTCAACAACGTGAATAAGTAATAAAAAAGTATAAAAATAAAAACAACGTTTCGTCTTTTCTTGCGATTTTCTCCAAAACAAAATAAAAACGAGCATATCTGTACAGAAATTTATAATTTTTAAAATTGTTTCCTAATATATAATAATATGGATTTAGAATTACGATGCGGATAATTTTCTTTGTTCGGATTGAGAAACAATATTCATTTTACTAGCTGACTTGATGGACTATAGTTTGAAAGAGTAACCGTACTTCGTTTATTTTGTCATGTATCATTTATAAAGGAGACTGAAGAGGACTTATGTATAAGTTGAAACGTTTCTCAGTTTAATATAGAATATTTTAATAAAAATTGTCATCATTTATTTGTTTGGCTTGTTCTAATACCGTAATTTAATATCTTTATTTTATTTGTTTTTTTAAAACATAACAAGCGTTGTCATTGTAATTATATATTTTTATTTATTTATAAGATTTTTTTTTCTTAGTTTATAGATCCCCTACATGCTCCCAAGTTGTGACATGCAAATTCAGGACACCCTGTGTATGTGTGCGCGCTCGCGTGTTATACATATACTGGGTGTCCAAAAGAAAGTGTTACAAATTTTTCTCTCGAAAATATGGCATTATTGAGAAAAATTGTTTAGACAAAAGTTATCTGATTCCAAGAAGAAAACATTATGAGGTTTATTGGTTTTGATTTCGTGGAAGGTTTCAAGACCATTTCAAAATTAACTTTGTTTTTTTTTTTAAATAGGAATCTACGTCTTTTATAATAACATCATATTCTACGTAAAGAAACAAGTAATTGCCGGAAATATATTTTCATTCACCTTTTCAATTTTCCAAGATATTTAACAAAATATTTTTCAAATGAAAAAATATCGATAACAAGCAGCTGAGGAAAAAGAAATAAAGAAACAAGAGATAAAGAAAGGTTTATTTTGAGCTAATGAATTTATTAAGTAACTTTTATTTGACTTATTTTATTTGATTTTTTTAATGAAGTATTTAAGGATTAAGGAGCGTAGTCTTAGCTGCAAAAACACTGCATGGTTGAAATAGTAAATACTCATTCAAAGTATAAATAACAAATAAACATCCCTAAAAAGATTTATTTTCGTAAACTTTGTCAAATAAAATCAATAACGCTTTAATATTTCATATTTCAGTATAGAAACGACTTATTAGAAAAACGAATAAAATTTTGAAATTATTTTAAACAAACGTACAAAATGTTACTTAAATATTTACATATTAAATAATCAATGTCCAATTACATGTTCGAAATAATGTTCTTCCACTTCAATACATTGTAGAACTCTTTCACAAAAACACCTTTGAACATTAGCTAACATCTGTGATGTTACTTATACACAGGCTTGACATATTCTATCCATCATACCTTTACGTGTTGTGAGAGCAGTTAACATAACACGTTCTTTTATAAAGCTCCAGAGATTTTTAAGTTGTTTATTTATTATTTATACTTTGCATGAGCATTTACTATTCCAAGCAGGCAGTAAAAGTGCCTTTGCAGCTGAGACTACTCCTTAATTCTTAAATACCTATCTTAAAAAAATCAAACATTATCCTGCGAAGATAAAAAGATGGTACAAATGATCTAAAACACCTAACACACACACGCGCGCGTACAAAATGTATACAAATATACACATATAAAATTGTGTATTCAAATATTATTAAAAATAAAAAATTTTAAAAAAATTACATCTTTAATATGTCATTCAGCATATTATTAAGATCCAAGATCTTATTAATGCAATGTGCACCAAAATTGTTAGATTGTTAGTCAATTTAACTTGTGATAGTACTGCAGTAGTTTATTAGTTTGCGTTTTATAAGGCTGGAAAAAACTTCAGCGCGCATTTAGAAATCTACATACGTAGTATATAAATTCACATAAAAATTATATTAGAAGCTTCCAAGACCTAGCTTGACTGTTAATGGCTTATTCTCATCGGTATTTAGATAAAAAAAATTATTCCTAACCTGTTATTCATCATTTGAAGAACTTGGGATTTACAGTAAGGCATTAAAAGCAGAAGTTCGTGTATTCCTCCAGTGGTGTGAGTTATGCTACTATCTACATATCCTATAATATTTTTATGACCACTCAGGTTGCTCTGCAAATAGAAATAATTCATTTAATTTTACTTCCATGTAATATATTTAAAAAAAAAATAATTAACTAGCGTTACTAATTTTAGCACGAACTAGCATTTCACCATTCACGAAAATACTCACAGCAATTTGAATTTCCCTTTTACACACATTAAGATCATGTTCATTGTTGACATACATTCGTTTAAGTGCATATCGTCCACTTGAGGCTTTAACCAAAAATACAATCGCAAATCCTCCTGTAAAACAATGTTATCTTACATAAGACATACAGCAGAAAGACAGAGAAAACAAATGCAAAATGTTTTCAGTATTTAATTATAGTTGTACATATAAATCAGATTAAAGAAAAAATATGAAATAGAAAATCTACAAGGTTATTATGCATGTAGCGTGTTGTATCTTGACATAAATATAATTACAAGAGTGGTAATAAAAGATACGATACTCGACTTTACCTCTAAGTAAGTTTACAGACAATCAATTTCTGTTTGTCAGTTTCAACTATATTAACTTGTAACAATATACCTCCATCATTTGGCATTTTACAACAATGCAATTATTTCAAAAAAACTTTTGAAGCGAGGAAATTCCACAGTATTAGCTCTCCGAAACATAATCAACGTCCTGATTTTCTAAATGGCATGAAGCTGACACTTCACATTTCATATATTAACGTTCTCAAAAAATAATAAACTTGGATTCTTGCGTTTCAGTAAAATATCTTAAAATTAGCAAAAGATTGAATTGACATAGAACTGATAATTGTATTTGCATATTCACATAAAAATAAAAAATATTACTAAGCATCAAGACCCGCTTTCTTTTCTCTTATTTATGTTTAAAATATCTCAGATTCTTTTGTGTGAAATCTCATTAGCTCTCTAAAAGGCAACTGATTGTTTATTCCAAAGCAACATAGCTGTTATTCGTTGGAACCGTAAACTCCGTTAAAACACATAGTTCATGGTCAACGTATGGAAAGTTAACGATTCCCCTTACAGAAATCCAGTTTAATACCAGAAATTATTTATTTCGAATATTAGAAATACTTGTTAGTCCTCGAAAAATGAGTAATTAATCAGTATTAAATTTCTATAAGGGGAATTTAATGACGTCTACCAATCACCCGGCCTGGATGGAAATTGTACATGTCGTCGCTTATCTCATACTCGCCGAGGACAATCCAGGATGGAGAATAAAGAGGAGAGGAGAGGGGAGAAATGAGGGAGAGAGGGGGGGGGGGAGAGAGCGGGATGGCCAGGTGTGGCGGAGAGGGCGGGCAAGGTTGCAGTGCAAAATAAAACAGGGGAGATTCGTTCGCATACACGTCCACTGAAAACTGAAACACAGAAGAGCACACGCAAGAGCAGAAATGAAGGGAAATGTTGGTGTCGTTATAAAACGTTAGAAAAGAAACGATGTTCAAGAAAAAAACCGCGTACCTTCTGCCAAAACTTCTTCAACGGTGACTGTGTGGCGACCCACAACGAACACCTTCCCCAGGTAACTATTGGGTTCCTTCGACGTGTTGTCGATCTTAGAGAACAGTTTCTTCATGCTGGCACACTTCGTCCTTATCGTCGATGTCGATTTGACATAAGGCCTCTCGCGCTGTCGCTCCGCTCCGCCGATCCCGCCGATCACCGCCCCCCGGAACGGTACGGTACGGGACAAGACGATAGATACAGTACGACGGCACGACGATCTGGTGCAGCGCTCTCTGGCGCGGCTGGACTTCTCCTTCTCCGCCGCCATTGCCAGAGATAGAGATAGATATATATATATATGCATACACACATCATATACATACCACACACACACACACACACACCAGGGTGAGGCATTGGTGAGGCATCTAAAACAGGTCACTTAAATAACTTGCTTGTTTCTGATGATACAAAAAAAATATTTCAGATAAAAGTGGAACAGTTTCGAAGGAGACATGTTTTGGTCACATTGTTTTTTGTCTAGGTTGAGGCATCAAACAGATATGAAGGTTAACTCCACTTTTTTAACTGGAATTATCTGACTTTTTTTTTTATATAATGTGATTTTTTTAACAAATCTGCAAATAAAAATATGAAAGTACTAGCTGATATTAAAAAACCAATAGTTTACGAGATATTTAATATTTTATGTCAATGTATGTCGCAGGCTAAGTATAAAATGTTCCATAAACTATATTTCTTTTTGTTGTTATAATATCTGTACCTTTATACTTTTATATGCAGAATTGTTAAAGAAATGACATTATGTAAAAAAATCACGTAATTCAACTAAAAAAGGGGAGGTGATCTTCATATCTTTTTGGTGCCTCAATCTAGACAAAAAAACAATGTGACTAAAACACGTCCCCCTCGAAACCACTTTTATCTGAAATAATTTTTCGTATCAAAAACGAGTAAGTTATTTAATATGGGTGTAACGAAAGTTATTAAAATAAAAACGAATGCGAAAATAAAAGAAAAAAATTATTATTTGCAGATTTTAATAGGTCATTCAACATTATCAAGATCGATCAAACAGCGTGTTGTTAGTCAATTTAACTCATGATATTACTGCGGTAGTTTATTAGTGTTGCGTTTCAAGTCTGAAAAAATTTCGGCGCGCAATTAAAAATTTACATACGCGATATATAAATTCACATGCAATTATATAGAAGCACCCAAGATCCAGCTTAGACCGCTACGGCATATTCGCATCGGTCAACAAGAAATTACTAATTCATAAGTTATTAAATGATAAATGCAAAATGAGTAACTTATTGATATTTTTTAATATTTTGATCTAATAAAATATAATACATAAAATGTATGTATTTTTGCAACGTAACACAGGTATATTAAGTAAAGAATAGTTAGTTTACATCTTTAAACTGTTCAGAAAACTAAAGGAAAAATAAAAAAACAAATCTAAATTAAAAAATATAATGAAAACAATATCAATGTAATACTCACATGAAAATCTATAAAATTATATATAAGAGATATTATTCCTTCAAGATTGAAATGCAAAGTGATCGAAACATGAGCAGTATAATGGAAAATTGTACACAAATATATATAATATTATATCTACTTATATTACATAAGGCAGAATACTTTTTAGGTGTCCAACTGACACAACCAGAGGCACGATAGATTATCCATTTTTCTCTTCTTGTGGGAGATTTCGGGAAATGAGGCATTATATGGCCATTTCTACTTAAATTTTTGCAATTTGGATTTCACAGTATCGCATTTCGCAATGATTTAAAAAATATATAAACTGTATTTTCGAACCGTACATACGTATAATATCTACATCTTAAGGGTGCTGTCCCATGATACGGAAATTACACCGGAACGGAACAGTGAGACCAATCAGATCTCTGCAATCATTACTCTACTTTCCTTTCTGCGATTGTGATTGGTCTCACTGTTCCGTTCCGGTGTAATTTCCGTATCATGGGACAGCACCCTTAAAACAATTAACAATACTGAGCAACTAAATCAGCAATTACTAAGTATGTTTTCCTATTTTAGATGACACATTCGACACAAACGTCGTTCTATCCTTTCAACGAATGATAAAGATAGAATGATGTTTGTGTCGAGTGTGTCCTCTAAAAGGAAAGCATACTAACCTAACCAACGGAAATATCCCTCTAATGGCGGCAGCCAATCCGCATCTTTCACGCTGTTGTCCGATCCCTTACTTGAGGGTCCCTATGATAAACAAGAATAAACACGACACCTGGATCACTCGGTTGATGAAGCGGGGAGCACAGACTTTTGCATAACGCATAAAGCATGTGCATAAGGAATTTCATTGGTCCATTTTCTTATGCATGAGTCAGTGGACCAATCAAATTCTTTATGTATATGGTTTATGCGTTATGCAAAAGTCTGTGCTCCCCGCTTGATTCTGAACGCAACCCAGCGAATGTAGGTCGACTTAAATTTGACGCTATGACTATTCCCGGTTTTTACTGAAAAATGTCAGCACCAATCAAAATTGGAAACGTTATTTCGCGACTCTGATTAGAGGGTCTCTATGGCATCTCATTTTCCTTTTCTCTTTTCCTGGAGAGAAAAGGAAGAAAGATGAACTGGTGTTTAGTCAAAAACAGTCAAAAAGAACAGATCTTATGCGTGCATTGGTTGAATCGATTTTATAGGCCTGTTCTTTTTACTGAACTGGTGCAGAGAGTGCAATAAGTTGAAATGAAACAGATATACGTTTATTTCACTTCAACTTATTGCACTGTCTGTACCAGTTCAGACAGTGCAGGCAAAAAGAACAAGCCTTATATCTGCGCCGTTTACGTACACATAAATTTGTAGCTGTTTATAGCCTCGCATTTTCGCAGATATTCGTAAATGCTCGCGAGCGAATAACGGATTATCAGTATATCAGTAGGTAGTCTGGTTCAGACTGTTGAGAGTTTGAGAGAAAATAGTGGGAGATTTGCCTCGACCCAAGAGTGATGGTTTTTCGTTAAAAAAAGAAGATAGATATTCGTGCTTCTGCAACAATAATTTATAGCTGCGAGTAGACGAGTGTTAATGAAAGCGATTGCTAACTACGCGATTCTGAGATCTCTATTGACAAATATCATTACATTTAGTCAGTTTTCGCATGACATGCGAACTTTCCGAGTACCAACGTTACTTGGTTAATTTGGTCATTCGCTCAATTGAGACATGTAAGTTCGTTTTTTATTCGAATTTTGTTATAGATTTTGATTACTTATATTACATCACTTATGACATTAGATTAGTGTGTATACTTTCTAAAAATTATTGTACATTAAATTAGCAAATCTAAATATAAAGATATATAAATATTTTAAACAAATATCCAAGAATGATATTGGATGTTTTACGAACAAGAAGCAGAAATAACACAGTGTGACACAATGGGTGCATCCAGAAAAGCGCTCAGTAAGCTGCTGTTGTATCTGTTCGGTTTATATTTTTAGGTCTAATAGAATATGCCAATCAGATAAAGAAGCTCAGTGAGCGGTCGTGCTTCTGGATGCATCTAATGAATCACTTAGACTGTTTTCCTTCTAAAAAAAAATAATATACATTTCTACTGAAATATAGATTAATAGTCTCAGTTTAACTATTACTTTTTATCTTTTTCTAATTTTAAAAACAAAATAAAAAGTAAGTTAAACCAAAATTAAATAAAGTTAATTTATGTTGATAAAGAAAAATCATTTGACATCAGATGCTTTCAATTTGCACAAGTCGATGTGAATCGACACAAATATCATTCTATTTTTGTTACTTATAGAATGTCAAGAAAGATAAAACATTTATATTGACTTAAATCATCACAAATGAAATCCATAAACAATGTTCTACTCTTCTTGGAATTCAATAAATAACAAAAATGGAATACACTTGTGTCTACCTAATGTTTGTTTAACATATTGGTAAATAACAAAGAATAATAATAAGTACTTTGTTGTAAGAGACATCAATGACATAATGTAATAATGAATCTTTATATCCTTATTGCCAATGTTAAACAAAGATGAAATACGCTTTTGAGACTTTCATGGGTATTTTCTTCAATTATAGCAGAAGGTTTGCGAGTTATCGCCGTGTCTTTCTTCATTATTAATGTCAACGTTTCGTGAACCATGCCGTTCACTTCATCAGGGCGAGGGATGCACAGATACAGTATCAGTGCACCCCTCGCCCTGATGAAACATTGGCATTAACAATGAAGAAAGACACGGCGATAACCCGCAAACCTTCTGGTATAATTAAAGATGAAATAATTCACTGTAATATTAATGGATGTTTCTCCTTTGGTGATACAAGTCAGAAAAATGCCATTCTATCAATTTTTGCATTCTATGAATAACGAAAACAAAACAATACTCATTGTTGGTAAAAAAAGTATTCAGTAATTAATAAAACTACTTATAAAAAGACATATTTACAATGTTTTAAGAAGAGATGTATGATTATTATGGGAAAAATTTGACAATTATACTGTGTATATTTAAAATTTTAAATATCAATTTTATGTTGGTTAAATACTATTCACAATCATTACTCAACTTTTACATTTTACTAAATTGATGAGTCTAATATACTAAAAATAGAAAATATTTTTACAAAAATTATCAAAGATCCTGATAATCAAAAATACTACTCCACAAAAAACCATGGTTTTTTTTTCAGTAATTAGTAGCACTAGTTGTAAAAAGATATGTGTACAATGTTTTAAGAGGAAACGTATGTCTCTTTTATAATTTAAATTTATTAAAGTAGAGAATTATGTTGTGCAGATGTAAAGGAGGATATTAAAAACAGGCTGATTTTTGCCCACAATGGTGTAAGAAAAGGAATAGCGTTTTTTTTTTTTTTTTAATAGATTTTGGTCTCCTGAATACGATAATGTTAATAAAAAGTTCAGAATCGATAAGGAAAATTAAACCTTGAAAATTAAGTATGAGCATGGTGTATTAACAGAATTTGAATGCTGTATAGAGCTATCACAAAATACATCCGTGTGAGTTTTGTGTGTGTGGGCGGAAGGACACGCAATGTGTGCATGCTCCTAAACATTTACTCAATATTTGTACCAATTTATATCAAATGGAAAACATCATTAGAGAGGGATGATTGTTATATCATTGGATAAACTATACAATAATTTATCTAATATATAAATAAAAGAGTAAGAGAATGAGCTGAAGTTTATGAAAAGATGGAATAATCTACAACGACTCATCCTTAGTGACACAAGTTAACAGCCAACACAAGTATTGTTCTATCATTGAATGTCAAGAAAAATAGAATATTTATGTCAACGAGTCAGTAAATAAAATACCCTTTGTCTCTTACTAGAAAGCACTATTGAAATTGATTATATTACGCCATTGCAAATATTTTATATAAACCATTTTTTAGCAAATCTCTAAAACAGTTTAAATATTTGATATAAAATGACTTTTAATGTATACTACTCTGAATGATGGAATTCATCATTAGGCGACATATTATAAATTATATCATCAATTTTTAGTGATTACATTTGTAAACATTAATTTTTATTTCACAGTGCAAGAGAAACAAGGAAAAAAATTATTTGCCTTTATTCGCCATGCAAGTACCAGATTTTATTTCAATTACTAATGATATCATATCCAGCACTGTTATTTTATTACTCAATATTGCATGAGAGGACTTTCTGAGGATTCCAGCTTTTTTTTACACAACCACTGCGTTGATTTTACAGGAATCGCCGTAAGTTTGTTCTTCGTTTACTATCTCTAATTAGATTTATTATGCTATCATTTCATTTATTTGTCACAGTAATTACACAAGAGGCGACAAGAAATTATATACTTCATTCATTATGAACGAATTCGATGACTTAGACCTTTTGGATATTCAAGCTGATATTCAGGCTCTTGATGAAGCTTTAGCCTTATCTGCGAAAAAAAAATCCGAGCAATATGCTAGTAACAGTCAACAATCTGACGTTTTGTCGAATGTCGTCGCTGAGGATAACGATGACTATGTCAACTATCTCCAAGCAAATCAGGAAATCGAAAAATCTTTGAACGCTTACGAGATTAATACAAGATTGATCACGGGCTTGACGATAGCTAAGAAGAAATTGACTGCTCTGCTGGAAGAATGCGAGCAGAAGATAAAGCTGCTGGACGAGAAGTTGATGAAATCTACGGATGAATCGAGCTCAAGTTCCAAATTGGCAATCAGCAATGCTGGTATACCATATTTCAAAGACAAGGATTATTTCAGTGCTCCTAAGAATATTGATACCAAGCGAAAGGAAGCCGCTGGTGAAGTGTTTCTTTTGAATTTGAAAAAGCCAAACCGCTGGTCAGGAAAAGACAGAGAAATGCTTTTAAGTGCCATAAACAATCAAGCTATCGAATCGGTACTGTCTGGAGGATTCAATAAAGAAATTGACGAGTCGACATCTGATAATCAAACTAAGTTGGTAATTCCCAGAAACTTCAACGAGATGGTGGGGCCGTTGGGTGCGAGAGATTTCGATTGGTATAAGATTTCTGTTATGGATTTCGATAATAAACATTCACCAGGCGAATGCAAGGCTATGTGGAATGTCTACCTGCATCCCGCTTTTAGAAAAAATGAATGGACAAATGCAGAAGATAAGAACCTGTTGAAATGTATCAGAGAATATAAGTGTCAAGATTGGGATGCTATTGCGCGGAAATTAAATACAAACCGTAGCGCATATCAATGTTTTATCAGATATAATACTATCAAAAAAGTGCCGTTAGCAGGACAATTGTGGACCAGGCAGGAGGACAAACATCTCATAAAAATTATAAACGCAATCAAGATCGGAGACTACATTTCTTGGTCCGAAGTTGCTAATCATTTTCGACACAGAACCAAGCAACAAATTTACGTACGATGGACGTATAGGAAAGCACCACATTTGAGAAAAGGTAGATTTACTTATCAGGAAACAACAACTCTCCTGAAAGCGGTGCAGAAATATGGCATGGATTTCTGTAAAATTTCAAGCACTGTAATGCCACATCGAACTTCGATACAACTCCAAGAGCGTTACCAAACGGTGGTGTCCAATGTCAATAATTGGAATGTTTGGACACTCAACGATGATATGATGTTAATTAATCTGCAATTGAAATACAGTAACGATTGGTCCAGAATAGCCAAGTATTTT
The DNA here is from genome assembly GCF_001594065.2 of Cyphomyrmex costatus. Lineage (NCBI taxonomy): Eukaryota > Metazoa > Arthropoda > Insecta > Hymenoptera > Formicidae > Cyphomyrmex > Cyphomyrmex costatus. The sequence continues at coordinate 89,716 of NW_017280267.1, forward strand.
TCCGATAAAACAAGAACACAAGTGAGACATCGATATAATGCATTATTAAAATATATAGCGAAGGGTACAAGTCTCGAAAGTATACCTAGACCGCCCCCTACAATTTCTAAAAGAAATTTTATTAATAAAAAGTCATCCAATAAAGAGAGCACCAAAAAGACACTTATTAAAAATACTATATCTGAGATACAACCTGTTGTAAATATTTTTGATATTCAGTTAAGATTGTATGAAGCTCTTTGTTTTCCACTTTCAATTAAACCTAATAATTCTGAAAAATTTTACAATAGCGAGCAGCTTATGCGTTACACTAAGAGATTATACAACACATTGAATTTATTAAACGCCAATCTTGATATTCCAGATAATTTTCTGAAATATGTACAATTAAATAACAAAGAGAAACAACTTCTAGTTTCTTTCAAAGAATATTTAAACGTAAGACATATACAGAATAATGAACTGATAGAAAAATATAGTGTACTAATGTTTGGTTGTACCCCAGAAGTTAATGAGAGTGATTTTTTCATACCACCACTTCCATTTGATGGACATGTAAAGCTCAGAAAAATTAAAAATCAAAAGAACACATCTATAGATTACGATTTAGACATTAATGAAAAATTTCTTATTGATGTACATGCAGATTTCTCTATAATTCCCTCTGTATTTCCTTTTGTAAGTATTGAGGAAGACATTCAGTTTCATAAACTTGGTCAGTTCTTAATAAATGATTACCATAATTTTTTAGAACAAAATGTAGATTTATATAAATCAACAAAATGTATCTTTTCTTTTGCTAAAACAAAGACTTCAAAAGAGATTTTATTAGAACACAATAAATTGAATGTAAATTTAGAGATAAGTTCGGAAGATTGCAACCAAGTGAAATTAATCAAGTCGAAAAAAACTAGATTAAATGTAAGTTTGGAAGATTACGAACAAGTGGAATTAAATAAGTTAAAGAAAGTTGGTAGATCAAAGGTAAGTTTGGAAGCTTATGAACAATTGGAATTTAACAAAGTTGACAAAGAAACTACGAGTGTCAAAGATGATGAAGATGTAAATATGGATAATATAATTCCACCAAATCAAGCGACTTTATTAGGTTTAAAGAACTTGTTTCTTTGGAAATTACTGTATGATTATCAACACGAATCTCATCTACGATGTGAATTGATGGCATTGTTTGGAAAGGAATTAAAATCAGAACATACTTCGACAAATTCTGAACTTACAAAAATGGAGAGCGCTGAATATCAACTGCTGCGAACGCGCCTACGGCAATTATTTGAACTTCCAATAGGTTTGTCGAACACTATATTGGAAGTGCAAGGGCCAGAAGCGATATTTTCAAAAGATAAGCCGACTCATCAAATAATCGCAACTATTTCAAAAAAAAGAAAGTTTGAAGACTATGAAAATACAGATATAAATCCTTTGCAATTAAATAAAAGAGATGACTCAAGTATTTCGGCTAATAACAATTCGCAACTTAACTTGGGCGTTACATCGAGAAACCTTCCTGAAGTACGTAGCTGCAAAAGAATTAATAAGAAATATAAAATCACTAGAAAATAACGCATAATTCTGGATCATTTAAATCAATATGGAAATACTTGTAGGAAGCATTAAAGTTTTATTTATTTCAAAACATGATACATTTTTTAACTTATATTTTTTTTTTATTAGGTTTACAACAATTCTCAGCCCCTTTTACTAAGTTTTGATGTAAAATTATAAAAGAACGAATATTAACGTAATATCAAAGTAAGCTCCTTTACTTTCCACATTTCGCCATCTTTCAAGCAACTATAATGAAAAAAATTGAAATTGATATCACGAAATCTTTGAAATCTCTTTTTACATGTACTGTGTACAACACAGAATTTTCGCCTAAAGCCGAGCAAATCATTTCTTGAACTTCTGCGTTTTTCTTCAGTTGGAACGAAAAAGAGGCATTGCCTCAAATGCTGAGCTGCTTTCAGGAAATACGCCTAGGTAGGTCTAAGCTATAATTTACGTTACATATATTATAGCAAAGATGCACCTAAGAGTTATCTGTGCATAATTTCTGAACGCAGCCCTGTTTTTCAAACGACATAGTTTTCACTACTATTTTTTTAGATTAAATTCGCAGTACCGATACCTATTATTTTAAAGCTTAAGCATGACACTTCAAAAAGACTATGACGAGAAAAAGATTCAAATTTGAATAAGTGCTGTAATTGATTGAATATAAGCGCCGAGAATTAAGTTGTAGATCTAATATATTGAAATAAATGGATGTAGAAAAAAAGACTAGTTTTTATTTATTACAAATATAATCTTCTGAAAATAATCCATTAAGTATTACATAACTGTGATAATTAACAATATTGATCTGCAAAATTTAGTACATATGTATGTGGATACATTCTAAATATATATGCATATACATGTTATAAACACTTCTATCTAGTATAATTATAAATAATATATAAAATTATATTTATAGATTTTAGGAAGGCCATAAGAGTGGCTGACAAAGTAATAATTTTAAACAAATGTATGTTTATTGAAACTTATTTACAATCTATGTAAATAATAAATCAAGAGAGACATGTAATAATTAGTAGAAGACATAAGGAAAAATGCAATATCAATGAATTGTATAAGAAAATATGTTTTATATCAAAATGTCTGTTCTCGTTACTTTCTTATTTTTATCATAATGGATATATTTTCTTTTGTTTCATTATAAGTACGTGATAATATCTTCCTTAAAACCATCGAAACTAATGTTAACAAATAATATATAATATATTCATAAAAGTATGAAACAAGAGATCTTTGATATACATACAGCACATGTATGTATACACATCCAATCCTTTAATAAATTCTTTATGCAAAATGAAATGCCTTTTACTTATTCTCTTATAAATAATTATCTTAGTAGATTTATATTTAATGCATTGTTATTATATAGGTACGATATAATAGTTAATATTGTCTAACAGAGCTCTAATAGATAGAAGAAATGTAATACATATATATCTTACATGCAAAAAAGTACCTTGCAACTTTATAGGTGCGTTCCGTTTCGCATATAATGCGCATCATGCGAAAAACGGAACGCACCTCAAGTCTGAGTTTACACTGTATGCAAATAATTCTCACTTAGCTGATGCATTGTATGTATATTTTACAGCTTGCATTTTATGTTGACATTCAAAATCTTGTAACTTATTAAATTTTTATAATGATTATCGTTCAGTATAATTATTTCTTTTTCGATACTGAATTGCCGTAACCCATTACGATTATTGCGCAACCAGCTGTGAAAACGCTCCATAACATTAGACTCGGTTCTATTTTACCGACCAAAGCTCTAAGGTTGTCTAAAATCAATTTAAGTGGTTCATTTGTGATTTTAAAACCTGGCTTTTCTTGAAGAATCTTCATTTTTGTTAAATATTCGATAAGCGGAGAATGACTTTGGCTGAATATTGGGAAATATTCTCCTATTCTTTCTCTAGTCCACCAAACACGAGTATTCGATCTGTGTAAGGACAATGGGATTAAATTGTGTGTCTATATAAATTCAAAGTGTGGTCAACATCTCATTGTGAACACTCTGAAGCATTTGAATAACCAATTAGAAGAAAGAATTTTACAAATTGTAACTAATCAAAGAATCCTTCAAAGCATTTATAAGGTAAATGTCTTAATTAGTGATAATCGACACGGTTTTCCTCAATAAATCAATTAATATAGATAATGTTTATTCTAAAAAAATATGTTAATATTCAAAATTGTATATGTTATCTATTACAACGAATTTTGAATAAAATTAAACGCTTTTGTTAACTCTAAAATATTATAATTGTAAACATGCTATTCACGATGGCAAATCTCTATTACTGAAATTTCATACAAATATGATATAAAACGATGAAAATGTTCTTGTTTTTAAAGAAAATATGTATAAATACCAATCATTATTAAATTAAAGAATAATATAATTTATAGTCACAATTTAGAAAATATACAAATATGAGTTCTTAATCTATGAATTGTCTTGCTTAAGTCAATAATATGTACATGATTTTGTATTAATTTGTGATTAGCCGGTACAGTTCCTAAAGGTAGGTAACCATCAAACAAGCATTTCCTTACAAACATTTGCAAATGTTTGCGAATGTTAGTGAATATTTTGTATGTAATGTTTTCTCTTTTAATTGTGTGTGTTTGAAGGCTTCGCCGAATTTATTCAGTTTGAAAATGCTTGCAAACGTTCGCAAACGTTTTGCACAATTGGTAGGTACCCACCTTAAGATGTCAGTTATGCCAGTAGCAACAAACCACAAATAATATATATGAGTGTCAAATACTAGTGAGTATACTCATAATTTTTTATTTTGTGAATTCAAATTACTTAGGCGTAAAATTGACTATATTCGTATGTTATTGCTAGTTGATTGCCAGTACTGAAAATCTATAGTTCCTGTTACACATACTAATATACTGTATTGACAACTGATAGTAATATACGAACACGGCCATTATTTAACTGTGTGTTATTATAATAAGGACGTTCCTATGTTTACTATATGTCAATAGTAAAAGGGACATTGCATGTTTTATATCACCCTATCAGTGATATGAACCAACATGCGTCACAAATTGGAACAATTTCGAATACATGTGTCATTAAATGGTACAAAAACAACATTTATGAAAATGTAATAAATTTAGAATTTCTAAAAAAATATAAAAAATTAATATCAATCTTAAGTGTCCAAATTTAAAAAAAAAATTAATTTCAAGTACTTATTGTGACATACATATCGATAAATTATTAATTCTCTTTTGCCACGAGATAACTTGGTTACTAATTGGGACATTTACCTTAACATCATAGCGTATACGCGCGCTCACTCGCTCACTCACACATTCACTCATTCTAGATGTACTCACGTTTGGCTCCACGATGCATAATGATAATGATAAAGGCTAGCTCTAACATATTTCGGTGGTCTATTTCGAAATGGATTTTCGACAGTATTCATTAGAGCCAGCACCTCAGGCTGTCCACTCAATAAACGATAGGCTAGTGACATTAACCACGGATTTTGATGATATGTACCTAAAGCAGCAAACCACATTTGCCAATCAAGACGAGGTTGATGGGGTGCTGTAAAAAAGAAATATGTGTTAAAGAATTCTTTATCTTTTACAATATTATAAAGTTTATTAATAAATTGAAGTATTAATATGAAAAGAAACGGTCTTGATATATCAATATGTGAAAATATCTTACCAACAAATGGTAATGAATTATTAACATTTCCTGGTTTATATAAAAACTCATATTCCTTCCAGGGTCCTTCAATACTGTCGCTTCCCTCTATCACAACTTCAGGTCTGCCATTGACTCCTGTCATACGACGGAATAGTCCATAACTGTTCGTTATATGAAAATGATCCACTTTTGAATGTAACCGAGTCAGATGATCAATCATTGTCGAATTGAACAGTTTAGATAAAGAGGAATATGGTACCTGCCAGCATTTACATTATACCTTATATGTATATGATAACAAGCTGCATATGTGCTGTAGAGCGTTGAACTTTCAGTTAATGGTAAATCTAGACACACTTATACCTGGTATACTTACAACGCTTATAGCAAAAATACAGGCTATAGAAAGGACGTAGAGAAGTGCAATTAACATTGCTATTAATTTATCAGTTAATTTATGCATTTCTTTTGTATAAAATACAGAAATAATTATCGGAACTAGCGTTAATGCAAAGGATGCTAGACCAATATATATTGAAAATATCACTACATGATATAGAATGTAACTAAATTGCTGCTGTGTAAATGCTAAAAAAAAAGAACGATTATGTGTGACCAATAATATTTGTTAAGACTAAATCATTATCAATTATCAATAAAATAGTGATACATACTGATATTAGATTCAATGGTCCAATTGTCCATTATCTTAAGACCATAGTAAATATATGCCCCGTACATTATTCCTCCATAAACCAATATGGTTATTAGTGTAGAAAGATAATTTTTAATATGAGATTTATTGTTTTTAGATTTTCGTTTATAAAAGAATTGATCATCCAGTAAGGATATGCATAAACAAATTGTAAGGAAGTTAAAGAAATTGTAGTTTCCAGTAGCAATAATACAGACTTGTAGGAGTATCTAGAACAACAACATTGAGTATCATAATTTTAAAAAATCAGTTAATTAAAGATGTATGTCAGCAGTCAAATGATTATCTACATTCAATAAATTTCAAAATAATTAAACAGTTACTAAATTACAAAATGATTTCTAAACGCTACTGTCATATTTAATCTTAAGTTTGCTACTTAATTCTAACAAAATTATTAACTAATTTTGAAGAAATTAATTTATGAAGTGAGGTAAAGAAGCTCTGTTGATTTCCAGTACAAATCTAAATTTGCATTTCTAATTATTTTTTTTTATCGGTAGAATTTTTTTTATTGGTAGAAGTATACTAAGTGTAATACATTATTTTATATATAATATTGTAAGTATCAGCATTACTTCTTTAAGAAAGAAGTTATATCGTTGCAAAGATAAATTATATTATGAATAAAATTTGGCAACATCGCACTAAATAATGAGGTTGATCATCTTGATATAAAATCAGTACAGATCGGTATACCACCATAGTACACCATTGCACTCGAGGCCGCGTTTTTTTTTCTATCACCATACTATCGGAGTCTTGTGAGACCACTCGAACGGGTCGGACATGTTTTGTCCCGATTCGGGTAATACATCACCTCGATTAATATTTTCGAAAAGTGTTGCCGACTTCGACCGACCCTTAGCATCCAATATATCGGAAATCCTTCACTCGTCTGGGCGCGCGGAGGTGCGGAAAACGTTATACGTGCATCGAGGCCGCATGCGTCCAGTGTTTGGAGAGCGCACATCTTTGACTTTATTGCATCATCTATTATACCTGTCCGATTTCGAGGTGGCTGATACTTTGCATGCGTTACATCTAATTTACGCATACCTCAGTGGCCAAGTATTCAGCCTGTCGGTTGCGAGGCCAATAAATTGAAGAGGCCGCGTTTTAGTAACTCGGTATTGTTTGATAAATATTTTTTAACACAGACGTTTCGTATCCGAAATTTTGGTACACCAAGTTAATTTAAAAAAATTAAATACATAATAAAGTTTAAAAATATGGAAAATTTGGATAAATTTCCTCCCTTAAAGAGATTAAAAGAACGATTTGCTACTGACAAACAAATTCGAAAAAGGCACAAAATTATTGGTAAAAAAATATATGCTTTTAAAAAAAAATATCCACAATTATACTGCGCGCGCATTTCATTAGTTGTGTTATGTTGCCAAAGTCTCAGAAGGCAGATATTAACAGAAATTACATTTTCCCAAAATTCAGATATTACAAATCAATTTTTTCTTAAATTATTCGGTAAACTTGTTATATTTTGTAGTTTATATGTTCATTAGACATTCTTTATATTAATGTTTTTTATTTCGTTTTTGTTATTATAAGAGATATTATACTAGAAAAATGGTCAATGTGTGCACTGTTTGTAGAGTATTCCGTAACACATAAAAACATGTGTTACGGAATACTATTTTTTATAATTATTTTCTTGAAAATGATACCGTAAATTGACTTAAAATTTTACATGTAGATAGAAAATATATGAATGGACACCTTAGCTAAATATTACAACATTAACTTCGAGGTTCTGACATACATCTTTAATCGACATAATTTTATAGATAATTTTCTTGTAGCCTATTATAGACAATTTTACATACCTGCAAATAAAATGCTATTACTCTAACTTTTCTGTTCGGGAAGAAAAATAAAAGAGGTACAGCAAGCTCGATAACGTTTGCAGCAACGGTAAATAATCGAAGTAACCACGTTGGTAAATGATGTGCATACCATGCCAGAGCAGTTGGTATACATTGCGATTCAAAATGAATACTTAGTGCTGCAAAATGAAAAGTATATAATATGTATAAAATGTATGTATATAAATATGTAACACCTAATTATAATGTATATATGTAAAATATACATTATTTTTAGGCACATATATTCTGTAAAAATAATTTTACCATCTAATTTCCACCAGATTGGACAGCCTGAAGTAAGTTTCACTACTCCACTAGAAAACAAAAGGCGGAAAAGCAACCAACGCACAGCCCAGAGTGTCACGTGATCGCTTGGATTCCCGCGATAAGCATGCCATAACGGTGCCACAAATATACATAGAAAACCAACCTCCAGTAGTAAAACGTCCCTGCAAGTCAAATATGTACAAAATTTGATTAAGCTATTAAATTATATAAAATGTTCGTAAAAGTTGGTACTAAACTATAGAAATATATATGTAGTAGTACTCAGGGAATGGAAAGTTACTTTTTAAAAATAACTAGTTACAGTTACTCGTTACCGAGTAAAAAATGTAACTAGTTACAGTTACAGTTATCGCTTTTTAAAAGTAACTCGTTACAGTTACCGTTACTTGAAAAATAACTTTTCGTTACTTTTCCGTTACTTTTTTAAAATCAATTTAAAAATGTATTTTTGCACTTTTTTTTTTATATGTAATACTGACAAATATATAGTTTTTTTTAAAAAAAAAAAAAACAATGTAGAATGGCTCAAATAATAAATTAAATAAAAGTAAAATGAGAAGAGTTACGAGCCAAAAATGAAACAGTTTATTTCCGATAAGAACGACGATGACAATGTAATTAAATGTATAAATATATATTAGAACAATACATAGATAAAACAAGATAAAAACAAACGACGTTTCGACACTTATTGTCATCGTCTTTTAAACTGTTTCGCTTTTGGGTTCATAGCCCTACTCATTTTACTATTATTTAATTTATTTTTTAATTTCTTTTAAATACAATTTTGTAATTCTAAAACCTGTAAAATATGCAGCAAATTGAAATATTTGTATGTCCTAATGTATTACATAGAAGATAGAAGTGTAAAATAATTACTGAATCATAACGGCCGAATGTCTAAGGGCTTTCAAGTCTTATTGATAAGCGCTATAAATAGCATGTATCCAATCGAACCGTATTCAATCGTGTGCAAAGTAACGACAAAAGTAACTGTAAATTTCGTTACCGTTACCCAAAAAATGTAACTCGTTACCGTTACAGTTACCAAAAAAAGAAAGTAACGCAGTTACCAGTAAAGTTACCAAAAAAGTAACTTGTAACTGTAACTTCGTTACAAGTAACGAGTTACTTCCATTCCCTGGTAGTACTCATGAAAACACAAACTGAAAAGTTTTTTAATATAATAAGCAGAACAAGGCAGAACTCCAAAAACCATTCATTTCCGAATTATAAAGCAAAAGATAAATTTAATTAAAATGTTTTCGATAAGGATCAATAAATTTAAAAATAATAGAAAAGAAAAAGGGCTACGAGCCAAAAATTCATTAAAATATTCAATTGTTTGTAAATAAAAATTGTCGTTTGGTTAAAATTACATAGTTTGATTAAAAGAGAATAACAAACGTTTCGACCTCTATTAGGTCATTATCAATGTTACAAAGATCGCAAGTTGTTAACAACTGTTCGAGATTATAAAATTAAAATATAAAATAAAAAATATAAAAAAGACATTTCTATATTTTTTTTACAGAAAAATGTTATTAAAAATATATAACGGTAATCTTATACCATAACTCTAAAATAATGGAAATTGTTTTCTAATAATAATATACACTCTATTCATCACTTGAAAGTTAACATTTACTCTTTCAACGAAATACTCTAAATCAGACAGTAAAAGAACTTTTATCTTTTCTATACAATCAGTAATTTTATCCTACACAATTTATATAATTGTAGCAATTGTATCATTTACAAAGCCCAAATTGGCATCAATATTATGTCTTATCATAACATTTGCTCCAATTTTAATTGTAATTCGCTTTGATAATCCAGGTGTTCACATATCATTATCATTATTATCCGATCAATACCTCTGTCATTTTTTTCATATATGATTAGTTTTATAGAAAAATATTACCAAAAATATATAATAAGCAACACATATTTAAAATCATTCTAAATTGAGACTATTTGTATTCTTATTGAGTCTTCTTATTCCAAAGAAAAATAATAGTATTCTAATTATTCTTTAAAAATAATTTTATTGAAGATCTTCCAATTCTGACCCAAGTAATAATTGCATAAATTCTCCTTCAAAAATTATTGTATAAAAATAAAAGATATGATACAGCAATAACACAGGCATCAAGTTAAAAAAGATATTTCAACCTTCCCAAAAAAAGTAATAACTTCAATTTTTCTTAAAAAATATTTTTATTGAAGGTCTTCCTATTCTGATTTAAGTAATAATAGCTTTAATTCTCCTTCAGAAATTATACGAATTATTATATAAAAATTGCTATTACAAAGTTTACTTAACTTTAGTGATATGTAAACCAAGTTATATTCTATCGCGCGTATATAAACTTACCTTTTTAGAGAAAGGTAAAAAAAGCACTAATACATGCTTCTCGTAAAGAACCATTTAGGCCGGTTTCAATAACGCCAATTACTTAATCGGCTATGGAACTGACTAATTGCGTTTGCTGATTAGTAGAATTAATTACTTACAGTTGACAGTTAATCATCGATTAGGATTAATCGAGTTGGTGATATAATAGTATATTTCGACCTAAATGATATCACATCACTAATTTTTAAATTTACTCTAGTGAGATGTGTTTGATTCAAATTTGATGAGTAAATATAAAAGATGATTGATATAAATATGAAAACCTTATAACGAAATCAATCTCATAATTCAAAAATAAATTGGAGAGAACAAAGGACAATAGGAGGCAATAAATATAAAAAATTTGATATTAACAATTGGCGCAAAGTTAAATCCCACACCAATTATAAAGTATGAAATAAAAGATATATATAATGAGAAAGAGAGAGATCGCAATTTATTCAACGACATTTTCTCTTCCAACCAAAGTAGTAGTTATTTAATTCTTCTTAGAAACGTTATTCAAAACGTCATGACAATATTATGACATTATCCATTCGAATCCTGAGTAAAATTTTTTGCAATAAATTCTTTACATTGTTTTGAAGAAATTCATTAATATCAATAATATTAAATTGCCTGTCCACTTAATTTGTGATATTATCTACATACTCTAATTTAGGATTATATTTTAGGATTAATAAAAATAATCAACGCGCAGTTTTCTTGAACTGGGAATTGTAAAATTCACTGTAAAAAATTTATTGCAAAATATATTACAATATTATTCTCTAAGACCTGCTTTATATGAATGTGATCTTTCTTTTGTTTGTTTGTGTTAAATATTTATCAATCGAATTTCACTTAATATTATCAATTATTTATATAAAAAATTGTGAAACTCACCATTGGAAAAACATAAATGTTTGACCGATCTGATACAAAGAATAATATAAAAGCCACAATCCTGCAAATACTGGAGCAAGGCAAAATTTCTGTGAGACGAATCTGAAATGAAATGTAATTTTAGGCATTAACAACTCCCTCACTGTGAATTTACACACTTGTGTGCAATGACAATGATTGTAAAATACAATTAATAGAAATTAATATAAATTATAAGACTTACTTCTTGATAGATCATATTTTACAAACATTCTTACATACATTAAAAGTATTCTTTTGATATTAATTTCTGTTAATGAATTCGGTCACGCTGAATTAGAGCATATTAAAAACTAAAAAGATTTAATAGAATATACGTGTATTATTTCATTATTAAGTTGATTCTATTAAATGACTAAATGATAATATCATTTATAGATAATTATTAAAAACTATATGTATATCTTTAATTAGCTTTGCTAATTTCATATACATATAGCAGCTTTTAATATTCATTAATCTAGCATAATACAAATGATTGCATCATAATTCACTACATAATTTTCAAATGTACCCTGCAAAAGAAAGAATAGCTCCAAGAAGAGATAGCACGTCCAGCATGTAATCAACATTTAAGCCTAAATATGGTGCAAACCATAAAAATGTTGGTTTCTGTTTTATTTTATTCAATAATGTTGGGCGTCCTTTAAGATCCACTTGCGTTCTGGCTGGTAGGATTCCATTGTCGCCGTATAATCCTGTTTTACATATTATTAATTAATAACATTGCAATACCATAATATGTCAGAAATGAGATTTATATAAAGTCTATTTTTTTTATTTCTGAATATTTTCTGTATTTAAAGTAAAATTTACGGATAGAAATTTTGGAAAGCAAGGAGGCAAATTCTTGTACATAACATAAATAAATAAATTGAAATAAAAATAACAAACTATATAATCTATTCTAAAATAAACTTTATATATAGGTTTTTATATTCCTGAATGAAACACTCAAGATTACAAATGAGATTCACAATGTAGGCATTAAAATTCCGTTATGCAACATAACGAAGGAAGCGTAATCGCTCGAATACTGGAATACGAGCAAAAGACCGTTATCTTTTGGAGTCCGTATACAAGTCCGTCACAAGGCATCAAACGTTCTTGGAATGTTTTACGCAAATTGCAAATTGTTTAACGCTAAACATTCTTTGGGGAAGGCGAAAAAGTCCCGTACTCACGGGGAGAAGATTGGCCGGGTTGGCGTTGGTGGTCTAAGCTTTAGTCGGGAGATGCAGTGTACCTTACCTGGAATCTGCACGTAGAAACTGAGGAATGCGAACAGATATATAATGCAAATTCCGCGTAGGAACAAGTTACGGGTATAGCGTAATTGTGCCATAGCCGTGATCGGAAGTTATGTGACAAATTTTGCATTTAATACACAACTAAACACTCGAAACACTGTCACACAGCCACAGACTGCCGAATCAAATGGGACAACATTAACAACAACACAGTATACAGTTGCGCAACTCTATTCATTATGTGAAGCCAAAATCGTAGCGCGCATGCGCAAGTTGAGACATTGGGCACGTTCAGCGGATTCAACAGTTGAGGGAGCGCTCGTTTTGTTATTGGAGTATTCTTTTAGATCATCCAATCAGAATTTTAGATCTAGAAGAATGCACCAATAACAGTGAGCGCTCCCTCAACTATTGAGTCCGCTGAATGTACCCATTGTGGGGGCTAACGTGTCTCGTTGCCCAACATTCCCATCAATCAACAATGCGCTGTGCGTGTCTGTCTACCTACGTCGATGTTTCACCGAAGGCCAAACGGGAAGGCAGGAAAATGCGTATCCAGTGAGAGGTTAAATATAGAATCTCTCTCAAGTTTAAAGATGATTTATTATCAAACTCAAATGATTACAAATTATTGCCATGTTTTTATAACAGTAAACTTTTCGCGCGCCATAGAATGGACGCTTCTATTATCTCTAATCGTACCTGTTCTTCTAGATAGGAAACTAACTGTAACTGAAAACTGAACAGACTTGAGCGCCGCAGGAAACGCTTGCAACGCCATAACATTACATACGGTAACGCCATCTGCGTTACTGTATACTGCAACGACAAATTGTCGTTGGTATACTGTGACGAAGCTCGCTGTCTCATTCGCTCTCAGCGCGCCGAAGGCGAACAAGGAGACAACTTAATGCAACAAGGACAGAGCGACACGCTTCTGCTATCAAAAGTGCGTTCCACTCATGGTGGAAGTAATCCTTCCACCATGGTTCCACTTGACGCTCGCAACGCTCATGGAATCGTTTCATCCTTAAGCGGGGAGCACAGACTTTTGCATAACGCATAAAGCATGTGCATAAGGAATTTCATTGGTCCATTTTCTTATGCATGAGTCAGTGGACCGATCAAATTCTTTATGTATATGCGTTATGCAAAAGTCTGTGCTCCCCGCTTTATTGTTTATTAAATGTTAAACAAGGACAAATAACGCTCGAGAGCGTGTGAGCGCCAAGTGGAAAGTGGACGCACCCCAAGTCACACGTACACGAGCTTGTGCTTGTGTGAGTGCTACTGGTTGCGCCAGGCCGCCGACCGATGACGCTAGTCGCGATGTCGTAAACCGTCCCCTGAAATCACCTGAAATAGCATTCCTGCAACTTGGAAATCACATCACTGCAACATGGTCGAACGTCTTGGTTTGGGACCTGAGGTCCGCGAGCTCAAGCTGGGGCCTAGCTTCACGAGCAATAATTCCAAATTTCACACCTTGAAATGTAAGTAAATCCAATTTCTCGAGGTAGAGACATAGTGGCACCCTCGCGACCCTTTGCTTTGAAGATACTAGAAGTTAGAGCCAGCAGCTTGGAACAAAACAAGAATCTTAGCAGAGCATAATGCTAGAATATATATCTGATCTCAGAATATAACTGATTCTTCAGTTTACATCAAGAAGCGATTTCCCTTACAATTGTTTTTTTCAATTAATTTTCTTTGATTTTTTCAATTGATTTTTTCCTCTTAGTTCAGATTGAGTCTGTGTCCACAATCTCGCTTTAGGCTGGATCTACAACCTCTCTTTAGACTGAATCCACAACCTCGCTTTAAGAGGCCCTAAGCCATAAAGCCATAAGAAATTGACCAATCACAGTAGATTTTTTTTTTCGCATTCAACTATGATTGATCAATTTCTTATGAGCCCCAACACAGGACTTTTGCATAACGCATAAAGCATGTGCATAAGGAATTTCATTGGCCCATTTTCTTATGCATGAGTCAATAGACCAATCAAATTCTCTACGTATATGGTTTATGCGTTATGCAAAAGTCTGTGCTCCCCGCTTAACACATCTATCTATATAGCCTTAAGCTCCAGACACAATGCCAGGGAATAATGACAGCGATAGAAATAACACAATTTCTGCTTATTAGAAATTTTATATTCCGGTGTATCCGATTTCTGATGGGTTGAAACCATATTATTGCTATTGCTATTTCCTTACATTATGTCTTGGACTTGAGGCCAATATTACATTTGTTTATTTTTGTCATACAAATTTTTCAAACTTGTTGAGTGGCTATAGGATAGATGAAGTCATTTCTTCTAGATAGACTTTAATCTAAAGAATTATATTTTTATTTTTTATTCACATCCAATTTTCCAATTATAATATATCTTGCTACCATTAACACTAGCGGAATATTTGGACAATAGATGTATCATGCAGGAATTGTTCATTGAATAAAACATTTGAAAAACTCTAGTTTTTAAAAAATAAAGATTTCTATTATCAATAAAAATATGAATATATACACACACACACACACACACACATGAATATATATATATATATATATATATACATTTTTTCTAAATCGTTTTGCTTAAAAGTGATTTTCAAATTATTAAAATTAAAATTGACATTAAAAATTTATTAATTTAAAATTATTGAGATGAAACAACTTAATACATTCCTCATAAAGTAAACAACAAAGTTTCATAAAACATTGGCATTAGTAATAGATCATAATCCTCTTACATCTTTGAAGTAAATATATCTGTGAAAGCCTCAAAAGTATTGTAAGCTCATCTTTTATCTAATAGCTGAATTTAAAATAAAATATCCTTATTTTATTTAAGATATATTTATATATGTATAATTTATCTTATCTTTATGTACACAATTTTGAGTAACCTAAGTGTGTGCAGCATTGTTGATAAACATACAAAACTTTATGGTCAAACTTTTTTGTATATAAACACTCTATATAAGTTTAAAATCAGGAAGAAAAGTTCTAGTACAGTCTAGTGCAGCAATGAAAGACAAACTTTATAATTAACGACTAATTAAAAGTCGATGTCTAAGTACTATTGTTATTTAAATTTAATAGTCTCTTATCTTTTGTATCCTAAGTGTCATAAGCTTTCTAATCAGACACCTAACAAATTTACATTAATATCACATTTATCCAATTATTGCATAGTTTTCATTAAAAATCTTAATTTTTTTTCCATTTTTGTGTCCCTTTGTATCAAGACTATTATTTCTGACAATTTGTAAGATTCAAAGCTTTAAAAGCTATGTATGCAGGGTGAGGCAATTTAAACATTTTTTTGTATCATCAAAAACAAGCAAGTTATTAAAGAACTATTTTAGATATGTATACACTATACAGGGTGCTCCTGGATTAAATCACCAAACTTAAAATATGAATTCAGGACTTGAAAACAAACAACAAATTTCTTCTCAACGTATACTCGCAAACACTTCGTTCAAGAGATATTTACTTCTGAAGTTATACAGAACTGTAGTATTAAACTCGCTTGAATGCGAATGGATTATCACACACATTTTTAAATAATAAATTGTATAACCTTTTGGAAAATATTCCTTTGAATATGAGAATGAATTTCTGGTTTCAATTGGATGGTTGTCCTGCTCACTATGACAGAAGTCCTCGACAGTTGCTTAATACTCATTTTCCTGGAAGATGAATCGATTGTGCTAGACCCGTGGCTTGGCCTCTGCGTTCACCGAATTTAACACCATTAGATTTTTTTGTATGGGGTACTTTAAAATAAAATGTGTATGAAGTGCCCATTAATAACTTGCAATCATTAATGTAGAGGATTGTGCAAGCGTGCGAAGAAATTACAGACTCACAATGTTAGTCAGCCACTCGTTCTCTCATCGATAGATGTAATGCTCTAGATTTTATTGCATATTATTATAGTCCTTTTTAAGACCTTTCGAAAACACTATAATAAAACATTTTTCCATGAAGTACTTTTCGAGTTATAAGATTTAAAAGATTACGGCATTACCGGCATTAGCATTACATGAGGAAATGACAGCTAAAACCTTGTGGATGTTGTTCAATGTCATGGTCTTCAATTCTACTAATATCAAGATCTACCCTATTTATAATTATATAATTCTGATTCTTCGAAGCTTCAAAGATTGAAGTATCAAAATTTCGAATTTTTCAAAATTTTAATACCAAAGTTTAGAAGCTTCATAATTTGAATATTAGAGTCTTCAAAGAGCATATCATCGATCATATTCTGTATTTTTTCTCTTAAATAATTTATTATCTATGTCCAAATTTTTATCTCTATCTTCCTTTCGATCACAGAATCTGACTATGATTTTTCCAGATGATTTCAAACCTGCGAGTGTTGACGAGTCCAAGGTTGCCAGAGTCGACGTGGGTTCAGACAACACGATAACAGTCACTGTGCCTCATTTAGATGGTGCTGGTACCCCTCATACTGTGTTCAAGGGTTCGCAGAGACCTTATAACAAGGAGTACGTCTTAATTTTTGATAAAACTACCGGGGAAATTACGTTGGAAAAATTAACTGCGAATATTCAAGTTAAGAAGACACGGTATGTTCATCGTAATCCATTTTTTGTTGCATTGCATTTTTATGCGCTATCAAGTCTTATGACTTCTGTTTTTTGCAGAGCGGAACTCAAACGTAATAGCAATAACAATTCCATGTCTGTTGAGGTTAAAAAGAGCCCTACTTATGGCAGAGCGAACGGGAGGACCAAAGTTATTAGTGGGAAGAAGAGAGAACCTTCACTGCAATTGCATCCCAAACAGAGTTCGCCACGGACATCACCGTACGATAAACCAAGTCCACCTAATACATCTGTCAATAAGTATATATTATCAAATTTTTTAAATAAACAAATTTTTTAAATAGATTGAAGGAATGATTCAGATTAGATTGTGTTCAGTTTAGATTAATTAGTTGTGTTTTATTTGCTATTCGGTTGCGATATTAAAATATTGCAGTTATTAATTTTCTTCTAATTTGTCTCAAGGACGCATCGTAATTTTTGCATAAAATTAAAAAAATTTTTAATATATCTACATTATATTTTTATAAGAAAATTTTTGGAAAATATTTTTAAACTTTAGTCAAAACTTACTCAATTTATTTGAACTAAAAAAAAAAGGATAATTTAACATTTTAACATTCATAATCTTATTAATAAATATAAAATTTATTTTGCGATTGACACGGTATATGGTAATATACAAACTAGAAACTCACTTTCTATCTATCTGATTAATATTTATATTATTTTATTCCAAAGAACGTTTATAGAAAAGCGATTTCAAATATGTATTAATTGTCTCTCTCAAAAATAAATTCTACGAGATAATTATTATTTAGCAAAATATTGTATAATAACTTTGTTGTGCGTGCGTGCGTGCGTGCGTGTGTGTGTTAAAATTTGAGAGTTCATATATTTATTACATTTTAATTATACTAATTTACAGCAAAAATTACTTTGGATTGGACTACATGTATTTTATAAATTTTTTAATACTGAAAACGATGTCGCAAATAAAAATATTCCAGCACGTCAGATAATTGAGGTTTAATACTAAAAAATAGTTTTTTTGCAATATTTTTTTTATAAAGAAGGTTAACATTTTCTTGAAATTTCGATCAGGAATCATGAATGTATTATTCATCCTCTGTAAATTTTTTTTTTATTTCAATACCTTATTTTTTAGCTATGAACGATTAATGCTCATTTTCACCAATGCAGATTAACTTTAATATCGGTTCAATTTACTCTTTGTCTTTTTCTAGTTATAAAAATTAGAAAAAGATAAACAGTAAGTTAAACCGAGATTAAAGTTAATCTTTATTGGTGGAAATTAAAGTAAATATAGGAACTATTTCAATATAGGGACTCTGTCATATATGCATGATTCAAAACAACGACGCGCGCATGCACGCACACACACACACACACACACACAATGTGTCTATTATTAATCTTTTAAACTAACTTTTAAATTAACTAGTAGTTTTTTTAACATGGCCGAAAACACTACCGCGTCTTCTGATATAATATATTTTTTTATCAATCAATTTGCATACATCAATAGTAAATATAAAGAAAAGGGGAGTCATCTCCGATGACTTTGACATATGTTGTCAAGGTCGTGACCTTGAGTGACCTCCACCAGGTTTTAGGTAATGGTCGCTGTCCGTTAAAAAGTTATGAACAAAAAAATTTGAAAAATTACATTTTATTTCTGCTATACATGTATGATAATAGAGGCGCACGATTTCCATAATTGTACTGTTCTACTTTTTACGCGAAGCACTCCACACCAACAAATGCGTTGGGTTAGGTTATTTTTAACAGTAGTGGAGCCCCCCCCCCCCCTCACACAAGAAAGTCGACACACACGCACACATACACACAGAGAAAAATTTATGCTGTAAGTTAGCCCCCCCTCACCACCAGTGCTAAATAAATACGTATTTAGTGTATATACAGTATACAATAAAAATGTTCCGGTTTAGAAAAAAAAAGTTACATGATTGATTTCCAATTATCTGGGCATAATCCTGAACGTACCGCTAGTGGAACGCAAACGATTTGATTGACTATGGATTTATAAGAATTCAATTACATTTAATTGCTTAAAATGAGCAGACTAGCTGCATTATTGACTTGTACATACATGCCCAAAATTTAACCATGAAATTAATGAATGTGCTATAAACATTGCATTGATTTGAATAACAGCTCTTCACCTGTGCAATCGTCAAGTGGGCAACCGACCTTAGCCAGTCTGCCGATGATCGGATCCGACAATGATGATTTTGCATTGTCATCAGTGATGCCCGGTTCTTCTTGTACACAGACCGTAATTCCTCAGTCAATTCCAATATCAAATACAAAATCGACAACCTTAGAGAGCGATTCCAGTTCGAGCAGTTCGAGTTCAGATAGCTCAAGTAGTGATTACGAAACAGAAAATGTAATCTCGATACCAATAGGAATTAATGGTAAATAGAAAATATATTATAACTTTTCTTTACATCATTTTTTAAATAAATTTAGTAAAATGATTTCCAATTATATATAAACTTCATTTGTTTAAAATTGTATATATAAAAATTTGTTTTTAGGTAATTTGAATGGTACAACTGTCTCACCCACATTGTTCGTGACGGACGATATTTTAAATGATGATCTGCAGTTATCTGAATCAGAATCGGATAGTGATTAATAGTGATATATTCATAGACTTAAAGTGTTCCAAGAAAGTCAAATATATAATTTTTGTTCTGCGATATCTCTTTGTTAATATATCGATAATTTTATAATTCATTAAAATTCCTTGAAATTTTTATATATACTTCGCTATTGTATCGTAATTGTAATAGATACAATTATTTTTTTACAATTGTAAAAGAATACAAACCTAGATCTACCATTTAAAATAAACAGAAATTAACACTATAAATAATTATACATTTTTTTTCAAGAATAAAATCATGAATAAATAAAATGCTCATATAATATATAAAATTGACATATGTATATATATAATTTATTTATTTATTTTTTTAATTTAATTTTAATTTATTGTGTACTTAAGAATTACATCCAGAGTATACAGAGATGAGTAAATACACAAATAATTAGGCACTTTGCTGTTTCAACGTCTACCAAAATAATACAATATCAAATCTTATTTGGATAGTGAGAGTTTCAAACTAAATATACCGATGAAAATAAGCCACTTACGATCAAGCTGGATCTTGGATGTTTCTAATATAATCTCATGTGAATTTATATACTACGTATGTAGATCCCTAAATGCGCGCCGAAATTTTTTTAGACTTACATTATATTAGAAGTATCCAAGATCCAGCTTGACCGTAAATGACTTATTCTCATCGGTATTTAGTTCAAAATAATAAAAAATTAAACAGTAAACATGTTGCAGTAGAACGTCTATATTTATAACGCATAATTAAAGTTTACAGTTGAATTGATTAATGACAACGACAACATTAAAATACATGCAACAGATACTACGAAAAAAGTACAATACATAATTTATGATATGAAAATAGAATATATATAAATCTATATAAAAAATATATCTAACATTGAATATTTTTGATCTAGATCGTTGATAATTGTCAACATCTACTTTTTGCTTTATGGAGATCTAATGCGTTTAAATAACATAAATTACGATAAATAGTTTTACAAGTTTTTTATAAAGATTATGTACTGCGATCTACATTTTTTATGTTTGATAGCTCTGATAATCTAATATCAGTCTAGCTAATTGACTACGTTTACCCAAGTGATTGTTCCTTAAATTAAGGCAATTTTTATAAATATTATCATTGAAAGCGTCACCGCAGTTGACATCTTTGTATTTTATCTTCAGTGTTGGTTCTATCGCACGAAACACATGTATATCGCTAAAGGACACGTACATTTCAAACAAAGAAGTTACAGGACTGTGTTTAGAAAGTTTTAGTAGAGTAGCAACATCCTTATCCGATCGCACTAACGGAATATTCGCCTCGACTGTTTGGCGCACTGAAACACGTTTCAACAAAAACATCCAATATATATATATATATATATAAAATATTTTATTTATATTAAAATATTCAGACTTTATGAAACAAGTTGAAAACACAATGCATACTTGCGTTATAATCTTTAATATAAAACGCGATATTATTATAATTTTGCTCATCGTATTTGCCATAGTTGCTATTGACATTCACTTCGTCATGAGCTGTTGCTTCATCTGCATAAATTATATCAGGATGGTATTCGATGAACGGAATCGGACTGAATATTTGATAGCGGTTAATGGTATTCATTCGAACCTGGAGAATAATAACGAATTAATTGTATTCGAAATAATACCTTGCGAAAATAATACTTAAGGCAAAACAAAATGTAAATCGAATGTAAAGGGAGAGTGACAGAAGCAATTAAAAATTTTAAGGAG
>NW_017280267.1:117179-118090 GCF_001594065.2 Cyphomyrmex costatus
CAATATATATATATATATATATAAAATATTTTATTTATATTAAAATATTCAGACTTTATGAAACAAGTTGAAAACACAATGCATACTTGCGTTATAATCTTTAATATAAAACGCGATATTATTATAATTTTGCTCATCGTATTTGCCATAGTTGCTATTGACATTCACTTCGTCATGAGCTGTTGCTTCATCTGCATAAATTATATCAGGATGGTATTCGATGAACGGAATCGGACTGAATATTTGATAGCGGTTAATGGTATTCATTCGAACCTGGAGAATAATAACGAATTAATTGTATTCGAAATAATACCTTGCGAAAATAATACTTAAGGCAAAACAAAATGTAAATCGAATGTAAAGGGAGAGTGACAGAAGCAATTAAAAATTTTAAGGAGCATAAATTGGAACAACGAAACGTAAAAGAAGTGTTAAAACGCTTTGTAAACGTTTTATGCTTCATTTACATTATTCTAATCTACACTCCTTAAAACGTTTGCTTACACTTTTGTTACTCTCCCTTCATATTCTATTCTGATTTGTATTTTTGCTAGAGATTACATGTAATATTATCAACATTGGTGTATGTATATCGCATACTTACTCTATTTAAATAATCTACTTTCAATTTCGTTCCTGTTTCCACAATAAGAACTAAACTTTCTGATGAGAACTTTTTCGCGCACAGGTCGGTCACTGCAATCTTCAACATCGGATCCAAATCTATGGAAGTTACATTAACTGGTAATCGTATTGAAAGCCAGGTAATTTTAGATTGGTCCTTTTTGTATTTCTCGTTCAGCATTGATATGTATGTTTTTAAATCGAAATAAACGTCACCTTTACCTTTTGATGGTGAATCTGAATTATATAAGAGGACCTACAAAAATTAATATATAAATATAAATTAT
>NW_017280267.1:118196-188823 GCF_001594065.2 Cyphomyrmex costatus
TATATATATATATATATATTTTCATATTACTTATTATATATTACATATTATTACATATTATAAAATTATAATTATATAACACTATACATATATTAGAAAAACAGTATATTTTAAAATGTGCTTAAACTAACCACCATGAGATAGGTTTTGCATTTCTTTTCCATACAGTTTTGTGCGTAGTGCTCGATAAAATTTAACGCGTCTTGCTTTTTACTCAGATCAATAGTGATAATTATATTAATCCTTGTATTTTCAGTCACGTAGGGTACAGGTATAATTTCTACTTTTCCTAGCGGCTTACAGATTTCGATTCGCTTTCTTATTTCCTTGCTTGTGGCTACTTCGTTAAATACCAAGTCGAGTATATAATCCATCCCTCTGGACGCATCAAATTTTAAGTAGCCGTTCAACAGTCTAACAAAGCTTAATTTGTTATCGTATTTGCTTATAATATTGTTCACAGCTGTGTTTATTATGTTATCTATGTTAGCTTTTGTATCACCCTTTAGTTCTTGAATGTTAATAAAGTCAGTCTCAAAGAAGACGTGAGACACATTGAAGTATGACCAGCGTAAGACGTCAAAACGTCCTAGAGGTCGATTTCCAGGTTGATTTCCAATGGGCCACGATATATGTTGATTCGGCGGGCCTAAATGCTCAGTTGCGGATATTACTTTACGTATATCACTAATCTGTTTGTGAATTTTAATGGAATTTATCTGAAAGTAACGTGTTATGATATAAAACCACATACAGGATAAGGCATCTAAAACAAGTCACCTAAATAACTCGCTTGTTTTTGATTGATACAAAAAAATGTTTTAAATGAAAGTAGAACGGTTTCGAAAGGGGCGTGTGTGTGTTTTGGTCAAGTTTTTTTTCTAGATGGAGGTACCAAAAAGATATGAAGGTCACCTCCATTTTTTCAAATAGTATTAAAGTAAATGGAAAGTACGAGGGTACTTTATACTTATAGCTAAGACTGTATTATTTGAAAAGACTCACTGTGGCAAAATACATGTTAAATTTATAAATGAGCATGTGATCGTAGACAGGGTATATAGAGACTAAATTCTGGAATTCGTTTTGCTCAGTCAACTGAGCAAAGTCCTTGTCAAAATTAAATGTGGGTTTCAACCGTATAAATGTGAAGTTTCGTCCGTCTACACGATTGGTACAAGGCATAGATGTAGAATGCAGAATGCAACGACCAAAATTGACGTCGTCTGAATCCGAATATGCATTCTTCACACACCAGTCCAGATTACTTTTCATTTCTCGTATAACGGAATTACTCAAAAGTATACCAGATTCTGAAAATAATTTTAATCTTAGTTAGCTATTAACTAATTAAATTTATTGAATAATAAATCTGTACATCTCATTTACCTAAAGAACAGTAGATATCGATTTCGCTTTGAACGCCTATATGAATGTTCTGGCTCACAGTTATTTTATTTACGAACTCTATTAGATTTCTTGCATTTATGTAATTTACATCTTTAGTCAAAAAATAATAATCATAACTTTCTAAATAATTATCAACGATATATTTCAGAGAGTGAAAAGGTTTTAGAATGCTCCTTGTGTCGGTAAATCCTACTATTCCAGGGAATGAGACGTTTGGTTTGGTCCCTTCTGGTATGGATATAAAATAACGAATTTTATCTACTATATGAGCAATAGTTTTATTCAACACTACGTCTCTGCTGTGTAAGTGCTCGCGGCTCGTTATAATTCCCACAAACAACTTCTCTTTGATACCAAGTTCTGTAGAGTAGTATCTAGGACGTACAAATGCTTTCTTAGCCTTCTGTATCTGTTGCGGTTTACTGTTGGTGCTTATTCTCGGCTCATAGGGATCTACGTCTTCTAAGGTATTCAAGGAATGATCAAAAGACTCTGCTATATCATGCTGTCTGTCAATATCAATTGGTATCAAAAACAGACTAAAGCTTAGGCCCATGCATATACCTAGCATCAAGTATGCATTACTCCAACAGAGTGAATATAATATTTTAAGTAGTGCCTTCATTTTGTTACATTTAAGAAATCTTTGTTCTTTCTTTTAATTTGTTTTTATCATTTAGAATAATAAAAATAATTTCTGATAGCTACTTAAGAGACAAGTATCTCCTTTATCAAACATGCTCTAAAGTAGATATAAGAGATTCTGTAAAGTATAACATTGTGTATATAATTTGACGGCACCTATAAATAAATATTGTTACTAGTTTGATATACAATCAATAGAATATTTATAAGGTATTATGCTCTTACGTATATACGTGATACTATTATATTCCTTGTCAAGATCTCATGATAACCTTAACTTTGTCATAGGACTTAATATGCGAATGCTTGTGCATCACTTTAAATCGATTTAAAATTTCAACAATAATCAAATCATAATCGTTTGTATTACTTCTTTACTGATTTCATATATACATATTATATACACACACACACACATATAACAAAAGATTATAAACAAATACTATTATATTATACTTGTTAAAGACACGCACTCCCTCTGCTTTCTGTCTTGTACCGTATGCCTTTTCTTTTGTCTTCTTTCTTTCTACTGTTCGTAGGAGAGGAGAAGGCTAGAAGACTGTAGCGCATACTCATGTCACAGTAGTTCGCAGCTGACAGATTTTCTAACCTCAATAGTCGTTAACTTTAGTTTAATATCTTGGTTCGTAGGGCAGAGCAACATTTTTTTCTGCCAGATTCTTCCGTTTTATGCAAAAACGCATCAAATAAGCTCAATTTCATTAATTTTGGTGAAGGAGAGAAAGGTTAAACTAAACATTTATCTATATTATTAATGAACATTTAGAACACAAATTATTGGAAAATGAATATAGAAATATTGAATGAGCATTTAGAGACTTTGGCCGGTCATGTTTTTGATAATGACAAGCTGGTAAAGTTTTATCCATATATATATATATATTCTACATTGTATCATGTGTGGGCATCTAAAACAGATCAAAGCCTGTTCTACAATGTGTATTTTGTGTATCTTTTGGCCTCTTATCCCCTTTTTTGTTTTCACTTTTCAGATCACCTACAAATGGTTAAGCAAAAAATTACATGTTCATGTTAATATAGCAAAACAAATCTTGTGGAATTTTTATCAAAAATATCGTAGTGGCAACAACATAGAATGCACGTATTTATTAATAGGTCAACTAAGTGAAAATGGAATGCATGTGGAAGTTGTTAGATATTCTGATGTATCTAAGGCTAAAGAAAAATACAGTAAAATTATTTCGGAACACGTCTACAGTGTCCACAAGCCAATCACAGATCTGCAACTACTTGCTACTGCTGATTCTGGTGATGTCAAATACAGTGCAATAAAATTTGATACTAAAATGCGAAGTGATGAAGAAATACAATTATTACGTTGGGGTACAGCTGCTAAAAAAGATACAATGGAAAACATATCAGATTTTAAATCTATAGATTCGATAAATCTATCTATGTTAGAAAAGAATACTACCAAAAAAATATTACCACAAAGAAATAATTCGGTAAAAAAGGGAAGTTTGGATAATTTCTTTGGAAAGCTGACATTTCCTTTAAAATCTGCAGAAGTAACGTCATCCGAAAAAAAAAATAATGCCAAAAAAGAGTTTATTGAAGAAAAAATAATTGGAGAAAATAAGAATTTACTTGGAAAAAAGAGGATCGGAAGCGAGGAAATAGATGAAATTGCTAAGAAACAGAAGAAAACTATTACACAGAATTCTAATAATGATTCAGAGATTCAAATTGGTGTAGAAATGGAAGACTCTTTTCCCGAAAAAAAACTGAAAACTCTTGTGAAACCAAAGAATCTTGTTTCGAAAAATAAGAAAGATAAAGAACAGACAAAAAAAGAGAAGAAAGTAGAGATTAAAGAAATAAAGAAAAAACAATCCACGCTAACAAACTTTTTCAAGAAGTGTTAGAATTGCTTCAAAAATATCTAAAAGTAAAAAATGTCTATTTGTTTTTTAAATAATGTGAATGCAATGTATCTATTAATAACTCGATAATATGATGTTAACAAGTATCATATTAGTAATAATAAATAATAGATATACATAAAATAATTAAATTATGCCTTTTTTTTTGTACTTATCTAACTCTACATTAATGTTATAGGTAGATTATTGTAACATTTTTATATCATTATTATCATTGTTTCTTACATCACTTATTGGTAAAAATGTGATTTTGTCAAAACAAAATCAAACACTTTTTTGCTTAAACTAGGGACTAAGAAAAAGACAAATGAAGAAAATCACGAAATTCAAAGAACATAAGTCGAGTATTTTAGTTATAAGTAAAAGAATTGCTGTATAAGACTACAAATTTTGTCATCATCTGAAAAACTATGAAAAAAATGCTACATTTGTGCGCTGAATAAGGCATTAGAAATATATGAAACAAATGAATATAGATACAAAAGATGCTGAAACATCTCATAACTGCAGCACCTTGCCAGTATGTAAATATTTTGTGTGTGTGCATGCGGGCGTGCGTGCGTGTGCGTGCGTGCGTTCGTGCGTGTGTGTGTGTGTGTGTGTGTGTGTGTATGTTAAAGTAAAAATGACCTCTTCCAACATTCTCAGCCATCCCCTTAGCCTTAACACATATTTGTTAAAGATAATTACAAAGGATTTAATCGCAACCTTGGTAATTATTTTCATTTTGTTTAAATCGCTGCAATATAGATATTGATGCTTTTCCAATATAGATATTGATTGGTTTGTTTAAATTACGTGATCACAAAATATTTTATTTTAAAGCTCCTTAATTTGTACCTACTAATTACGTTATATGTTATATAATCCATTATTTTGTTTATTGTATATAGATAAATACAGTGTATTATAAAATACAAATACACAAGACTCCAAAATATGAACTACAGAAATTAATAAACATTTTTTGATAGCTATATAAATCGAAAACAATTACCTATTAATTAAACATATATATATATATATATTACACTCACACACACACACACATATATATTACATCACGACCACATTTTACATTTTGTTTTTCTGATAATAGCCGAATGAATAAACTGATGCAATCGAGTCAGAACAGGCAGTTTGCACGACGTACTAGCATTAAACCTGTTCTTTTTCAGTAGCTGAACTTTTGCACCAGTTCATCTTTTTTCCTTTTCTCTTCTCCTGGAGAAGATATTATCTTTCTTAAATTTAGTAATGTATACATATATCGATCGTAAAATTATCATAGATATCGGATTAAATTCCGACGTCAAATTCTTTTCGAATATCCGGTAGACCATATTATCCGGCCGAATATCAGATATTTCTCCGATCTTGTAAGATATCTGGAAAAAAGGCTTTTAAAAAAAAAGGAAAAATAGCGATAATTATTTTCTTCATTTTCCCAACGTGAAAAGAAAAAAAAGGAAGATGAACTGTACAAAAAATTCAGCTAAAAAGAATAAAGTTTTGCATTATATAATGACACAAGCTAACGATCAATATAAATTTCAACAGAATATATTACTGGATACTAATGATATCAGGCTGGATAATAAAAAAAGTGTACTGGATATCGGATATTCGGTGCATCTCTCCCTTCTACAGTTATAAAATTCACCGTGTAATTATATAATACGTATCCATAGCAAATATATTATTTACCATGATAATACCTACAAATAGCAGAATAGATGATAGTATATCAATAAAATATGTATATTGTGCAATAATTATCAGAAAATTGATTGAAAATTCTGTTACGTAAAACGCTATCGTTTGCGACGTTTGCGTTCGTCAATTATTGATATCGCTTCTATCGAACTGTGCTAACTTTATATTATGAACTTCATATCGATGCAAAACACTACATGCATTGCTTTTCTATGACAGTATAATACCTTCGTCAATCATTATGTGACGCTCCGCATGGAAAATTCGTGCAAAATAGCGGCAACAATACGTACAAATCGTAAGCGAAGGACTGCCTCTAAGGATGCTCGTGATATGACGCTATGCGAATTATCCTTTTCATTGTATTTTACATTGCGATTTATGTGGCAAGAATCGCGATTGGTGACGATATCGTCAAAAAGATGCCAAGTACATTCATACAATTATTTAAACTTAAATTCGTCGCAAGTCATTTTTTTATTAAACGTAACAATCTTAAGTTTCTTATAGTTATATTCAAATATACACTATATATTTTTTATATACACATTTTACATTTATATATTAAACATCTGGAGACACGGTAATTTCTTGGCGCCAAGCCAAGCGCAATGATACTGCCGAGATTACTTTACGCGTAATATTAACTCCCAATTAGCTACAGGTCATTTGAATTCAAAGCAAAAATTTCTGTACGATTGGTACTATGAGATTATAAATTAGAGATAAAATAACTTCGAATCTTCTTTTGCCGTAAAACAGAGGTTTATTTGCATTATGCACTTCAAATAAAATGTTTTATAACTCAGATGTAGTTTTCATATAGTTGTAATTAAGAATTAAATAACTTGTGAAGATGTGCTTTACAGCATATAGCTGTTTAAAAATAAGTCAAGTCTATTGCTCACGCACATATAGAAAATACTATTTTTTTTTTACTTTAATAAGTGACTAATAATTATTTTGCTAATATTATCGTGCATGTCATCTTAGCATTTCTTTTTTTCAACGTTTATAGGAAGCAGCAATAATAGGTATATCTTCAAACAGAAAAGTGGAGCAATGCGAAATAGAGTATCCGAAGTACCTATCGATGATGGAATAATCCAGATGATAAATAAGAACAATAAACAGTCATTATTTGGGAATCAAATCGACAGCTTTCCGCAAAATAAAAAAGTTTTAAACAATTTAAAGCAAATCAAGCGAAATCTGCGAAAAAGGAAAAAATATGCAAAAAATTCGATTAACAAGATTGTACATCGTTGGAATAATTACGTGGATGATAATAATATCAATGAGGAGGATATCTCATTGAATGTTGCGAGATTTCCGATTTGGCGAGTTTCGGAATCAACAATTGCCTTAATAAATTTGGATTCTACAACAAATCCGTCAATCATGGAAACAAAGATAATCAATCGATTGTTGCTCGTGCTTGAGAGGCCGCCATTGCAATTAAAAAATCGCTCTGTGGATGAAGCTACATTTCCTATCGCTAGGCAACATTCAAATTCGCAGAGATTACTTGATGTGAATGCTTCTGAGAAAAATCTAATACTTTCCAGAATCGCAAGTCCGAAATCCAAAGTTACGATCAACATACAAAATGCTTTTGAAGGATTAAATAACAATCATCCTGGAAAATTTATTGGCGTGGACTCATCGAATTCCAGTCGTCTTCAAGAATTTCAACGGCGATATAATGAATATCAGAAGAATTTGTCAAATTCATACAATGTTAAAAAAGAATTATTCAATGATCACCTGACAAGTTCTAACAAGAGATATTTATTAGTACCGATTTCTAAGAATTTGTACATTTTAAAGAACGTTCAAGAGAGTTTTCGAACAGCTGTAGATGGAATAATTATACCTAAGCGATATAAATTGTTAGAAAAAGATAAGGACAACGTAACATCGGCAATCCTATCGTTCAAGGCACATATGCATCACGATGTAAAAGATGTAGGTAGAATGTATCTTCAAAGAAATAATCTTCATTTATTTGATCACACACACAACATGCATTATTTATATTCTACTCTTGAGACTCGCGTTTCCGAAGAAAATGAAAATTCTACACCGGAGAATCCGGTGTCGCCGTCTTATCCTAACTTCTTGTATCCGGGTATTGCTTTTCAGACTGATCCCAATTTAACTGACATTATTTCTAAACTTTCCGAAGAACAAGTTGTTACTCCTATTACGGATTATGAAAATATTACCTTAGTGGATATTAACTTGCGTGATGGAATCAATTTTTACGATTTTTCGGCATTTTCATCAACTTCTTCATTCGATATTTTTAATTACGACGTATCGTCGAAAGAAAACGCAAATTACAGCCAACTGAGTATGTTATCTGCAGCAAGATTAAATAAGATAAATCAGATTCGACAAAATAGCGGAAATTACAGAAACACTTTAGGATACAACGAGTTTAATGTCAAATTGGCAACTACGGATTTTCGAGATACTTTTGATATGCCCGATGATCACATATACAGGCCAGCTACTTTAGAAGATGTTAAAATGGATTTAATTAATAATAAAAAAATATGTGACACGTCACAAAGTCGAGAAGATGATTCGAAATTTTTAACGGAAAGCAACGGAGATAAATCTATACCAGACTTTATAGATAACATTTCGGCGCAATATAATGCTACTTTTGACGCGTCTATAAATTTAGATAATACTTTCTTTTCAAATATCACTAATAACTTTGTTAATAATACCACTTTAAATAGCCAAGATACAGATAAAAATAATCAGGAATACGAAACCTCAACTTCAAGCGAATATTACAATAAAATGTTAACATATTCTAATAATTTTTATTACAATAATAAATCTATCGATGAGATGTTGTTCACTAATTATACTACTAAAGTGAATTCGTTTCTTAATGCAGAAAATTATGTGATATCTGCGCCATTACTTTTAAATACTGATGAATGGCCATTAAAGGAAGCGCCTAATGCAGAAAATTCAAATGCTTTACTAATGGCAATTAAACCATTGTCCTCAGAGTTACAAAAGTTGCTAAGCGCAATTCAGTTAGTTAATCAAAGTATTAGCGACGTGCAAAGTAGACTGTGCGATAAAAAAAAAATCAAATTAGCGAGGATCGAGCGAGAGAGTAAAAATAGAAACACCACAAATATTGCTAAACTAGTTGATAAAGTAGATTATTACAATTCTGATTTCTCTACAAAATGTTTTGATAATCAATCTTTGAACAAGAAACGTATTGCAAACAAAGGTAAAAATAAAGGTAAAAATGTTGCAGAACGCGATGTAAAAATTAGAAAAACAATTATCTTTTTAAATAAATCGACTGCACCGTTTTATAAGCACAAAAGCTCGATTAGTGATTCTGAAGTACAGAGCGGTCACAGAAACTTCTTCAAAAATAAAAAATTAAGAGAGAGAGAGTTTTCCAAATCAAGCGACCAATTGCTCCATTCGAGATTTAATAGAAATTTAAAGTCTCTCTCTGTGATGAAAAATTACGAAACACGAATAAAGCCAATCCGAAAGCTTATCGGATTGAAAAACATAAAACGTACAACAACGCCAATTTTAAGATTGTCGCGTTTGATTAAAAATAACATATTGAACATAAATTTTGCAGACGGCAGACAAAATCATCAAGAGAATGATCAAATAAGTAGATCGATAATTTCACTATATAATACATCCTCTTTGGGTATATCTGCAAAGAAGGACAATTCAGCGCATTTCTCATCGAATAATAAACAATATTTAACACAACGCAATGTGAGAAGAGCAATGTCGAATAAAATGTCTAATTTTGGTAAAGAAAAAAAATTTCATCCCACTGATCCACAATTCTATAAGGAAGCGACAGCTTATCTCGATATACTTGGGTTACTGGGTAAAACTAGGAATCCTCACGTAAAATATGCGACTGATGTATGGACCACTCAGAAACTAACGGAATTGTTGCCATCGCTAATTTTTACAAGTACAGAATTTTTTGTACCTACCTTAACATTTTTGCCATATTTTACCGAGGCACCGAGAATTACAACTTCTAGTAAGATTGCAGAAAAGAAAAAAATTTTCGAGGTAACCGAATCATCTTTATATGAATACGTAACAGTTACTGGTTTTGGATACAGTGCGGATCGCGATAAACAAAATTGTACAAGCATGTATAAAGATTACGAGTACGAAGATGTAACTTTTAAAATAACAATGTCGACTATGCTGCCACTACTTTATATGACAGAATTAACAATTTTTTTAATGGAAGAAGCTGCAATATCAACCACTGATTTAACTATGACATCAGTTGTTGCGATTACTATTGAAGTAACTGAAATTCCCATCACAGTTTCTATAATAGAAAATTTTACAACCGAATCTGTTATTCTATTAACTCCATTTTTAGAAGGTATGACGGATATTACTTTAAAGATTATGATTCCTGTAGCTACTAAAACTTCAATCGAAAAGATATCCATGTTAATTGCTGTAACCGTGGCTACCGAGAAAAAAAGTATAGAAACTACATCGACAGGTCTAGCTACGAAAATAACGCAAAGTTCATTTATTGAAACAAATATATCATTATACACATTCTCAACTGTATCATTATTTGGGACTACACAAACAGAACTAATGATTAAAACTACAACTTCTACCATATCAATTTCAACATTTCTAGCAATTACAAAAGCTCCTCAAATTGCAACATTAGAATCTACTTCTGGCGAAAGTATAATTTTGTATAAAACTGAAAGTACTACTGCAATCGCAAGTTCGCCTATAGCTTTAGAACGAACCGAAACGATTTTAAGTACAGAAATTGCAGTAACAACTTTAATACCGGAGGACGAAAGCCCAGTGTCACAAATTGAGAAAACCATAACTGCAGAAGAAACAGCTACAGAAATTTCAACGTCTATCGAAACTACAACGCCTACTAAAACTACAATAATAACTACTACTGAAATTTTAACTACTAAAGAAATTTTAACTCTTGAAACTTCAATTATTGAAGGGACTACAAGTACCAAAACTTCAACGCCCAGTAAGACTCTAACGTCTCTTAAAACTAAAACAATCGAAATTCCGACAACTGTCCAAACTTCGCCAATTACTGAGATTTTAACTATAGAAACTGCTATTACCGAAATTCTACCGATTAATAAAACTGTGCTAATTGAGGAAACACCAACAACTATCGAAACTTGGACAACTAGTAAGACACTAACGACTAGTATAATTCCAACGACTATAGCTACAATAACAATGGAAACTTTAACATCTACTGAAATTTGGACAACTCACAAAATTCCAATTATTAAAGAAACTACAGGTGTCAAAATTTTAACGCCTACTGAAACTCTAATGCCTACTGAAATTAAGACAACTTCCGAAACTTCGATAATTATTGAGATTTCAACATTTATAGAAACTGCAACAATCACTAAAATTCTAATGATTACTGAAACTACAAAAACAACGTTTATCGAAATTCCAACAACCAGCGAGATATCAACGACTAGTACAATTCCAATGATTACAGAAACTACAGCCATTACAGAAGTTTTAACACCTACTAAAATTAGAGTAACTACTAAAATTCCTACGATTAAAAAGATTGTAAATACTAAAAGTTTAACGCCAACAATTATGGAAACTTCATCAAATACCGAAACTCAAATGGTTACCGAAATTTTCACAATTACCGAAAATTTAGAATCAACAGAAATTACAGTAATTTCGACTACGTCTATTACAACTGTGTTTTTTACAACGACAGAAAATACTACATCACTCGTGGCAACGTCCTCGAAAGAATTTTTTCCTATATCAATTTTGACTACTTCGACTACAATTTTTACTACGGAAACAGCTGAGAGCATTTTAATTTCTTCG
Organism: Cyphomyrmex costatus; assembly: GCF_001594065.2. NCBI lineage: Eukaryota > Metazoa > Arthropoda > Insecta > Hymenoptera > Formicidae > Cyphomyrmex > Cyphomyrmex costatus. The sequence goes on from NW_017280267.1 coordinate 129,809, forward strand.
ACAACACCTGTTATAAAGCCACTACAAATGTTAATTACAAATACGACGCTAAGTGAAACGCTGTATACTACGATTACTAGCATGTTTTTGACTACGACAAAAGGAATTATTACAACTTCTTCCAAAACTACAGTTCCAACTGCGCCATTAAAAGTAACAACAACAATGCCAATATCACTGGTTACAAGTACGATGTCAAGTGAAATACCGAATACTACGACAGCATCTTCATTTGAGACATTATACACTAAAGCTATATTATCAGTTTCTGTAACGGTGTTCACAGTCGAAACGTTCTTGACTATATCATCCAGCTTGATTGTGAACGCTACAGTCTCCAGTACAACTTCTAGTACAATCACGACAGAAATCCTCAAAAGTACAATATCTTTGCTCACATATTTAATGGTAATAACACCTATCACTCAAATTCCAATCAAGTCTATTATAACTGAAACAACAACTTACGAGACTACGTCTACCCTAGTTACCTCACCTCTTTTAACAGAAATTATTAAAGATACGACATCTTACGTAATAGAATATGAAGAAACTAAAGAATCTGAAACATATTACTATAAAACCATAAAAGAAGAAGTAACGACAATTACGAGTACAGCTGAACTAACGAAAGAACGTACAATTTGGATTACTGCGAAAGAAGTCACCATCATCAAACAAACAACACCAATGACGTTTTGTATCACATCATTTTTTGTCAAAACAACTACAGAAACAACTTCCCTCGTAACCGAAACGATTACTTTATCCATAATAACTGAAGAAAATTTATTGATTGAAGAAGACGTGACTCCTGGAACAATAATCGAGGAAATATCGACATTATCGGAAGTTACAATAACATCCACTGAAACAAGTACAATGTCAGCAATAGAAACATGTATTATGAATACCAGTTTAGTACTCACAACAGCCGCGACAACTGCATCAATTTTTAAAGAAACTGCGACAGAAATTACAGAGACAAGTTTAATAACAACTACTACTACAACAACTACATTGTTGCCAACTATTGAAAAATTGGAATATGCAACAATTTTAGAAGCTGTAGTTACTGTGACGATTGCTCCATTTTCCGAATTTATTTTATCAATAATAGTTACGTCTGTGACTACGCCGAAAATTATTTTTACATTGCCAAAAACTGAATCGGAAAAGTTTACGATGTCAATAACTGAAAGTCCAATAACATACGCTACACAAAGTTCTATATTATTTATCGAAACAACCATCTATCCCATTATTTCAATATTGACAGCAACTACTGAAGAATCGCCAGAAGCTGAGACAGAATGTTATGTAGCAAAAGAACCATTTTATGAAGAGGAAAGATATGAAGAATACGATACTGAAATACCGACTGACAGGTGGTATTATTATGACGATTACGAAACCATGACAAAAGAAACATCTGTGACAGAAAAATATACGAAATTATTTAAACAAAAGACAACCAGTCCGACTTTTACTCAAGGCACAACGATAACTTTATATAAAATAGAAACTTCAGAGTTTATAAAATATCCAACACCTTCTGAAGCTGCGACTTACATTAATGTGACTTCAACTGCGGCTATTTCAGGAATATCTTATACATATATCGAAAAAGTTACTTCAACTTCTACCTTAGAAACGTCTACATCGACTACAGTTCAGAAGGTAACGACAGTTAAAGTAGAAATTGAGTTCACAGCTTCCACTGCAAACAAACAGATAGAATCGACAATGACATGGCCAATTTTTAGTTCTACTGAAGAATACACTCTTCCTCTTTCAACAATTTTCAAAATTCCGACGGAACCACTTGAATATTTAACAATTCCTCCCAAGTACACGGATATAGAACGGTTCACGCGAATATGGCATATTACCTCGCCAAAATTCATTACAAAGCCTAAAGAAATTCTAAAGATTGCATTGAAAAAGACTACGACTCCAGAACAAGTTTCAGAGACTGAGGTTGCCGAGGAAAAGTTAACTTCTTTTTTCATCTTATCAACGCTAACGACGTTACCAGAAAGGGAAGTTATTGAAATGCACGTAACAACCATGAGTATTGCATCTTTTGAAATGAAAGATATTATCGAAACCGCTTATAAAATCTGCACTTCAGCGATGACGGAAAAAGAAACTATTCCGAGTGTAACACCAATTATCACATCCGAAGCTGAAATTGAACTTGTATTTACTACGATAAGCAAAACTGTTGAACGAGAACAGAAAGAACAGTTACTACAGAGACTTGAGAATCTCAAAGAGCATGAGAGAAAGATAACGGAGAGAGAAGAAAGGCTGAAGGAAAGAGAAAGACAATGGAACATAGAAAAAGAAAAACGCAAAAAAATAATGCAACCTGAGAAACAGAGAGATAAGAATATTACAATAATAACGGGTATAACCGAAAGCTATGCTACAACAGCTGCTATCAGTATCTTGATTACATCTCCTATCTATACTATTGGTACAAAAAATTTAACTGTGTCGACTACAGAAATTGAAATTACATCCCCTGATTTCGAGACATCTACTACTATGTTAAGTTTAATCGAAATTACTACGGTTCCAACAGAAACAATTCTATTTAGTATCACAGAAGAAATCACATTCGAGACATATACTACGGAAAAGACGGAGGAAGCAACTACAGCAGGAAGTACATTTGTGACATATACTACAAAAGAAACAGTTACATCTTACACTATAGAGAAAAGCACATCTATCACACACATTACAAACGAGATGGAGGAAGTGCAAATTACAGATTATATAACTTTAACGCCGTATGTTACTACGATATCTATCATTGATTTATATAATACCGGTTCAACGTCAATTGAAAGTACAATTCTGTGTACTATTAAAGAAATGTATACTGCAAGTTATGTATTTGAAATGACTCCATTCAGTACAACAGAGGAAATCATATCTGTGACGTATACTACAGAGAAGATAGAGGAAGTAATAGAAAAAATTACATTTACGCCATACGCTATCGAAGAAATAAAGGAAGCAATTACGCCTTACATTACGGAAAAAAGCATGTCTATTACATATCTTACAGAAGAGATAGAGGAAGTGCAATTTACGGATTATGTAACCTTTACGCTACATATCACTACATCTGTTATGGATTCATATAGTGTCGACTTAGTTGCAATTGAAACTACGACACCTTATACTGTTAGAGAAATATATACTACGAGTTACGTGACTCTTTACAGTGAACCTTTATTCGTTTCACCTATCATTACTAGTCCAATTGCATTAGTCACCGATAAATTAATTACTTTACCTACATTTAGTGCAAAATTTGAAGAAATCAGTATAACTTCAGTTGCAACCCCCACGTGGCACACTACAGAAGAAACATACATAGCAACTTATACAGATATTTATGGCAAACCTTTATTCACTTCATCGGGATTAGAGTTTACGATCACTTTATCGACTATGGCTATTAACACGATTACACAGGTAAAATACGATGAGGAAATAGAAAAATTGAAAGAAGAATTGCGCAAGAAGAAGCGCGAATTAGAAGAGAGACAAAAGATTTTGCTGGAAAGAGAGGAAAAATTAGAGAGAGATATAATGGAATTCAACAAATACATAAAAGAATTTGAAAAGAAAAAGGCATCAATTATACCGTCTGAGAAATCAACAAGTTTATCAACGCCAATACCGCCAACTGAAAGGACCACTATAAAAGCTCAATTAACAATGGAGGTTAAAAGAATAACTGAAAAGAAAGAAAATCGGACGATTACAAAGATGGAAACTACTCAACATATAGAAATAAAAGACATGAAAGACAAGAAACAAACAAAGTATATTCATGAAAAAACTGTCACACAGAAAGGAGAACAAATAATGACAAAACGAGTGTGTCTAAATGTTTTAAAAAACACAACGGTTCCTTTCGATAAAATAAGAAGAGATATTGTAACCAAAAAGATCTGTCTGCCGTACTTTTCTGAAAAAAATGAAGAGAAGAAATCAGTCGCTAGATTAAGCAGAAGGCTTTTCGCTTTACCAAGTACGAAAAGAATTAAAAGACCGAGATGGAATGTTCCATCATTTCGGTATCGCAGAAGAATAAAAGAGACTACTCGCAACATTGACAATCTGCAGTTGTCGCATTATGAATGGCTGAGCAACAATACCACTAAGCCACTGCAATACTTTAAAGGTTTCACTAGAATTTATAGAAAAATGAAGAAATTTCCAAAAAAGGTTGTAATGCAAAGCAATTCGACTAACAATTTTCAAGATAGAGCTTTTCTATATAAGCAACATATTTTTAATCATAAAAATATCTTCCAACCGACTGCAACGTCCATGTTGGATAGTAAAAAATATGAAAAGAGAAATGCATTCAGATACGATTTTATTTCTACAAAAAAAAGTGACTGTTCTATTGACGACAAAGCAAGTGTCCAAAAAAGAAACGTTTCATCGATAGAGAACAATAAACGGTTTTGGTCAAAGAAAAATACAGCTAATGTTTTAAATCAAAAAGCAATAACTGCAGCCGAAGAAGATGAAGTTTATACGGTAAACGTGTTACATCTTAATTACAATGAGGATAAACAAACGCATGAAGTAATATTTGCTAAACCAGATCAAGATGAATTAACAGCAATTTTATCTGAATCAAATGATGATATTTATGTAACTCAATTTGGGAAAGATAGAAAAATTACCACGCTAAACTATGAGATTGAAGAGAAAAATGAAGATAACAAACTATCAGATAAATTGGAGAAAAAAATGGAAGAGTATAATGATTACATCGAGGATTTGGTAGAAGGTATATGCTAAAAAGATAACTTAACTTTTCAAATATAATTTCTATAAGTTCATTTTCTTATGCTCATTTATATAATACCGTTTGTACGCATTACGCAAATAATCACATTCGGAGAAAGACATAATGATAACAACTATTGAGTTGGAGAAAACATCTTATTTTTACATGTATGTAAAAGAACTTTTATTTTACGATATCTTCATTAAAAATGAACAAATATTAAATTTAAAAAAAAAGGTTTTAATGTTTAAAATCTCTACTTTCGAAAGGTTACTATATTTTTTGAGTTTTTGTGAGTCTAATAACTTTTTTATAATTTATATAAGAAACTACAAGTTGAAAAAAATTAAAAATTTTTTTTTCACTTTGTGGGCCTTTTACCTGCCAAAAACAAATTTGCAAACATTTTTAACTACCTATCGTGAAAGCTTGAAGCTTATTTATTAACTTGAAGCTTCTTCTACAAAATCATTTTTGTTTAATGTTCCTACGATTTGTTCTTGAGTTAAGTAAAGAAACATTCCGATTTTTTGATTGCTCATAACTCCTTTAAATATTACCACACATTGAAAAAACAGATTATTAAAGCTGAAACTTTGCTTTATTCAATAATATAATTGCAATGAAAATTTCGCAACAAATGGATTGCGGAAGAGTCCTTATATTATATATACATATATATAGAACCTTCTCCAATCCATCATTTGTTGCATTTATATATATATACTTTTTTCCAACCCAATATAATGGTGACAATTTATGCAAATTTTTATAGAATTAATATACATAGTTGAATAAATTACTTTACAGTTGTAATAACTAATACACAGTGTTTACTCAACTGTACGTTATTTCTGTAAAACTTGTATAATTATCAACTTCATAGTTGACATCACTATATCTTTTTTTCTGTATAATTATATCATATTCTTATTTCTAAGATTTTATTGCAGTAGATATTAGAGAATATATTTTTTCTCGTATGACATCTGACATTGTAACATATATATATATATATATATTCCTCTGTAAATTTTTTTTAATATTATAGATTATATGAATTATGAAGAACATGAAACATCAACACGAATACATGATGGAAGATTGTTAGACAACAAAAATAAGAATAAAATAATGACAGAAGAAGAAAAAGAATTATTGAATCAAGCGTGGCCCACTGAGAAAAGTACAATGTATCATTTAGGCGGTACTAAATTTTGGGAGCTCGATTTTGTTACGGAACCATCAGTTGTATTACGTATAACTGATAAAAATGAAACAATTGATGGGTCGATCATCAAAACGACCTGTTTTGATGTTGTTCTTGAAAATAAAAGTAATGATAAGATACAATCTAATATATCTTATTATAAGCGCCACATTAATAGCAATGGGATGACGAAACATGTTTCTATTGAAAAACGAGATGCTAGTTTTAAAAACATAACGAGAATGAATGTATTGAGTTACAAGTTAAGAACGAAGCAACTCAGGATGGTAACAAAGAAATTAAAACGCGAGTCGCAAAAGCACGGACCAAATCATTATAAACGGGGAAGTTTCGAAAAAAAAAGTACAGTTAGATTTAACAATTTCCGGCGTACCAGCAGCAAAGATTCGACAGCAAAAAATCGCAAACTATGCACTGTTAATGCGAATAAATCGAAGCGTCAAATTGTTAGACACATAGATATAAACAAGCAGAAACAACTAGCAAAATCGCGAACATTACAAAATTTACATTCCCTTCATAATAAAATCGTGAATAAAAAAAATGAATATCATAAAACAACAACCGTCAATCAATATCTTCAAATAGGAACCACCAACGATAAGAATAGTGAGAAAGTAACGCATCCTAATATCGATCATAAAAATATATCAACACCTTCGCATGAAAAAAAAGTTTATAATTGTTTCAATTGCATTTGTGATATCGTGAATGTAGTTAACAACATAAGATCTTTACTTGACAAAATAAGCTTCTCATTAGACGAAATTAAGATACTTAATTGCAGCGAATATAAAGAGATCGAGGATAAGATAGTGATCTCAATGGATTCCGATACAGAGGAAGCTAGAGAATTTCCCCAACCGCATTACAACACCGAATCGCTCAAGGGACAGAAATATATTAAACTGGAAGAATTAAAGGACAATTTCAAAAGCAACTCGGAACTTGACAGCGGTAAAGTCACAAATTTTTTGTCAAGTATTTAATATTGAATAATATATGTAGAAAGAATTTTTTTCCAGATAACGATATTATCTCATTACCCGGTCTTAATCTCAATTTACCCTGTAATCAAGACAGCAATGGTATCACATGGCTATCAAGTGTTAGCAGACCGAGTTACACGTGGAAAAGAACGGACGGCATTGCGCTCTTCGGTGCGGTATCACATTGTCATCCTGTCACATTCGGATTAAAAAAATGCATTTTACAACGAAATGCAACGAATATGAAAGATGTCATAAATATAAGGCTCAATAATGGATAATTTTTTAATTATGATGTATTAAAGGTGCTTTGATAGTTTTACACCTTCGATACGCTATTCATTGAGACTTGTGCGTCTATGACATATCTCTTGTTTCATATTATAAAGTTATACATTATATATAAAAACTAATTCACCAAAATCTATTCTTTTCACATAATTAATGTAAAATTCTTTTAGTGAAATTTGAAACTTACGAAATCGTTCGTCATAGGTTTCGTAGCGGAAAACGGCGATTTGGAATTACGAAATGTGAACGCAAAAGACACAGGGAATTACACATGTGTCATGACATACATGAGTCCTGATAACGAGGAATCCGTGGAAACCACTTACGAGGTCCATTTGCGAGGTGAGAATCACTGATTGAAATTTATATTTCAACGAGCTCGAAGTAGCGATAAACGAATCGTCGGACTAAAAGGAGGCCTTTTGCAGTTGTCACGCTGCCGAGGTATATTCTGCACGGAGAAAATCGTTATCATGTACGATCTTGCGATGAAGGAGACTTGGATGTACTAGTAACATATCTACCCCGAAAATTGAACAATATTATATGTGAGGCAGATGTCTGCAATGCTTACGTCTTAACGCCGTCTTGCTCCCGAAATCAAGTACGTTCCTTTATGTTAGAAGAAAGTCACCGACATATTGACATAGGTCTCCTAAAGAATAAGTAAAAGACCCAAAAATACTGTAATATAATTTTAAATGCTTTTATTTATTAAATATATTGTATAAGTGATATTATAAGTAATTTTGTATTTAAATTTTACTTGTAAGTAGTCATTTTCAAAAATTAAGTAAAATTAAATATACGCGTACAATTACTTATAATTTAAATATATATATAAAAAAAAACATTTAAAATCAGTTATAACATGAAAAATAATGTGTATAATACAATAAAAGCTATAGGAGTCAGTGCAAATATTATTTTATACTTACGAAAATAAAATTTACAGAATTTTCTTTTGCAAATTGCATAATGCAAATGGCTATATTATTAATAATACTACATCACTTTACATGTTTGTAATTTTCTAAATCAATTATTTTTTCCTTAATATGAGTTTTATAAATATAAAATTGGAGTGCAGCACGCGCGCGTAAACATCTATCTATAAAATAGACCGTATAAGCTATCTTAACCATTTAGTGTTGCATTATACTATTATAGTATCAAATAGTCCTATTGGAACTGAAGGCAATCGTGTATTTATGAGAAAATCTTAAAAAAAAAATTGTCGCGTTTGTCTACAATCCCGATTGCACACACCACTCACATTGGCCGGTGCCTATAGTAACTTTTCTCTGCTTTACCAACGAGATTATATTATTTTTAAATTGGCCAATCAGCGAGCAATGTGTGCAATCGGGATTGTAGGCAATCGAAACCTTCCCGAAATAAAAAAATTCTAGAAAATATTATACACATTTATTTGTAGATATTTATGTAGATGACTTTTATGAAAGAAAAAGAATAGAAATATGTAGATAACATTACTACCTAGTCTGCTGTTTTGAAGTTCATTATATCAGGCACTCATTTTTGCTTATTGTATAAAAAAAATTAATTATTACAAAATTGTAAAAAGTATTATAAAAATACTGCTATATTTTTTAACAGAAGACACGTTCTAGTTTATATTTATGTTTCTAAAATGTTAAAAGTTCTATTTTTAGTTTTATCTACTAATGTGCGCTATTCTTGGTTACAGATTACAATAAATATTCTGATAGTGCCATCGCATATCATTAAACTAATGATGGTCGATCCAAAACGCTGCAATGTCTTCTGTCTTAAAACCATTCAAGATAAACTCTCGCTGATACTAAGTAAAAATCTGCAAATCTTCTTAGGAAAGACTGGTTAGTCGACAAATATATATTCGTTTTACCTTGTGTGTCGCAACATATTCTCTACTTTCTTACAAAAAATTAACTTTATTCATTCTATTTTGTCTGATTTTGCCTGTACACATTATTGCTCAAAAGTATATTTCATTCCACTATTTCTCTTTTTTAATTAAATAACGAGAATTTTTATCTTTCTTAATCTTTTTTACATATTAGTAAATATTTAATAGCTCAAAATTTTATATTCTACATAAAGAGAACATAGTAGAATTAAAATGGAATTTAAACGTACATATAAAAAAAGTATCAAAATCGGGGTGGACAAAATACTTTTGAACAGTAGTATATGTTGCATTTTATTATCTTTGTGTTATATTACAAAGAATTTTTTCACTTTTTTGTTCAGAATATACTCGTATATTCTCTCTCTTTCTTTATTGCAGCGAATGTGATAAAAATGGGGTTTAATAAAAATTTACAATTTTATTGAATTAGAAGAAAGGAAATGTTGCGGCTTTATAAAACTCACAATACATCTCTATAGAGTTCTTTAACTATAGTTATTTTCAGATTACCGCATTACGAGCAGAGACTGGTGCCGATCGTTGAAAAATCGTCGTTCGCAAGACGGAAGAGAGGGAAAACCGATGCAAACGTGTTCACCGGGAAGTCCAGTAATATCGGTTTATTCTCCAGCTGTCCAGCGGGATATGGTCTTCGTGATACACATTGTGGTATGTGATTCGCACATTAGGAAAATCAACAATATCTATAATAAATTAATTAATAGCTAACGGATTTTCTTCCCAGTTCCTTGTAACGTGGGCACTTATAGCGAGGACGGAATATCGCACTGTAAAAGATGCCCATCCGGTACGTATCAACCGTATCACGGCGCCAGACTTTGTCGGACGTGTACTAATCCAATGACAAAAGGTTGTTACAATATGGTACGTATCCGATTGCAGCTTGTAAATTATATGCACAGTATCTCTCTGAAGAGTTTCTAGATAAAAATTCTAAAAAATCGATAAATTCAGATATATCAGCTTTTATTCGTATACTTATGTATATATTTTTCTATGTACTTTTTCTTACAAGGCAAAAATTAACTTCATTAATTATATTTTGTCTGATTTTGCCCATACATTGCTCAAAAGTATTTATCCGCACCGTCTTTCTTAATTAAATGAAGAAAAGTTTTAGTCTTTTCTAATATTTTAGATTAGATGTTATTATATTGTATATAGGCTTAATAATAATATTTAACGGCTCAAAATTTTACATTCTATGTATGTAAAAAAAAATATAGTAAATTTAGAACATAATCTAGACGTATAAAAAATATACCGAGTGAGTCATTTTAATCGAACCAGGCAAATATCTCAATAAATATGAAAGATATACAGAAAAATGTTTAGACAAAAGTTAATTGTATGGTTCAGAGAAAGACATAAGTAACTTTTGTCTGAAACATTTTTCCATATCTTCTATATTTGTCGAGATATTTGCCTGGTTCGATTAAAATGACTCACCCCATGTATATATATCAGTTTCTATAATAGCTTTCTCTATTCCCTCGATACATACACAATAGAATGTGGCACAATTAAAAGCTATTATAACATTTCTTTTCCAAAATCACTTTTAGCTGGTACGTTCCATTATACGTGTATCTTGCATTGTACATCATCAAAAAATTTTTATTTTAGGCACAATTTTATCTTAGAAAATAAAAATCTACTAGGCTAAGTAAGTATTCAGGGGATTACTGTGACCTGTTTGGTCAAAAGTAGCGAGATAATCTTGACTGTAAGAACATTAGGAGTGTGACTCTGGCTGCGTTCCATTTAACGCTCGCAACGCTCACGAGCATCGGTTTTCCTTTTGTTTGACATTTGATAAACAAAAGGATGAAATTATTTCGCGAACATTGTGAGTGTTAAATGGACGAAGCCTCTGTGTTTCCAGACCGAACTGTGAGTTCGACGTTTTATTTAAAGGTTTTGAAATGACTTTCACAAAACGACGCATCAGACGGAATTTAAGCATCTTTTTAAATTAGTGTCTCCTGCAAGACTGAATTGCGCAAAAAAAATCAAGACTGTAATAATAATTACTATATTGTTATAGTAATATTCTGGTTAATTCTACTAAAATTTTAGTTGAGATAACCAGAATTCTGATTGATTTAATCAGAATCTTTTGATTTGTTCAACCAATATTTCTCTCAGTCGAAATTGACATTAATCTTTAAGGCACAGTCTAGATACTATTAATTTTTAATATTAATCTTTAATATTATTGCGGTATACATGGATCACTTTCTCTCACAGCTCTGGAATTCTTTCTCTGCTGTAATAGTAACTCTGGCGAGTATTGGCGCGATACTGTCGATATGTTTGCTGTCATTATGGATAATTTGTTGCGTTAAGAAGAAATTCCGCATAAAGCGAATAGCTGATCTTATTGCCAGAGAAAATAAATTTAAAGGAGAGGTAAAACATTAAATTTTAAGAAATGATAGAATATATGGACAGTCGATTTTTTTACTTTACAGAAACATATGAAGGAGCAACCATTGATTAAGAATACAAGTGAAAATGAAGAACAGCAATGGGATAGCGAGTACAAAATCAAGAAAAAGAAAGGAAAGTTCTATGTAAATAAAAAACATCGAAAACAGAACAAAAGCAAAAAATATAAGACACACGTTCGTACAATTGTTGAATAATACGACAAATTTGTATCGATCTTAAAAATTCGTATGTAAAATTTAGCAGAATTTAAATTATTGTTCAAAGTCAATATCGTTTTTTATTTCACTATAGTTATACGAAGATGAATGGGAATCACATCCTATAAAGAATGTCCCAATAAGTAGTCCAGACTTTTATCGATCTCATGAAGATTATAACAATCGTAAATATATTCTGATATATAAAGTAAACATATGAAATCTTTTGATCCTACTTCTTCACATAAATGTTACTTATTCGTTCGTGTGTATAATAATTCTGTCTATTTTACATAGATTATTCAAAGAGGTTGTGTCATAAAGGACCGCGCTTGCCAGAATGTGATTTTGATACATGACAAAAAACACACCTGTAAGAAAACTATCACTGCGAATAGCGAAGAGAATTACGTAATCTAAGAAAAACTTGTAAGATATTTTAGGTTCAATTATTAATTGAATTATTAATTGAAAAACTATGTAACATTTATCCGATTACGTGCATATATACTTTTAATATATATAACTATACCTATTAAATAGCACATTAATTATATCTATTGGAAAACAACGTATATGTTATAAATAAATGTTGTATGCACAGTATATGGACAAAGAATATTTCGAAATATTAACGATTATATAATTTTTACATATATTTTGATAGCTCTTTATTTTAATCTTATTTAACTTCTTATTATCGCTCAATCAATGATTACCTTTTCAACATTTTCGAAGCACTGATTATACTGTTCAACAAGATATGATTTCTTTTTCTAACACTGGAACAAGACGAGTCATTTCCTATAATCTTATTTGGACACTGATACAAATCCGCACGCGCAATTTCCATATTGCTCATCATATTAAAATCTTGAGAAATTTGTAGCTTAAATGACAAAGTATTTTGTTGTATTAAATATATCATAACTATAATATGTGATGTGTAAAACACGAAACATATATTTATTATAGTGCAGAAATTTTATTATAATCAAAATGTCTTGCAAGATGCAATATATATGTTCCTAGGATTCTCAAGAGATTTTTTGCATTGATTATGTGTAGTTAATGAAATATGCATAGTTAAATGTTGCGTCTATTGTAAAAAAAAACTTTAAATTAGGTCATTAATGATTTACGAAAGTTTTTAATTATATTTACCAAAACTTAAGAATTCTTGAACCACTGAATATGGTTGCAATGATATAATTGATAGATAAATATAAATCATAAATTTAAAACATGAAAAATATTCAAAAAATATTTAAAGGTCATCTACAATTAATAGATATTAACAGTAGTGATAAGACTGTAAAACACGTCGGGAGTAAACAGGTTTTTCAGTATAATAGAGCATAAAATAAATTTATAAGCAATAAGAGAGAACGTAGGAAATGGATTTTAATCATTCATTTACTTTACGCCCTATAATTAAAAAACCAATTTACTGTATCTTACATTCTTAACACTACTATTGCTATTGCATTGTAAGTTTCTAAAAAATATTTGAAAATTGTGAAAATTTATAATACAGAAATCTTTTATAATTTTGAATTTGTTAATTTTGACATCAGGATTCATATTTATAGTTTGAAAATCCCTTAAGTTTAAAATGCTTAAATAAATATAATGAAAGTTCTTTGGTACATCGTATATAACTTAATTCACAGTTTTCCCATAGACAGATGTTCGTGGTTTTTTCACAATAGATCTTATACTTAACAAAATATCATTATAACCACAGTTAACATGAAAAATTCCTCTTAAGATTTGAAATCTTACAAACATGCAATAAAATACTTTCTCTAATATGTTATGTATTATAGTTATAACAAAGTAATTAAAAATAACTCATTTTTTTAACTTTAATTTTCACTTTACAAAATTGTAACGTGATAAAAGAACGTTTGAAGCTATATTCATATTTTCTTAGAAATACATCTCTATTTATTTTAAATGTTAAACAAGGTAAATGATATACTCATGAACACACTGCGAATGCCAAGTAAAATGCATCCCTAGTAAGGAAGAAAATGGATAGTGAGTAAAATTTAAATATCCGATTATACACTCAAGACAAATTATTATTAAAATTATAGAATTGAAAGTTCACAACAAAAATGATATAACAATTTTAAAATAAGCATCTACATCTGACAGACATTTATGAGACTACATTATCAGATATTCATAAATCAACTTTATTATAAACACATACAATTGCTATTGCATTATCCTAGTGTAATCAAAATGATGTTCACACAACATTGATTAGGATTTCATACTAGTCCAAAGCAGTCATGTAATCTAAAAAACAGAATAATAGAGTGGTATCAATTTTTATCAATTACTCAAAAATATATGTATTGCATTAATGGCTCCATGAATGAATAAAAACCAAGAAATTTATTTTATAAAATACCTGATTTGCAAGGCGACACACTCAACATACTAAACGCTTATTTTTTCAATTGATGACGGACTATGAAGAAGGGAAGAGAAAATCCGCTGCCACAGAAAAGCATAAATCCAAGTAGTAGGAAATGCCTATTTCTCGTGCTGAAGGGTAAGTTCTATGAGAAAAATCACGATTAAACGTAGTCCAACGGCCGTTTTGTACAACAAATTGTTATGCAATTGTGCGAATTTGTTACTCACGTATCCGGGAATGCCATCGTAAGGATCGTGATGAGCACTTCTACGAATCACACTTGTTGTGAACCTTCTCACCTGGTGAGCAATTGCAATTGCTGAATTTGTCATCTTCGTTGAAAATAAATCCTCAACACCAAAATCAACTTCTACAGTAGTTACGTCACGCAATACACACTAGAGAATAGACTGCGCGCTGCGCGATCATAAAAGCGTCAGGCTGGGATCACATTGAGCGGAAATCTACAGCGGAACGGAACAGCGAGACCAATCACAATCGCAGAAAGTAAAGCAGAGGAATAATTGTAGAGTTCTGATTGGTTTCACTGTTCCGTTCCGCTGTAATTTCCGCTCAATGTGACTCCAGCCTCAAACGTCATTGACGCTTGCTATTCGTCAATTTTTATCACGTGATTTGTTTTGACGCTGAAAATGAGCGTCGAGCGTCGCATGAAAAATCAGCTTAGGGCCGGGAATCAGACTACGCGTTGAAAATTGAGATTAAAGCGGGGAGCACAGACTTTTGCATAACGCATAAACCATATACATAAAGAATTTGATTGGTCCATTGACTCATGCATAAGAAAAGTGTTGGGGCTCTTATTGGTCGCGTTCAGCAGACTCAACTGTTGCGGAGCAAATCCGTGAACGCTCACTGCTATTGGATGATCTAAAAGAATATACCAATAGTAGTGAGCGCTCACGGATCCGCTCCGCAACAGTTGAGTCTGCTGAACGTGACCATTCTCTGTTCCCTGTTCCTTTTATTCTGCGTAGCCCCTAACGAATGCGAGGGAAATACTACAGTATATACGTTACGTAACTATAGTATTTTCCTACATTATCAAATACGTTTCTTTTCAAGAACAGAACCCCTGTTTGCGTTGCTTGCACTTTTTGCACTTAGCAGCTTTGTTCTCTCTCTTTTCAACGCCTAAATCTGGAGACACGGTAGTGTCTCGGCGCTAAGCCAAGCGCGCGACACTGCCGTGCCTCCTTTACGCGAATCTGACAAATTCGGGGGATTGAGATGATTATATCTCAGTAACGGCTGAACCGATCAAGTTTATATACTTACCTCGCTTTAAGAGAAAACATTTTTAGGGATTTCAAGCAATCCGAACAAACTTCCAAGTTTCTGATTGCCAGCCTGATATGTATTAAGCTAGGACTCCATGTATGCGGTGAGCAGCGGCAATGCGGTGACCAATCAGGAGCCAGGCGCATGCCGCATCCGGCAGGAGTCCGGCATGCGCCTGGCTACTGGGTATCGATTATGAAACTTTTTCCCTAGGATGAAAAGTGAAAAATTTTTTCATTAACTTCAATGGTAAAAAATTTCACTTTTCACTTTTCATCCTAGGGAAAAAGTTTCATAATCGATATCCTGATCCTCCTGATTGGTCACCGCATGCGTTTGCCGCAGCTCACCGCATACATGAAGTCTTAAGCGGGGAGCACAGACTTTTGCATAACGCATAAACCATATACATAAAGAATTTGATTGGTCCATTGACTCATGCATAAGAAAATGGACCAATGAAATTCCTTATGCACATGCTTTATGCGTTATGCAAAAGTCTGTGCTCCCCGCTATAGGCTTAAGACTCCATGTAAAGCCCATTCTACATTGTCGTATCGTAGCATTGTAAGTGTCGTGAGACTTCTAATTGACACATCGGATTGTCTGTTGCAACAAATTTGTGACCTGCGACGCCTACGATACGACCAATGTAGAATGGGCTTAAGGCTTAAGACTCCATGTATAGGCTTAAGACTCCATGTATAGGCTTAAGACTCCATGGCTTATGTAGGATTCACACTGTGTACGACATCCGACGTACGACGGTACGATATCCAATAGCAGAGCCTTGTTACAAAATATTGTTAGCTATATATCAAGAAAACAAGCTCTCCTATTGGATATCGGACGTCGTATGTCGGACGCAGTGTGAATCCTACATTATGACTCCGATTTTCGTCGTACGACGACTCTGCAACCAATCAGAAAAATCGTATCATCAATGCGAAGCAAATCCTGTTTTCTGATTGGTTGCAGATTCGTTGTACGACGAAAATCGGATGCAGTGTGAATCCAGCAATAGGCCTGGGGCTCTATTTTTGAAAAGAAACGTATACGAAAGTCTAGGGAATATACGTCACGTATACTATAGTATTTTCCTAATTTTTCGTATACGTTTCTTTTCAAGAATATAGCCCCTGGCTTCTGATTGATCACCGCATGCGTTTGCCGCTGCTCAAGCCAGAAACACATAGAAAAACGTAAGGCCGTAAGACGTAATCAGTGAGGAAATCGTAACATTGGATTCGCTACCGGCCTTACGGTCTCTACTGTGATTGGCCAATTCGCTTACTGATTATTAGCGTTTTCCACTGGGAAAACTGGTGCAGCACTAGCGCCGTGCTACCCAATCAGCATACCATATTTAAAAAATACTCCACCAGTTTTCCCAGTGGAAAACGCTATATGTTTTGCGGCCTTACGTTTTTGTATGTGCCATCGGGCTGCACCGCATACATGGAGTATTAGCTTATTTCTATGGAGTTACTAATGTTAGGTGTGATTCCTGAACGTAGCCCTGCACCATCGCTGCACCGCCTCGAGAGATAAGAGGCCTATTCTTTTTGGCTGAACTTTTTCACCAATTTATCTTTTTTCTTTTTTTCTTCTATAGAGAAAAGGAAGGAAGATGAACTGGTGCACAAGTTCAGTCAAAAAGATCTTTTTGACTGAACTTTTGCATCAGAAGAAGAGAAAAGGAAAACAAATGAATTAGTGCAAAAGTTCAGTCAAAAAAAAACGGGCGAAAAATTCTTGTTACATACCTATGTACCAATTGTTCCGTTGAAATAGAACGCGTATGTCAGTTCCGGGAAATAAAACGTTAATTATTCTGCATCTTGCACTAGGTACAGAAAGTGTACATGAAGTGTAGGCATGAATCGTCGTGAGAAAGCAAAGATAGAGAATGGACTGCGCGATCCGTGTGTCAAAATGATCGATAGGGATGAGAGAGAGGGACCGTGGAAGACGGCCATCTCCCTCTCATTCTCTCTTCCATTACACCATCGAACGGAAAAAGATAGAGATGGCCGTCTTCCACGGACCCTCTCTCTCATTTTCGTCGACACATTTTGATACTACTTAGATACGGGATCGCGCAGTCCATTCTCTATGCTTTGTCAGAAAGAATATACTAAGATGTAGCATAATTGCACATAATGGCGGCAGTTTTGGTGATTTTAGAAGGCGATCCATTCTGCAGGCGCTCACTTTAAAGTGAAATTAATTGTAAGAAATAAAAATACATGCATTATGTAAAATTATAAATATATATTTAAAATTTATGAAATACAAAAAATAAAATGCAGGAATATACAAATAAAATAATGTTATTGTATATAGATGATTTTCTTTTTTTTGTAATTACAGAAAAAAATACAAATTTTATAAAATACAGTAATCATTAAATGAAATACGTAATTTTATAATTATTTCATAATTACATAATTCACAAAACTTTTGACTTGTATATTGAATAATTAATTACTCCCTAATAAGTAAATAATTTAAGGTATGTTTATAAAATATTAAATGTAATATGAATGAGGGAATAAAATAAATAAAGTAATTAATGACAATTAATCTTATATAACTCAACTAAGGCATAAAAACTAGATAAATGAATAAACATATAAACTTACGTAAATTGTAGGAAGGGATTCCGGACTAACATAAAGGTAATCCTCGTTTATTAAAGAACTTTATTATTCGGTATACAAAAGCGTCAAGTTGTCCGTTCAGTTCGGGCCGGCGGCACTGCACCCGCTTTTTCCACGCTCTGCTCGTGTTTTTTCGCGAACCGTCGGGTCCAGAAACGATGCCCCCACTGCTACGGTTTCAACGCTAGGATAGCGGCGTCTATATAGCGCGCCGTTCAAATAACTAAGGATCAAACTAGCCTTCAAACTAAACCAAGGCACGGGATAATTTTAATAAATTAATTAGTTAGTAAACAATTTAGTAAATTACTAGTAAACGATTGTTTTTATTAGTTTATTTATTTATAAAAATGATAATAAAATAATATAAATTTTAAGGATATATCAGAGCTATTTCAAAAATAGTATCAAATCGATGAAACTTCGAGAAACTCTTCCTTTATTATCTATAATATACTGAAAAATATTTGAAGTAGATTCACTAAACCGTTAGAAAATAATTATTATTTTATAATAATTATGGTGATTATATAGAAATTAAATACTAGTATTGACCAATTTTCCGTTTTACACTGATAAATAATAGCGTTAACTAATTGTAAGTAAAAAGTTTCATGTTCTAAAGTTGAATTCAGAGCATTTTCACTATCAAAAGTTTTGTTATCGAAAGTTGAAAAATAAAACAAATAAAGTTAATAAAATATTGAAAAAGTGAAAAATAACTTTTTGAAAATAAATTATATTATTATGGATTAGTTATCATTTATATAGGTTATCATTAAATTTACTACATGTTTGGTGCATGCAAATATTTGGGACATTTTTATCAACGATTGTACGTCAAATATATCTTTAAATATAAATTTTATCACATATATATATGGTTTTTTTCGATTTTTCCAATAGTATATTTTTTTTATTTCTGAATTTATATAATATGTGCTTCAAAATCGAATGATGTCCTTATTCGAACCAAGCATGCTAACACATCCCTTGGCATAGAATTATTTATTTTTCCCGATAATATTATATCCGTCATTTCGACGACAATAAAAGGTTTTTTCGAATATCTGTTACCACACATGAAATACTAAGAATTTAGTATTAATAATTTTTTCTATATTTTCAAAATCTTTTGAAGATTGAGTGCAATTTTCTCTTGAAATATAGGACAGCCAATCATGTATCCGATGGAATTAATGTATAAGTTGGAACTCCTAAGTATGGATGCTAACAATAAATCGGAAATGATGAGCGAATAACCTGTAATATATAATATAAATAAATATATATATAATATATATATATATATATATATAAAGCGCCTCATCTTTTACAGTTTGTTTAACAATATTATTTTCGAATAATTCGAGTAAATGTATTTCATCACTTGTTGCACGGTAATCATGGATCAGGATTGTTCGAGAAAAGGAAGGCATAAATGAAAAATTAAGAAGATAAGCAATATATATAAGATTTGACATTATATTTACATACATATACAAAAGACTATTAATAGTAATAACTGTACTATTAATAAATACCTATAATGTAAAAAGTTGCTGTTTCAAAAAAATATTAGTTGATTCAATTAAACATAGCGGTTACGAACTATCAAGCAAATTTTTGTTAATTAAAACAACAAATAACGCGTTTTAAATTACAAGATTAAAAAAATCAACTAATCACTATTCATATTTACTTATATAGTACTGAAAATAGTGTAGATAAATATATAATATATGTAACGTGGAGTTGTGTGTGTTGTGGATAATCGTGGACTATAAATTAGAGTTTTATACGTTTTATAGGTATTTTAAACGTTTTTTACATATTTTACCATATGATACCGTAAAATGAAAAAAAAAACCCTAAAAATTCCTCGGATAATTCAATTCTGGAGTAAAAACAACTTTTTCGTTAATCTTCGATGGTGTAATCGAATGGTAGCAAATCTTTGTAATTGCGTGTTACCTATTACCCGTTTTTCACGAATTTATTATTGTTTTGTAAACACATCCTTCGACAATTATAATTTATTAACGGAAATGGCGATAAAAGTTGAACTGATGTGAATTCTCGCATCGTTCAAATATAAACATATATCATATCTCTAACAGCGAGAATCGGAAATGTCCAGATAAACAACAGCTAATTATTACGTGATAAAGTTCAATTTAATTAATTAATTCAGTTGATCCCGCGCGCTTGAATACCGCCGCGGTATTCAGAGTAATTTATTGAACAATAATATCGTGTTATCGCGAAACAATCCAATCATATATCCTTTTGTTCAACGCTTTTGAGAAATTACAATGACTTTAATTAGCGGGAATTTGTCTTTAGTCGGCCATGCAAATCACGTGCGGAATTTAAGCCGCAGTGCGGTGCGGCGCGGCATGACATGACGTGTCGGCGGCCGACAAATTTAACGCACTCACACACCTGAAACTTTGCTCACCTTTATTTTCTCAAAGTAAGAGAGCGCAGAGGCCAGGTAAAAAAAGCAAATTTCAGGCGTAAGAGTATCATCAAGACACGCCAGCCCAATGATCGTATAAAAGATCCGCTATTTCTTTTCTCACTACGTTACGACGTCACGGCGGCACAAACACACCTGAAACTTTGCTCACCCAACATTAAGAGTACGGGCCGAGCAAAGAGTCAGGCCCGTCTGTAGCGCTCAACATCTTTCCTTTCTTCAGTGTCGCTTTCGGTTATCTCATTGATGTTGGACGCAGCAACAACAGGTCGTCACGAATAAAACAGAGCGAATGCTTTTTGTTCCCTGTTAAAATAAATGTTCCAAACGAGCAAAGATATTAAATTTTGCTTCCTGTTTTAAAACAAAGGTTCTCGTTTCCTAGTAGAAGCATCATTGGTTTTATTTTTATAAATACAAAAAATAATCTGTAAATGGAATATATACAATCTTTGTTAGAAATATAAAGAAACTCTAAATTTACGTAAACACAGTTCAATATTCAATAATATTTATTTTCATAATAATAATAATTTTAATATTTTGTTTGTCTTCTTATTTTAGCTTCTATTATTGTCAGTATTCTTTTAAGAGGATAAATTGAGGACGATTTTTTTTTGTATTTATAACCAAAGCTATATTTAAACTTATTTTTAAAATAATAATAAAAATTGATCCCTTTGGAAAATTTTATTGGAGTCCAGCTAAGATCCAGCTAGACTGTTATAGGCTTCGATTCGTATTAGTTATCTCATTGGAGTACTGCTTCTTTCAAATACGTGTATTATCGAACTATGCATATTATTTTTCTTCGAATACGAGCTGGTATAAATCTTCAGATCTGCAACAGAAAAAGAAAGAAATATGAATTTATATACATCGGTGCGATGAAAAGGCAAATTTCTATAGTTTTCGGACTCAGGAAACAAGTTGACATTATTTGTTGTTACTCTGACGTTTAAATAACATCTTTTGACGGCGTTTTGATGTCAAAATAACCATAAATAATGTCTCCTTTGTTTCCTGGTGATGTATACGTAAACAATTTTTGCTTAAGCATGCAGAACATTCACATTAAGTATAGCTACAATTAATAATATTCAAGTATCGTTTAACGTAACGACTGTAATGTAAACATTTTTCACTTCTGTATTTTATTCACTGCAATGGTAGTTTGAACATCTTTTTTAGTACTCTACTGCATGAAATATACGCTTAAGCCAAATTAGAATTCGTTTTAATGCGCAAGTTACGGCGTTGCTGTGTAAAGGCAACTTATAAAACGACTCGCCTACCTGTTTTTTAAATCTTTCTTTTTTAAATAAAGCATGCGATAATAGAAGTGCTGGTTTTATGTTGAAACATTACTGAACGTAATGTTTCAACCATTATGTATATACCGCCGCCGCTCCAATTTGCGGCGGTGTTTATAATGTTGATTCAACGTTCATTTAAAGCGTTTTGTTAGTGACATCGCATAATGCGCGTCGGTTCGACTTCGGAGCTGGAATTAAAATTCGTGTCACTTCTTTACGTCGCTCTGTTAAACGCGATTTATAAAATTCTTCCTAACCCCTGTGTGTGTTTTATTACCAATTTTTCTGTATTACACATATCACAGGGCGAATTAAAACGCCAGAAGGAGGGAGGGAGAGGTGATCATCATTGCTCTTGTGGAATGCGAGCATCAAGAGGAGAGATAGGAGATTACGTCAGACTCTGGCTCCATTTAAATGCTCGGCATTGCTGAAATTGGTCTGCGGTGACCTCTGGCTTTGGGACTCGACGTCTCGTTTCTTTGCCGTTCATCCCCTTGCGTAGGACACGTTAGTATATCCCTCGGCACTAAGGGATAGTCACGAACGACGACAAGGAAAAAGATCTTGAAAGAAACTAGCTAAAGACAGAAAGAGAAAGAGAAGGACAGAGGGGGAGGGGAGAAGTACTGCCGATTACCGCCGGCTCTTTATCTGAAGTCTCACGCCAAACCAGGGACACGCGATGCCGACTGACATTCGAAACGACACGAAAAATGTCTCAATTAAAGAGATTTTCGCGCGCGCGAGAAGAATTTCTTATTCTTTCCTCTCTCAACTCCAGTTCTCCGTCTCTCGTTGTCAACGCGGTAGCAACGAGTTGTTGGCAAGAGTTGTCATCGGACTCGGTGATGTTGACTAGACGCGCCGGTAACTTTCGGGGGACAGGTATTAATTATGCAAGTCGGGAACTTACTTGCGTATATGATTCGGTTGGGCAAACAACGTACCGGCTTGAAGTTGAATACGCTGATGCCTGCCTGTCGTGTCGGCACACAACAGGCAAAGGATTAATATTCTTTTACCGTGCGCACGGAGAGTCGCCGGAGAACCGTTTGTTATTCTGGCTGTCTCACTAAAATCTACGCCGCGGCTATGATATTCCGTGTACCTTATCCGCATACCTGCACATGCACCAACCGACCGACCGACCGTTATTTTCCGTTTAGATATGTGGCCTAGAATAGATAAACAGACGAAGCGCCAGAATAGTGGAAGACGCGGCGTTATTTTAATTTCCAACCACTTCCTCCAGCAGAAACGCAGAGCTGAACTTGACTGTGTTTGCCTAGACAACACTACGAATGTATACAATGGTGTGCGTCTTAATGACAGACGCTCGTACGGATTTTCAGCTTAACTTCTTTTTATAATAATGATATTTTAACTCTCGACTATCATCGCAATTAATAATACAAAACGATTTTTTACTGAAATACTAAACTAAAAATTTAAGTAGATACAAATCTGAAAATAATTTTTTTTGTTGGATCATCAAAATAATTACATTCTAGTGACCAACTCTTAGAGAAGAAAAAGAGGGATATAAAAAAAAAAAATAGATATTAATGGTCATAATCAAATTTTAATAGAAAAATATTTTTTTAAACTTGTTAATGAAATATGAACATTATATTATTACATTGGTAAATAACTATAAATAACACTTAACGAATAGCATCATATAAGTCACAACCAAAATTGCATCAAGTTATGAAATAACAAAAAAATGTATCACATTTTGTTTTAAAATTGTACGCTATGTATTTTACGAATAAATTTTGAGTTTTTTAATAAGGAGTTTTAATAAAATTCTTCGCACGTTAAGTTAAAATTAATTTTCACACTGAGCATATGTCCAATGAAGATAGAACGCGTATTATGCTGATTAGTGCTAAAAACATACGCTCTCGGATCGTAGCTGCAGTGATAGCAGATACACTTTCAGGATCTTTACAATATTGCACGCATATACATGCGCGGGTTGAATCTCATTCGCCGAAAAGAAAAATCGCTGTCCGTCAAGACATACAGATCCGATAAAAGTGTCGCTCAAAGACGCACTTCGGAAATTCTTTGAGAATCGCGGCTCAGGAGTCCCTTTCGTCTTTCATACTCAACGAAATCGCTATTGAATTTCACTAGTGTAACTTGGCCAGTCTCTTCTCGATCCGCTTTTCAATTGATTGTGAGATCTATCGATCCTCCGCGAGAATAAGGTTAACGGACGCAAACAAGGTGGTTTCATATTTCTTCTAGGACTTCGAGAAGGATACTCGTAACAAAACGAGCCCCTCGTGGAATATATAATTTATTTTCAGTCTGGAAGATTTGAAGCAAAATGTTATTGATTTAGAGAAAAATGTACAACCTTAACTATAAGTGTAAAAGCACAAATTGATGTAAACGTTCCAATAAAAAATAAATTAAAAACAGCGCTTATATATATTGAAAAATAATATATATTTACTTTTATAATAATTTTAACATTCTGTTAATCCCTCTTTGGCTTTTATTACCGTTTTTTTTTTTTCCAATAAAATGCTGTAAATAAAGAATGTTTTTACTTATCAACTGTGAACATGTGTGACTATGTAAGTTTCATATGTCAAATTAATATAAGGTAACAACACTCAATGTGGCCTAGAATTCAGTTTTTATCCAAGATAACCTACTTGTACATACATGGCAGTTTGCAGGCAATTACACAAATAATTTTTATTGTAGAAAATCTGTCTTTATTGCATCCATATAATCCATGTAAATATTGAAAATGTCTTATATTTCCAATTAGTGTTTCGTATTTTGAAAAGTTTCGTATTTTGATCTATTACTTCTTCTTTGACCAACTGCTATTTCAATATAGAAAAAAATTACTGCTGCTTAAATAGATTAGGTAAAGTTATTTTATTATAGACCCGTTTTCACAAAATGTAGTATTATCTAAAAATGAAAGGCTCAAGAGATTCACCAATGAAATTCATTAACTTTTTGGTAATCTTTAATCTTTAGATAATTATATATTGTAAAAGTAGGTCATAATTGAATAAACTATTTTATAAATGCAATACTTATAAAATAGTTTATTTAACTATGTGCATTTAATTTTACATATAAAACTTGTACAGTTATCACTTTTATACAATTGCCATCATAATTGTTTTTTTCTCCGAGTGTTCATGAAGAATATTAATATACGCGAGTATATGTAGTCAATAAAATAAAATAATAGCGCTCTCATAAAATTGTCAAGCTATCTTTCTATTTCAAAAAGTAATCGAGTAATTTAAATTAATCGAAAAGATATTAACAGCCCGGTTATCGAAATCGACCCGTATAGAGAATTTATTCTCAATTCTCAGATACATGTCTAGATTTTGCGTAGATGTTGGGATGAGGATATGTAACGAGAACGATGACCGAAAAGCGAAACGACCGAAAAAACGCTTATGAGCGGGTCTGATGGAACATTTATCCTGGCCCTTCGGAGTCTCTACGCGGATGATCGATCGTCCGTCACTCGAGCAGCGGGAGCGATATTTTGCGAAATATTTTCGAGACACCATTTTCCGGTTCACTGCGTCACATTTTACACGCGTATGTGTGGTCGAATTTATATCGCATATTTGGCAAAACAATTCTCGCGAACAATTGTTAAACGAGATTATTTCTGCGCCGCGCCGATTTAATTTTCGATTGGCTTCATCAATACTCGAAGATTGTCTTTGATTATTGTTACATCCGTATTATTTACATATTAGCTCTACGGAAAGAACGGTTTTGTTATAATATCTAAAAATTATTTTCAAATCTGTGTGTGTATATCTAGCTAAATGGTCAAACTGAATCTTGAGTGTTTCTATATAATTGCATGTGAATTTATATATCACGTATGTAGATTTTTAATTGCATGCCGAATTTCTTTCAAACTTAAACGCAAGAGATCCGGGCTCGACTCCCGGCCGAAGTAATACTTTCCGTAATAAAAATTAATTATTTATAAATTTTAATAATATGTCACTCAACATTATTAAGATGGCGCAAAGAGCATAAAAAATTGTTAAATTGTTAGTCAACTCGTGATATTATTGCAGTAGTTTAGAACTTGCGTTCAGGTCCGAAAAAAATTCAGCACGCAATTAAAAATCTACATAAGTATATAAATTCACACGCACAATTATATAGAAACACTCAAGATCCAGCTTGACTGTTACGGCCTGTTCCGATCAGTTTTCATTGATTTAAATTCTCATGATCCTATAAGATTTAATATTATTTAGCAAAAGTGTTCTTTCCGCTTACTCATATATATCATTATTTGCTTTGTTACAATACTTTTTAATTATAAGACTCGCGAGACATTGTGAGGAATTGTGAAATGTTTTAAAATAATTCTAAGAATACATAAAAACTACGTAAAATGAGTAATTATGTCCCTGACAAAAATATATTGTCAAATCTATTGAGATAAGATACATTTAGAAAAAAAGTGCCTCTAGTAAAACTATTGAGATTTTTTTAACAGTAACCAAGTACTTTTTACATAACAAAAAATTTAGTTTCTTTTACGAAGTACATTCTTCTGCTTTGGAAAAAACAAAAATATTTGTTTAGAATTAAATTGAATCAATATCCGCTCAAATAAATTTCAAAAATTAAAAAATAATAAACCTCCCAGGTCATTTGTGTGTTACCATCCGTATAGTTAAGACATGTAATTTCAATTGTCAAAATTAATTTGTTCATCTGAGCGATATTGTATGTTAAAAATGCGTATATTAATTCGAAGTTGATTGGTTTGTTTAATTTACATAGGGTTATTTACGGCTGATGAGGACTCTGTGAAGTCGAAACGTTCCATATATCAGTGTTAATATTATATTATATAATAACAACAACCAGTATAGCTCAATTTGTCTTGACCTGGGAGGTTTATTATTTTTTAATTTTTGTTTAGAATGTTTATTTTTATTCGATACATTTCAATCAAATATTTTGTTATTACTGAAAAATGTTGACTCATAAAATAAATTTCTAGTGTAATTTGACGAACTTTCATCTTAAATTCAGCAGAGGAAACTACCGCGTAAAATATGCGGTAGTTTCGGAACATCCTGTATACAAACGCGCTTAATGTGCATCGGAAATAGCTGTCCGTCAGGTTATGTAACGGTATAATGATGCACATTTTGCTAACAAAACCGGTGAGTTAAGCTACTCCGGGGTCGTTCGTTCATAAAAAGAAAGAAGGAAAGGAGAGAACTGAAACTGAGACGATCACAAAAAAGGGCGTACCGGCGTTTGACAGGAAGTTGACCTAGCGTCCGGTTCTAATGTATTTCCGGCCGGTTACGGCTATCAAATCGCACCGCGTTTGCGGTTTCGACGCTCTATTTCTTTTATATTCTTTTTCCCGTTATAATAATCGCCAATTTTCGCTTTTTGACCGTACTCGAATTAACGACGTGTAAAGACGTCATTGAAAGCTTTATTATTGTCATTAACGTTTCTACGCTTTCATTCGATCCACAGCATGGCGAGCGCACCACGTAATTCCGTGGAATAGCTCTGTCGAGTATTTTATTCAAAATAATTTGAATACGAATTTTTGAAGCTCTTTCATCATTAACAATCGATTATTTAAATTAAAAACGTTTTAAGCAAGACCGATTGTTACGAAGATACACGCAGATATCAGCCACCTAGAAAATCGAGATGAATCTATTATGTTTTTAAAACGATACGAATTTACTGCACATGAAGGATCAATATATAAGCACAAAACTGTTCAGAAGCTCGTAAATCTGAGTAAAACCGGTCGCCGGTATAGCTTGCTACAAAGGCAAAGTAAGAAATCATTCATACATATCGTATCGGCGCGCAAAACGAAATGAGGATAAATCTCTGCGATAAGACTTAACAATCTCCACCCCTAAACGCGTTACAGTCATGCTACAACCATTTGCAATCTCGCGAGCTCGTAAAACAAAGAAAGAAGCGGGATTACGGCGGTTAAAGTCGACTGCGCTCACAAAAAAAGGTCCGTTAACGAATCGATTGAAATGGAAATCGATTGAACAAGCACTCGCCGCTTGTTATTTTCCATTTCCTGTCTCTCTTCTCCATCCTTTTACTTTCTCTCTTTTTTTTTCTTTCGTCTAATGTGATTCTTCCTTAACGCAGGAAATTTTGTAGGATAGAAATCGCACTCTCAAAATCTGAGAAATAAATGGAAAAGAGAGAGGATGGGAGACAAGCGGAGGTTAAGGCATAATTGTATTGTAATTGCATTCTTCGAGCTACACGCGACGAGACAGGGAGAAAGAACGAGAGACGCGGGAGAGAAGCGGAACCGCGTCGGAGTCAAGCCGAGTCACGGTTTTGACCCGATTTTTTTCCCTCCGCTCCGACACGGCGTCGCGTCGCATGCACTCTGAAGTATACGCGCCAGGTTCGCGAACTGAAACCTGAAACTAATACTCGCGATGGCGAGGGAAAAAAAGTAACGGATCTAAAGTAGCAATCATCGTGGCGTAGAAAAAGAAGAGAAGAGCTTGAGAGAAGAGAATCCGTGGAGGCGATGCGGGAATCTGAAGCCATGACTGGTAAACCTACTCACAGCGTCCCGCGCGCGTAACAATGCTACCGTAACAGCGAGCTACGTTATCCTTCGACGTGGATCACCGCTAAAATAATCCCTTATCCTCTTTCGTCAGTCTTGCCATAACGAGGAATCCCTACGAACATCGTAAAAACCGATACTTTCTTGATTAAAACATAGAGCAAGCGATTGTTCTTTAATTATGAGCAATTGAAAGCGAAAAGTGTTCTGCCAACTGTCGAGCCTCAATTAGTTGATAAATTAACAATTTCTTTTTATTGCTATTGAGATTAAATATTCTTGGATACTTGCAGCTTAACATGGTGATATATACTTGGAAAATTTATTAAAATTGATATAAATTTAATTTAATACATTTCACGTATTCCAAATAGTCCTCTCAAATTGTGTTAACTTAACGTAAGATGAATATGTTCGGAAGTAACGTAAAAGTAGAGTAAAACGGGAGAATAAATTTAACAGAGAGAAACTTTAAATAAAGAGAGTAGATATTATGGCTCAATAAAATAAAAATAAGATATAAAGGCTACGAGCCAAAAAAAATATATATATATATGTTTAAATCAAAAACAAACAATACATATAAAATACACAATCGAAAGATATAAACAAATTATTGCAAAAACAAAAGATTAATAAACAAGCGTTTCAACCTCGCTCGGGTCATCTTCAATGTTCAAACGTATAAATTCAAATAACAATATGTATAGCGAATCTTACAAAATAGTGAATTCAATTGTTGCACCCTTCTTATTAGCTGCATTACATGAGATGTTCGCGATGTTGCTGATAGTCCACATTTTTATAACAATCTTATTCTCCACAATTGAGTGATGAAAATGCACAGTTACATAACTCTTTGATAGAGAGAGAGAGAGTGTAGAGATACATTCAAAGGCTACGATGATACATTATAAAATTAGTCGTAAATTAAATTGTATAACATATATCAAGAAACCATTAGACAATTATTGAAGAATATGTAAATAACTGTATAAATATTGTAAAACAGTAACATTATAGTTATTTAATATCTAAATTAGATATAAAGTTATATCCAATAATTTAGTCAGTCTTATAAAAATTAAAATAAAATTAAATCAATTAAGAAACTTAAAAATTGTATAAAAGATTGAGGTCGCGCATAGTGTATTCACTCAAACATACAAACATTGTTCCATTAATAATGTGTACATTTGATTGAATACCGTACAAACTCAATTTTTTATACATTTACATTAAAATTCAAATTAAAAAATGCCAATATGAGCCAACACTGGATGTTCATATGTAAATTCGTGTTTTTATTCGAAAATTACAAATATATTACGTTCAACTCTTCGTTTGAGTCCTCTTCAGTAATAATTATTCCTAACTATATATGTACTATAAAATTAATAATAACTTATGCAATTAGTATGATCAACCATGTAATAATGTTCAACTATTATCAAATTCATTCTTTATCAAATTAACATGTTTGCTGTATATAAAACAGAATCAATATTACATATTTTTATTGTTTGTATATGCAAAGTTTTATTTTTTGTTACTTACACAAGAACAACGATTTTAAAAGAGCTATGTGTCAACACAAATTTTGTTCATTAGATTGCACGATTTCTGGAAATAAAGCTAATATAAATCTTTTTGTGATATACTAATTTTGTCAACATTCTCCAATTATGAACCTATTCGTCCCTGTTACGTCGCGTTACGAAAATTTTTATAAAGAAAGTGATTAAAATGATTTCTCAGGCAACGTTAACAACGCCATGCGCTTTGTTTCGCTCATGTGCTATAAGCTCTTTGTAATCCGCGACGAAACAAGCGTCGATCGATGAGCGTGTTATATGTATTAGGAGGTCGCCGTCGGCGGTGCAGAAGGAAAGTGATCCACTCGACGACGGAAATGTCGAGAGGAAACGACGAGAAAGATGAAGAGCCTGCGATCATGTCCACCATTTTCGTGCAAGGACACTAAAGCTATACACTACTATAAGATATACCAAAAAGTAGAGCAAAGATTCTCCATCTTTGACCTAATAATCATATCATATTACACAAATTACTATATAATAATACTAAGCGCTTATTGGACTACAGCCATCGTCAAAAATTGTGATTAAAACAGTCAATAGGAAAGTTGTCGGCATTTCGGCTCAGATATAAAGGATTGTGCTGCTTTGGAATATATAAAGCTTTAGGAAGTTTAGGGGACACGATATTATCACGCCACATGGACTCCTTGTTTTCTAACTCGCCTTCGGCTCGTGCGACCACTCCGCACTCGTCGCAAAACAGCCAACTTCTCGCACTTGTCGCACAATGTACTATTATCTTATGTTAAATTAATAGATATTAAGGGATGTGAAATTAAAACGGTAATTTACACTGATGAAGATGACCTAAAGTGAAGGATCGAAACGTGTTGACAATTTATTTATTTATATTTATTTGACATTAAAGAATTTAGAAAAAAAAAAAACAAACGGTTTGGTTTAATAGCCTTTCATTATCTATCAAGAAATGATTTTGAGTTGATCGGGCACTTAGGAGAAGTCAATCATATTAAAATATGCTGTAAACAAAATTTATCGATAACTAAATAGAATAAAAAAAGAGTATAGGCGATGGAAGTTAAAGGAGAAATTCGTAAATCAATCCTGACCTTATTAGAATTATTATTTACAATGTTACGCAAATAGATTCTCTTGGCTGGTGGATAATACTGATAATGCATATCGGTACCTTTGTCTTGTTTTGCGCGTCTTCGGCTAATTCCATACGGGGACAGCGATCGATCGATCGGAGTGCGAAGAGGACGCTCTCTACAGAAACGAATAAGAAAAACGACGCATCCGGCCGTCCGGACGACACTAAAGTCCGACGTCATTTCAACGTCGCGAAATAGATCACCCAGCTTATCCGGGCTTTATAGCCGACGACGAGCACCGCCGAGTCGTGGAAGTTTTTTCGCGCACGTACCGCGAGTTATTTCAACATAATCGCTTCGCAAACTGCCGGATGGAGAAAAAAGGGAGATAGAGAGAGAGAGAGAAAGAGAAATAGAGGGAGAGTAGCAGGACTAGGAATCCGCTTCGGGAAAATATGATTTGCTTGATTCATGTGTATTCTTCGCTTGCAGAAATAAGACGACCTAGATTAAAATTCTGCGAAATCACTTGATCGCTCGTCATATCGTCGACTTTCTTTGGAAACACTGATCATCGCCGTGGTGATATCTCGCGTTTGATATGTTAATTAATGAAACACGTGGGTCACGATGGCAGAAATGAGCTGTACTACGTACCTGTATACGTCAGATTTGATATTTTTAATGAAGAGATTGTTAGCTCAGTTAACAACTTAACTAAAAAAAAAAATTGAGAATAATAACCAAGTCTAGATGATATTAGTTACTAAAAGTTTTAGTAAAATTTCGATCAAATATTTGGTTAATATAATTAAAAAGTTAAGCTGGACCAATAAATAGTTCATTTTGCTTTCTTAAATATTTCAGATTTAGTAATTATTACCAAACGGTTGCCTTACAAGTACATAATATTTCTACAATGTTATATGAATATTATTTACCCTTTTTAATATTCATAATATTTTAAGAATATTCTAAGAATATACTATATGGTAAAGTGACTACTACTTACTCGGAAAGAATAGTTTTGTTAGGTTATTTAAAAACGGAACTAGATACAAACTTAAAATAATATAATAATTTTGTTAGATCATTACAATAATTATGTAAACTGCTTAAGTGTTGCTAGAATGTGAAAACTTTTTACATCATTGAACATTATGCTTAAATTCTACGTATAATTATCTTGATGTAATACATTTATTTTTAAATATATACGTTAAATTTTTAGATACCTGAGCAAAAGATTAACTCTCTATTAATTATGGTTAAGAATATTTACTACATATTACACCAATACGCTAAATGATATTTCATATCTATTATACAGAAAGAACAGTTTTGTTAATGTATCTGCAAAACTGGACACAGATCTGGAAATAATTTTGTTGGACCACCAAAATAATTATGTAGGACGCTCAAACTGGTTACTAGAATACCAAAACTTTTTTCAGCATTGCTCATGTTTGAGTTTCCTACATAATTATTTTGAGCTAACAAAATTATATATACCCGCTACTTTTATTATCGTTTTCATTATCTCAATTATTCCTTTTCCTATACTATTTTTGTTTCTTAAAATCTATGAACTATTCAATTTAATTCGCCTCCATTAATTGTACTAAAAATCTCAAATTTACATTCACTATATTTATCTATTATTAATTCCATTGTATAATCACTCTCCAAAAAGTCCCTAATATGCTATTTAGAAAATATCTATTAATAATATTTTACATCTCATATATGTATATTATTACAGTGTCTTCACACTGAATCTCCCTACATGTATTATCACTACTCATACTATATCTTGTAGCGCATTTTAGCGCTACCTACGTATTACAACAAAAATTTTAAATTTTTCAATAAGAGGAAAAAAGATCCGAGCGATCAGCTTTCTAGAGATAAAATATATATATTTAAAAAAAGGAAAATTAAGCACAAAAATAAAAAGTATAAATATTTTAATTTTCTTTTAAAAAATGTTTAATAATTCCTTGATCAGTCGTACGTGAAAAAATTGATCCTTGAAAGACTCGATTGCAGACAGCATCACTTTCATCACCGTCGTTAGACCGACTCTGATAAGCTTCGTTTAGCGCGGGACATTACGTCATCGCGTCGTACGCAATATTTTTATCGCCTCTAAAGTCATTCCGCGTCCAGCGCATTCCGACTCTCTGGCCCCTGGACTCGTTATTGTTTTTCCCTATGTCGCGATTCCGCCGCTTCCGCTTAGCGT
Organism: Cyphomyrmex costatus; assembly: GCF_001594065.2. Classification (NCBI taxonomy): domain Eukaryota; kingdom Metazoa; phylum Arthropoda; class Insecta; order Hymenoptera; family Formicidae; genus Cyphomyrmex; species Cyphomyrmex costatus. The sequence goes on from NW_017280267.1 coordinate 163,458, forward strand.
ATTTTCAAACGCACGCACGGATCCGTAGATTTTCCAGGATTTCGTAACGCTGCTATCGTATAACAACCTGACGCAATTGTGTTCCAGAACAGACGCGTACGAGAGAGAGAAAGGGAGAGAGACGCGCTTCTCCCTTCTTCCCATTTCATGGCAAACGATAAAATCACTGAAGCGATTCTAATAGAGTCGTTCGTTTTACCGGCTAATCGCATGCAATCTTTTTTTTTTTATGTCAAAATTTGTTTTTTTAGATTAAAAAATTTTTTCAAATTTTTCCAAAATTAAAGTATACACCACATACTCATTAATACGTATATTTCATCAGATAGAAATTATATTGAAAACGGAAAAATGTTTTATTAAAACTGAGATCTTTACTGAGTCTTTAGTTCAGCGACATCTAGAACCATCTAGAACTGTCAATTTGCTTGATATAAAAACTTCGCAATCTGTTGCACTTACGAAATTGTATAACAGTTTCTTAATAATTTACATGAATAAACAACGTCAAAGTCTCTCTTTGAATTTTACAAAAGAAAGAATTAAGCATTTACCACACACGCTGGGTTGAATTAGCGAATATTAATTATATTTCAATCAATCTCTATACATAATAAACAGTTCGGCCTTTAATGTAGCCATTTAAGTTTAACAACAAATTTTATGAACAAATTTTTAGAATGGGATCTCTGCTTTCACCAATACTGGCGAACATTATCATGGAAGATCTCGAATGTAAAGCTTTTGCAACCATCAACATTGATATCCCTATATAGTATATGTATTATAGGTACACACATGGATAATATTTTGTTAGCCATTCATTCCACAAGATGAAATTAAACAGACACATTCAATTCATATCATACATTCATTAACAAATTCAATTCATATCACAATAGGATCAAATTCACACTGGAAGAAAATGATGATTGAATTAACTTTTTAGGTATATTATAAAAATAGGATTAGAGAATGGTAGAATTTTTGATTTATATAAAAAATCCACAAATTCGGGGAGATATCTAAACTTCAATTCAAATCATCTCATGTGTCACAAAAAAAAGGAGTCTTAACATCTTCAATAGATCGAATCATGTTACTCTCACACCCAAAATTTTACACAAAAAACATTACTGATTTAATTAATACTTTACTCAACAACGGTTATCCATTAGATTTCTTATTTTCATCAATCATAGAATTAAATCGCTATTACACATCTTAATAATAATAATACAGAGAAGGATAATACATCAGATATTACAATAAAATAATATTTCACAGTACCGTACTTAAATAATATTTCCGAAAAATTCAACAAAATTTATAATAAAACCGATATTACTAAAGTATATAAACCTATGAACATTCGTAACCACGTTTTCTTTCGTATATTTTGTCTTAGAATTATATTTAGGTCCGGTTGTGTGTGCATCAATGTTACTTTGACTTTAAATGAAGCTTTAAAACTCCTCTCCTCTCTTTCTCGACTTGAGAGCACTATGTGTTATGCGTTCAACAAAAGTCTGTAATCTTTTATTTACGTTATGTCTTGGGATACATTTTCACAAACCACTCCAACCGGCAGTTTTAGCGACAAAAAGAATCATGTGATCAAAATTAACATTTGATATTCGTCAATTTTGACCATGTGATCCTTTTTGTCGCTAAACGACCGGTTGGAGCGGGTCGTGAAATTGTACTTTAGGGTACATTTCCACTGAGTGTGTCACAATCACATCACCGAAAGAGTGAAAGAGAGGGGTTATGTTAATGTACGTACTAACTTCTCTTTTTCTCTCTTTCACAACGCAACGCGAGACACGTTCAATGGAAACGTATTTTTACAAATGACGTAAGGCGACATAAAGCGTTATGTTAATGTTTATGCAATGGCTCTAATGCCTATGTCACACTACGCATCAGAGATTGAGGATTGTGAATTATAGATTAGAAGTCAACGAATCAGATAATTTTAATTGTAATCTGTTTCGTTCTGTTTCATTCTGAATTTTATTTCGGTTAATTCTTATGATAATCTTATACTAAATAGTCTTGTATGTTAAACTACGCATTGGAAATTAAGGATTCCTCATTCGCAATCCTTAATTTCCAGTGCGTAGCTTAACACGAGTATAAAACTATCATAAGAATTAACCAATCAGAGCTGATAATTTTTGGCAATTCTTAATTGTGATTGGTTAATTTTTATGGTATGTCTCACACGATTTCTATTACGGAAAGATGCGTGTGGTCTTAAGATGTTGGAGTGATCAAATTATGAGGGCATTGCAGATCAATTATAACAAAATCTCTGAATTTACTGAACGGGATAAACGTCCTTTTACAGGATTGAAGTAGACGCAAAATTGGATAATGGTACAATGAATTTTGTACTAAAATCGGGAAAAAAGTTAAAGACTTACTTATTTTTTATATTCGAAAAACTGTCATGTAACGAAGATATTTCCGTAATATAATACAAAAGTTATATAACTCGAATGGACAAAATAATAGTGCACATTACTGAGCGGATTACTTGAACAAACAATACTAAGTTTATGAAACTAAGATTAAAAGCTTGAAAAGAAAGATTTATATTGACCTGCAAATGACATGTATATGTGAACACTGAGCGACGATTCGAAATGTCTAAATAAAGTAGTAACTGTGTCTAGCAGTAGGTGATCGATCTTGCAACAGATGGTATTGCAATATGTTAGATAAGGACAGATGAATGCGTTTTAATGAAACACAACGATATATGGTGGAATAAGAAAAATGAGCTATTGCGTATAATGATGGAAAAGAATGGGAAACACAAAATAACAGCCAATCAGTTTGGATCGGAGCAAAACGCGTAAATTTCAAACGCACTGATTAGAAATAAAAATATAGTATTTCTGTTGAAATAACAACAATATATTAATTTAATTATAAAAATGTAGAATCTTTTAAAATGTAATGTAATTAAAATATTTTACAAGAATTTTCACCAATTTAAATTGTGTCATTATACTTTCAATGCATTCTGACTTAAAATGCACTCCATATGTTAATCTTTCTGTAAAGAATTTTTTTTACAATTATTGCAATAATAAATAAATGTATTGTAGATAAAAATTGGGGACAATGTTTATCGTGTTTGACCTGATAATTGGACTCTTTACCATAAGCTTCAAACCATTTTCGATGCAAATTAATATCTTGAGGAAATCTAAAAAATGTTATTTTATTATTAGTGAAAGCATGAAAAGGTCGATTTTTACAGTTTTTAATGCAGCAAATTGGCATGATGTCAGAAACAATTAATTCGATCAGATAACTAAATTATCATTATATTGCATCAAAACTTCCGACTGTTTTATTTAACGATTCAGCTACTTACATAAATAGTAAACGTTCAGTACAATACTCTCGTATCGATTTTCCTTTTTTTTTTACGTCGGTAAAATGATAATGATGTGTTGAATATTTAAATGATTGGGATCCAATATGATTCAGTGTCAGCTCCTCACTACTTTTAGGCTACTGCTCATCCACAAGAATAGCTCACCTATCTTAGCCTAAATCCTCATACAGACAACAGTGCTTTGACAGAGAGCGCTGATTAGTGAAAAAGCGGATGAAGAAAATTTTACTCCCACAATCGGTTTTTTACCAATCAGTGTCAATAGGTCGACTTTATGCCGAAAAGAATGTTTAATTTAGATGTTTTAACTATCAGTTTCAAATTCAAAATGGTGTCAACTTGTGTCAATGTTTGCTTCATATACAAATTCTATAGCGTATTTGTATAAAATAGGACCGATTTAGATTTAGACTACGAATTAGATGAATAAACAATAAGTTCTTAGAATTAGGCTTGCTTAATTTAAAAGCATAGTAATAAAATTTATGCATATGTGCGTGCGTGCGTGCGTGTGCGTGTGTGTTGTGTATGCGCGACATTGATGTAACAGTATGTAGTGATGTGTCGATGATACATAAATTGCATAAGTTTTATTAAATTGTTAAAACAGCGATCTCTCATTGAAGTTGATGGTTTTCACACACTTTAGGATCCCTTTGAAAAAAGTCACACGTACGAGTCGTGTGTGTCGTGGAGTTTTAGAGGTACAACCGAGCACAGAGGCAACAATTCGCGATATTACCCTAACCACACGCCTCATGCACGTGTGACTGTATAAATGAGCTTTATGACGTCATCCCGTGCGTAAAGAATAGCCACATCATTCCGCCGCATACTTCCCAGTCTCCCGTTCTTCTCCGTTTTACTCACGAGTTCTCTTCCCTTACGCTTCTTAAAGTACACGTCGCTGAATTGCATTGTTCGCTCTGAATCTCCGGGACTCTCGAAAATGTGGCGATGTGTAAGTGAAAAAACGCGACAGGGGTTTGTAATGATCGAAATTCTATGAAACGTAAAAATTGGAATGCAAAAGAATATAAAAGAATAAATTCGCGCAGGTTTGAAATGGATTCTTCTTGATATAAATTGTTTCTATTCTGTTCATGATACATATAATTGTTATATTTATAAAGTATTGTACCTTCAGTTCTTCAGGGGGTAACTACACTAAAAAATAAAATGGTAATTTTAACTCAAAAGACGTTGAGTAAATTTTCTGAAACATGCAAAAATGTTAAAATTAACATTTTATTTTTTACGGTGTATTAGTTGAAATATTGTCCTATACATTATATAATTCTATTTAATTTGATATAATCGACAAAATTCGTGTCAGAGCGATCTGTGAAAAATTATCGCGGAAACTTGCGATTCTCTTAACATGTTTTTAGTAAATTGGACTGTGAATTTCATGTATATGTTCGTGCGTGTGTGTGTAATATACTACACAATTAAAAAATTACCGTATTTACAACACAACTAAAAAAGTTTTCCAGAAAATAAGTAAATCATTAAAATTTTAATATTACCTTTAAAATACAATTATAATATCAATTGACTGTAGAGGAATAAAAATATTAAATTCTTTTAAAGTTCTATTATTTCTTTACGTTTTTGTTCTTTTTTTAAAATAAAAACAACTAAAAAGTGATAATTTTTTCATTAATCAGTATTGCAGTAAATGAGCGACATATCATTAGTCACGTTTCATTAAATCATTAACGTTAAACATTCCGACAATTAAGCTGTTATTTAAATAATTATACTATATATATATATATATACATATAATAATATAAATATATATATAATAATATAAACATGTATATTTAATATATGTATTTATAACTTAATTATCAGAGCATATATTTAATAATAATTGCTTATCAAGTGATTCATTAAGTAATAAAAGACCACGATAACATGGTAGAAAGAACGATTTATTTGTTCCGCGACATCCTGTACAGCCCGTTCACCGATATGCTCATATTGGAGCGGCGTAGTAGAGATAATCGGTCAGAATAGATTCTTACATAACGAGAAAACAGATGGTCCAATGGAACACGAGTGCTTTTGCGAAGAAAACGCAAAGAGCGGTAATGCGTGCGAGTTCTCTCGTGGGATTAAAATATGAGAGCTGCGCTATAATACATGCAAGGTAATAAACCCACACGTAAATAACTATAACAGAAGCCCTACATCCGTTACTGTAAATAAGCTTTACAGCCGTCTCGCGTCCGAGCAATTCCAACGATTAATACTTGGCATCAGACTCGCGCGATCGCGACGTCGCGTTCGGAATTTCCACACAGCTTATTCGCAGATTCGCGGAAGCACTGTAAAGCGTGAGACAGACGACGACTGTTCAAACATGCATCTAGAATTCTATGCTATAATTTTTTTAAAACTGCCTACAAAGAACGAATATTGCAGAAAAAAGATACATGCGCAGCGTAATTATTTTGTTCTTTCGCTTATATGATAGTTTTAAACATACATATTGTATAATGATCAAGAGCTTTTTAAATTTGAATAAATAAATTAGATAGTATCTCTGGTACGATTTAGCATTCATTTAAGGCAAACTTGTGTTAATTATATCTTTTTGATTATAACGGTAAATAATTACAATTAATAAAAGTAAGGTCTCGAAATCTCTTTCCGGGCGCGATATCTCACGACATAATGGGACGTATCCGCGTTATTTCACGTGGGCTTAGTCAAAACCGTTCCGCGCAATTATCCACGCAATTTATTCGCGACGGCACTTCGCGTCGCTTAACATGAGAATATCGGGCGAGCGTGCAAGCTTGCTCCTAGAGCGAGAAAAACGAGTGACTATGAAAAGTTTAAGGGAATAGAAGAAGGTACGCGCGTATTAACGACGAGGGGCACCACCGGCAAATTCGTGATAAGTATGCGTAAAACGTATAAAAGAAATTTTGCGTATGGAGCAGTGAAATCGTTTCTGAAGGACTGGCCGAAAAAGCGCGATCAAAGCATTGCTGGCAGAGTATTCGTATAATTTGATATATCTCTTCTTACAAATGGATTATACAAACATATAAACCTTTCCTCCTATAATTGATATTAATCCATGCGTTAACGACATTTTTTTACGTGCGTAAGACATTAGGAAAATCCGGAATATTTTAAACCGAAGCGAAATTAAACTCCTGCGCTACTAAAATCTATCACGTTAATTTTGTTAATTCGACAATAATTACACTTTAAAAAATATATATATAGACACACACATTTAACATCTTGCGATGACTATATAATTTTCATCGTATTGGTGTTAACATTGATATATTAATACGTATATTAACATGGTATGGATTTAAAAACTCAGATGTTTATCTCACCCATAATGTAGATTTAAAATCCATGATGTTATAAATTTATATTGTTAATGTTAACACTAATTCGATTAGAATTACATAAATATAATAAATTCTAGTAAATAAAGTTTTCGATGTCAAAACAATAAAAAGGATTAAGTGAAGGGCAATTCGAGAAATATCGATAAATGTATCTCATGCGATTGATTTTGGTTTAATATTTCTAATCTTTTATATGTAACTGATATCTTACTTACATTTATCGATATCTCTCGAATTGCCCTTCATTTAATTCTTTTTATAAATATAATAATCGCACGATGTTAAATCTACACCTACATTTTTTAGTATAGTATATTTTTTTAGTAGGTGCGTATTACACTCTGTCAATCTATAAATTTAAAATATAGATTGACTTATCATTTTAACGCATAATTGTGTTCTTGCAAGAAAAGTGAATATAAAGTAAAAATATAACATAAAGTGTAAATTTTTAATCTTAACATTAATACTCTGATATTAATATTAAAAAATGTAAAATTGATCAGGAAAGATTGGAAAGAAAATTGCATATTTATTTTAATTTTAATTATTTATCACAGTAGTATTAAACATAAGCTAACTTATTATTAGAAACAATTATAAATTGCTTGTTTTGTTTTTCAGAAATAGGGTTGCTACATAAAAATTTTCGAAACTAAAACTTATAGACTAAAAATCCTGAATATTACACTATATTTATATAAGTCTTATATTCGTATAAGCCTTTTATATTTAGGTATATCAGTCTTTTTTTTATTATTTTCATATAAGCCGTCTTATTAATTTTTTTTTAAATAATTAACAGAAGACAATTTCTTTACGATAATTATGACAAATTAACAAAAAATACGTGACTGCATTTTTCTTACCAATTGCACATAATATCACGTTTATAATATAAAATCTTACAGTTTAAACAGAACATATTTTTGTTATTATTGCAATTTTTTAAAACATTTTGAGACATTTTATTTCAATTACGAACAAAAACCTTATAAAAATACTTATAAATAGCTAATCGTTTTTATCTTTATACTTTTTTCATCTTCCAATATTCTTAAGAACTTGTTTATCATATTGTAAAAGGTATTGATACAATTCTTCGCATGTTATTTTAAAATTATATTTCTTTACAATATCTGATAAAGTTTTTACTTGCAGTTTATTCTTTTTGGACTTCACTGAGCTTGTAATAACGAGAATACTCTTTTTCTACATTTGCATTACAAGCTGGCAAACGGAAAAAATATTGTGCTATTTTCTCCAGTTCGTTACACTTATTCCCATCTTCTAATTTTTACAAAAATTACACTACAACTTATTATAATTACTGACATTTTCATCACATACATCTTTTACGAACTTTCAGAGAAACAGAAAAATTTATTAAATAATTTTTCGTCATCAATCTCTATACAACGAAAACGTAAAAATTCTACTATCAATTTTATTACATCTGACCACTCTAGTTTTATCTTCACTAACATTCATATCCAATCAAAAACATTCAGCTCATCCAAATGTGTAATCCACGATTGTAAATAATTTTTTTATTGTTACATGAAAATTATGTACTTCTGCGATGAATTCTTCTGTACGTTGTCCAATATTCCTAATTTCATTCAGAATTTTTAAAATTTTTGATGAACTTCTGATTGATTTGTTCATTCAAATTACGAACAACTTTTTTTGCCATTCAGCTGATTCAACCAATACTTCCTTTATGTACGAAACCCCAGACACTTTTCAAAAATCCCCCGGAAATAAAAAAATACATACATTAGCTTGTATTTATTAACAAGATACTGAAATAATTATGAGCCAGTGAATATATACATTAACTACAGTAAGCGCATACATTTATTGAGTTAACACTTTGGCTGTGACATAAAAAATACATAACGAGCATTTTAATCCTAACTTTCTTTATTTTGTACCTCGGATTGTAATGCATCGATTTTACCGTGTCTCCTGATAATAATATGAAAAAGATACGCGAGAACTTACCTGAGCCGATTTACTTAAGGCTTCTAACCTCTTACGCACTCCATTCGGATTAATTTCGACTTCATTATATTTCAATATTTGTTTTGAATTATTGTATGAGAGGAAATTATATATGGATAATTTATATTTTTAGTTAAAGTAGCGTATTGACGACGTCAATTTTGAGTGTTGACATCAGCATTTTAACGTAAGCGTAGTATATGTATGTACAATGTACAATTCTTATCAAAATTTTGCCACTCATTGCTGCTAATATCGATTAACTTAAGTTTCTACATGAATTAAAATTATGTCGCGATATAATAATAATTTCTCGAATTAAAATTATGTCGGGACATAATAGAAATTCACAATTATTATTAAACAATGACACAATAATAATTTGACAAATAAAAATAATGTCGCGACATGATAACAATTCGGAATTTCTATTATGTCTTGACATAATTTTAATAATATAAATAGAAATAAATTAAGCTCTCGAGATATATATATTAAATGATGATAATAATAAATGTAAAATTAGTTAACGGGCAATTGAGAACTATAAGAACAGATGCAGTTATTCATGTACACAATTAACAGATTTATTTTATCAAAAAAAGATTCTTTCATTAAATTCGCAAGAAATTTCGCAAAAATCGTTTTAATTCATAGAAATATTATTATGTTATGACATAATTTTAATTCATTATTAAAAATCGTTATTTTTTCAAGACAATTATTTTTTAAGAATTTAACGTTATAGACTAAATTTCTTTCATGTTATTTAAAAGTAAAACGGTTTGCCAAACACATATAAGAAATTAAAAAAATTTCGGTTTGTGTGATTTTTCTTGCGAGAGTGCAATATATGGTATTCGACGAAAAATGTTAATCAATTTTTTCCTTTTTATCTTTTCAATTTTCAAACTACTTCTTACGGCTTCTTGCATTTCTCACGTTTCGTACAGCGCGGAGTATCATTTCAGTCCTGTTAAGGAGATAGAATACTATCGAGATTAGACAGACGCGAGAGGAGAACAAAAGCAAAACAATGCCGGCGATGGCGACGGACGGCGGTGTTCAGAGCATTAGAGATGATGGAGACTGTAAATGACTGAGAAAGGAGGCGGGTGCGCGCATCTCTGCGTGCGAGTGACTCGTCGGTAGTGACACAAAAAGAAGGGACTTGGAAACCGTTAAGAGAGACGACGATAGTTAAATATCCGAATAGAAGTAAAAGGGGTGCAAAACCGTATAAAATGTGACATTACCGGGGACAAGCGATCATTAAGGCCATCCCCGTAGCTAAACAAAGGGATCATTGAGAGAACTTAAGCGGGGCTGCAGGCAGTTTGGAAACTAGTCCGCGCAGTCGCTCGAACAAGCGAATTTGTACATCGCCACTTTCGCAGATTTTCTCTCTCTCTCTCTCTCTCTCTCTCTCCCTCTCTCTCTCCTTCCTCCCTTCCTTCGCTTGCGCACTCATTCGATTTTGCGCTTCTCCGCATCGGTGCACTTCGACCTTTGGACAACGAGAACATCTCCCACGGGTGCGGGTTACCATTTTGATTTCGAGGTTGAATTGATCGCCCGTTCAAGTCTTAACAACATTCAAGCACTATTTTTCGACGAACGTTAAATTTTCGCTCGAAAAGAAGCATATACCTATACTATTCCTTGATATTCATCACCTACCATTCGCGAAAAATGATGAATTCTTTTATATACGTTAATTATATCTATGTTTGCTAATAGAGACCGAGAATTGAAGTTGTTATATATTTATCTTTCCGACTGTCTAATTTAATCTTCCGGAGCTGACGGTAGGCCTATTGCGACTCGATTATTTTCTTTGTCAAAAATGTCGATCAATTCAGTTTTCTTTACGTTAAATCTACAAATTTTTATTGTTGTTAAAATACATTAATTTTATTATTATTAAAATATGTCTACAAGGGAATACAGTTAAGATATAAAAAAATATTTTAATTAAAAGTTGAATGGTTTCAAAAGTATTTTATAATAATAATAATAAAAAGATTTCTTAAAAAAATTATTATTATAAAGTATTCTTGAAAGGTTTCAACTTTTATTTAAAACTTTTTTATATCTTTGACGACTTTTTTTTTTTTTTTAAATGATATTCACTCAAAAAGAAAAAAACTGATTCTTTTTAAAGAAAGATTTTCGTCTCTTTAACTTGCCATTGAGCACTAATATGTACGTATTTCTTATTTTTGTCTATATTTTAGTATATCCAAAGCTAAAATTGAAGGGAATCGTGTTCTTTTATTAGTACATATTCATACTTTTTTATACGAATTATGTCATTATGAGTCCTTAAAATTAATTGGTGCCTTTTAATTATAATAACATAAATTAAATGGATCTTATAAATTCAGCATCAATAACTGTTACAGATTTCGGTGTCAGCTTCAGAGAAGATTAAAGCTCTTCGAGATAATAATCCTCGCCATAATCACTATAGAAATAATTCGTGCAATACGGCGCGGGTAGCTTAGATTTTCATACATTATATCCGGCGTGCTTCACTATCAAGGTTCAATTGCACCGCCTGCATACCGATTGCATTATCGATCCTCATACATCGAAGAGACGAGTATCATTCGAGCTCGGCGTAAAGGTGTATGCACATCCTCCTCTCTTTTACCCCGGAGATAATCTCATTTCTTACCGACAACGCGACGAGATCGGCGACGGTCGAACGTTGTTAACGTATCGTCATTGAAATCCGATTACATGCTCCATCGCCGTTCCCGTGCGGATAAAAAACAATGCAGTAAGGAGGGTGTGTGTGTGTGTGTGTGTGTGTGTGTGTGTGAGAGAGAGAGAGAGTAGAATGTCCACCGCGAGCGCGTAATTTTCTTCTTTTCTTTCCCTTTCTTTTTGCAAAACTTTTTCCTTTTTACACGAGCCCGATCGTACGGTTCCCGGGGAATTTATTTTCTCACCAATCGGTGCCGGTAAAAGGGTGTGCGATTCGTGGTGAATTTACGAGGGGACGTACGCGGCAGCGGTCTCCGGTCAAATCCGACCGCGGATGCGACCGTTGTGTCGTTATTTCCTTTTTTTCCCGCCATCCTCTGGCTTGATGCCGGCATCGAAATTAGAATTTTATTATGGACAGGTGATAGTGTATGTATATATTCCGGTGATTCTAAACCACGCGAATTACAGAGAAAACGGGATGCGTATGAATTCGAAGCGACACACGATCAGAAATCTCGCGCCGCAAATTATTAAAAGAGAGAGAAATCTGATGATCTGCAAGTTTAGCGTAAAAATATTGAAAAAATTAAAAGTTTGTACATCAAAAAGACTAACTGATTTCGAGTGAACGTGAAAATTTGATCTTTTACGCTTTGTTGTCGCCATTACTAAATGAAAGGTCAACAAATTGGAAGCCATATCGTGTCCCGTGAGAATCATAAGCACGCGCTCATGTAACCACACACACACACATTTCGCTTTATTGAATATATATTTTTGCATTATTTGTGCACTCGTTCGTGCGGTTAGGTGTCTCATGACGGCCGTAATCGAATTTACATAGGGTGGTCGCGACGCACCGGAACAGTTATCGGATAAATAAATTGGAAAATAGTCCTGGCTTCGCGGAAAATGAACTTTGGGAAATTGCTGCGGTAGAGCCGAGTTTAATTGAATATATCGAGTTAATTAAGTATCTACATTCTCATCAATATTAATATCATTTATATTAATCAGCTAGCAATAATGACGTCGCGCACACAGTTTTATCGTTGTAGAAATGATTACTCAAGTCGTGACAATTATTGCATTTATGGGAATCGAATACCGCGAATGTGTTAGATTGCGACATCTGCAATCACATTTCACTCACAAAAGTATGGATCACAATTGTTGATATAAATTAATTCAATCAAAAAGGAACAATCTTGTCTACGATATATAAGAATTCAGTTAACTTTCGTTGATTTAACATTCTAATTAAATCGTAATTGTGTGAAGAGTTTTCCATCAAAAACCAAATAAGTCCATTTTTTGAAAATATATAGTAGATTATGACGCCAAATCGTTCTCTATATTTTTTTAGAACTTTTAAAATATATCTTACTCTGTAGAGTAAAATCTCATTCATAAAAATTGAGTCACATTTTTTTCCATTCTTTAGAGTAAGACATTCTACTTCAAAGAATTTAGATGTTACAGTAAGTATAACGTTACAGCGCAAACAATTTTTTTTCCGGCAAAAATCACAAACCGAAAACGGGAAATATAAAAATTTAACACACGCAAAAGACATTTTTGTTAAGTACAATTTGGAAAATTTGATAAATGAAAAGTGTAATTATTGCTTTTTTTAAAATAGATTAAATATTTGGTATTTTCTTTCGCCTTTATCATTATTAATGTTATAAGAAAGATAAAAGTAAAATATTACAGAATAAATAGATAGATAAATATTATAAGATATAATGAATAAATAAAAAATTTTCCGCAAGAATCGAACAAATCCAAATTTATATTTTTTAATGAGTTCTCAAAATATTAAAGCATAAATTTCATTTTTATACTTATTATATGTCTTAGGAAAAACTACTATTAAATTTATAAAATGAACAATTTAAAAATAAGTTTTTTGTTTCCCAAAACCATATATTCTTTTTATTCGTTTAATTTTGTAAAAAAAAACTCTTCAATTTATGATTAATAACTAAAATTGTAGTCACTAATAATGTGTGAATAATTTTGGATTTCTTACTTTATTCTAACCATGGTATTCTCGATTGTTGATTGCTTGTGCATAATCCTCGCTATATTCTCTTCATGCAAATTGCCTTTAGGTCATCATCTAGAACAGAAAGAAAGCATTTTATTAATTAATGAATCGAGGATGAATTAATTATGCAATAATTCTCTAATCACATAAATAAAGAAAAACTTGAAAGCTTATCTCCAACGAATCGTAAAAGTCACGTACTAAAAGAAATGATAGGAATCGTTAAGAATGTTTATTTCTTTATATAATAATTATAAATTACTAAATGGCGACAACCATTAATTATCATTAAAAAGTACTGCAATGTCACGATTATCCTTATTGACCCTATTAAATATTAGACCCCCGCGGCGCGGCGCCGAGATCTGTGTCAAGTTTCTCATCTGCCAGGGAGACGTAGGCACACAGCCGCATTCCGACGAGTCATTGTCGTAACATCATCGAGCGCTACATTCGGGAAAGTCTTCACTCACATAAATATACACATGCGTTTTTACACATGCGCGTTGCACAGAAAGCGCATCCGTGCGCTTATTGTTTTCTGCTTGAAAGAGAATCGACAATTTGGCGGATCGATAATTTTCTCTCTCTCTCTCTCTCTCTCTCTGCCTCGTAGTATGTACATTCCCGCAGAATTGTGCAGAGGCGTGAAAGCACCGCTATTATTTACGAGAATCGTAAATCACGATCGATCGATCTGTCAGGTCGATCGCGTGCGCTCACGTTCGCTCGCGCGCTCGTCAAACGCGCCTTCAACATCGGTCTCGTCATCGAGAAAACACTTCAATGAGAGATGCCCGCGTATGATGCAACTATTACAGCTATCACCGTGACGCTAGTGGAATTATACCGAACAAACACAATATCGCGCGTGCGACATGTCCGCGCACATATGGTATACGTATAGATACATTGAATGTATGTACCTACGAACTCGCGAGACACGGCCGAGATGTTATTCTTTGTTGAAAACGCGTCTCTCTCACTGTAACTCGATATTTATCACAATTTATTACCTTTTACCGAAAATCCACGGCGAGAGTTAATAATATGAAAGAGGCACGCGAGGGGCTTTCGAGATTATTGTCGATACAGAGTTATGCGAGGGTATAGTTTAAAAAAATTCGATCGAATTATATCCTATTCATATTTTTAATAAAGTAGAAATATTTAGGAATATAGTATCTATATTTTTTAATTTTATCAATAATTGTGACCTGTTTATCACTACAAAATAAAAAATAGGTTGTATTTGTGTTAAAAGTGGTGATTGTTAATACTTTTTGTGTTAAATTTTTAACATAACTAAATTTGAATTTAATATAATGTGATTGTGTTATTTGAATATTTTGTATTAAATTGATTGATATTTTTAACAAAATAGAATAATTGAAGGGCTAAGAGCCAGTTATAATAAAGAACGTTTAATTTAAAAACAGAAATAAAAATAATTACAAACGTTTCGCCGATCGGATCATTCTGAATGTTTTACAATAAACACATTATAAAGTTAATTTTACTGAAAAAATATGCTTCCACAACTTGTTAACAAATTGTATTAATGTTACATTTTGTAGTAATTTTTTACATAATATTATATATTTATCTTATGTTAACCCAAAAATTTAGATGGACCATTTGATAGACTTGACACAAACTTCTCAATTGTATAGTTATCGTTCATGATTCGCGATTTCATTTTTAAAATTATCTAACGAGTTCTTTTTTTTTTCTTAGATGTCACGCGTCGCCAATTATTATTACAAATTAAATTATTCGTTTCTTGTCGCGCGTCTAATTTGCTTGACACAATACAGCTAAAATGTATACAAAGCAGAAGAGATAAAAATTTCTTTTCTACCGGTTAATTTGCCACGCTTAACTTATCGCATCTTACTTACGCGCTATGTTTTGTTCGCTCATTACTCTCGTCTATTGAGGTGAGGTTTCCTTACATGAGATGACTCGGATTTTGCGTGGAAAACGCTGTTGTGGACGATATAGAATTCCTGATTAATAGGTATTTCAGCGTCGGCGATTTACGATGATTATGACACCGATGACACCGCGGAGATACAATTAATCGCTTAACAGATGCCGTTCACATCGTTTAATACGCCTCCGGCGACGTGACGATCGAGCGCTTTTGCCGGATCAATAAAGTAGCAATTAGCGATAATATGCGCACGTTCTTTTTCACTAACGTCTTATGGGCAGGATAATTGTGAGAGCACCAAATGAAATACGACGATCGAAATTATATTAAAGTTTTCGAGTAATGAATCTTTTCGTGTCACTTGCGGATTGAAAAGAAGCTTTTCTACGCTGCAATTTGCAGAGGTAACGATCATTATAACACTTAAAAAGCTCTCGTGAATATTGGTAGAAGTGCTTAGTCACATTTTCCTCGCAAATTAAGATAATGCGAGTTTTAAACACTAGGAATTTTATATATGCACACGAAGGTATTAATGTCATTTTACATCACATGTAATTGCCAAAAAAGACCGTTTCTCTCATATTTTGTTACAATATTTTATAATAATTATCTTACATTGTAATAACGATTCGTATTTGAAAGAAAAATATTGTATATTTTGTTTAATTACAAATAGATAAAATAAGTAGTGCTAGTACGGATAATGCTAAACCTTCATGGTTAATATAATATTTTTTTATGTAAATTTTCAAATATATTATCAACAGTTATAAAAGAATTTCCGAGTATTTTTCTTTAATAGTATCTTTTTATCCTAAGAGTTTGAGATATGTTTAAAGCCGTAACGTTGTTGAATAAGATTTAGCTGAGTAAAGCCGGTTCGAAACTTAGCCAACTGTATATAATACCATTTTCGAATTAGTTTACATCTAATTCTGAAAGACGCGCGCGAGTCCAAGTGAGCGGCTAAACTTAAAGAGCAGTTACTGATAGATTGCTTGATGATAGGACAAGTATGAAGGAATTTTATCCGCAAAATCTGACCCAGAGAAAGAGAGAGAGAGAGAGAGAGAATTTTGATTGATTGATTGACCTTTATTAACTCTAATAGCTACATTGTATGTTACAATTTCATATAATGCCTAATTTTCCACATTGCCAGACTTAAACACAACTCATACTTCCACATTGCACTATCCCTCTCTACTCCTAATAAATAGCAATAACGCTCTTTTAATGTTTTTTCTTTTCGTATTTCATTTGGTAAATTATTGTACATTTTAAACCTATCATATTATATAACAACATTCTCTGTTCCACTCTAGTTTTACATCTTTTAATTTTTTTAATATCTATATTTCCCTCTGAGCTCTCTCTCTCTTTCTCTCTTGTTTGTACTCCTTCCTTCTTTCTTACTTGCTCTATCTCATTTTTTTAAATAACCTGGACAGTCTTCATTTATTTTATGTATCAAAATACAAATATTGTATTCAATTCTTTCCTTAATTGACATAAATTGCAACGCCTGAAGCGTGTCTTCAATTTTTGTTCTGTAATTGCACCGTAATATAATTCCCATCTCCTTACTTTATAATTTCTGTAAATACTGCAAATACATATATTATAATCGCTTAAAACTCGGTAATATAGACGAACAATATTCGAACAACAGAGTAATTATCGCTTATTCCATAATTACAATTATTTGTTTTTAAACTGTGTCAAAGTGTTACATTTGTTATGTTAATATTTGTGTTACTTTTTCTAAATCTATCTTATATTAAATTAATACAACAATTTTAATGGATTGTAACACATGTGAAATGTGTTAAAAACTCACATTATAAACTACATCATGTGTAAAAACTAACTCATTTTTCCAGGACCCAATTTAATATATAATTAGTGTGAAGTTTTTTAACACAAAATTTCCAACTAAATTGAGATATCAAAGGACATAGAATATTAAAGGTCCGCACTTGATATTCGGGTCCTCCGCCTCTCACTCCGTCATCCCCAAACGACCCTTTCAGGAGGAACTATATTTGAGGGAATCGGCCCTTTCGGTTGCACACTGGTGTGCATATTCCAACGGACCTATTACTTGATACTTCCCGCACCTGCCTGCCAACAGGTGATAGGGTCCTGGCGATCTCCTGGTCTATCGGGGCACGTGCCCCTCGCTGCAGAAACGTACCATTCCAAGAAGCCGCGTATCTTGAGATACAATCAAGTTACCATAAAAAAGGTAAAAGGAAAGATCCATATGGCCGTGCGTTTGTCTCTTTTATTGTGTGCGCTTGGGCGATTCAAATCAATTCCAGCGCGAAAGATCTTTAAACTTTAACTAACGTCGTCGTATATAACTTGCTTCCATATGAAGTAGAGACTTGTATAATACGTATTATTCCACGCGACCGTATCGTTTATACACGAACCAACTACCACGTAAACTGCAGTTGGTCTAATTAAATATTGTATTAACTAGAAATATGTAGATGCAACATACAAGAGAATGATGCTTTTAATCCCACATATTGTTCATATGATTTTTTAATTAATCGCGTAAGGTTTCTTGCGCCTCAACACTATATTTGAATTTTTATTGTTCTCTTTGATACCCAATTAAAAAATTTAGCTAGATACAGATTTGAAAATAATTTTATTCTACAATTAGAATATGCTAATTATGTAAGAGCTTAAAGCTAATTGCTACAGTGTCAAGTCATTTGCAGCATTACTTATCATGTTCCTAGGCAATTATTTTGATGATTCAACAAAATTATCTTCAAATCTGTATCGAACAAAATTTTTAGATACTTCAATAAAATCGGTCTTTCCAAATATATATTAAATTTAAATAATAAGATTAATAATATTGAGAGAAGGCTCGACAGTAATATATAAAAATTAATAAAGTGTACCGGGCAACGAGCCAAAATAAAAAACAATAAATTTTAAACGACTTTTTCTATGTGCATCATTAAGTTCGAGAAGTCGAAACATGTAATAATATACATATATTTTTCTGTAATTTTAATTTTATATAATTATATTTTATACCTTGACGTTTACACCCATAATTGTTTAATCGACTCTTATATGCCTTTCAAGTATATATTCTTTAGATAAAAATAAATATAATAATTTTCAATTGAAATAATTTGTGCTAAAGATAATGTGTACAAATAGCGTTTATAAATTCTATAAGACACGACGAGAAGACTCTGTGCGAGTAGTTAAGGAATTAAGTAAGAAGCGCGTTAATTATTATTTAAAATTTAAAAGAAGTGTTGAAACAATTAAAATTTATCCGTATAAAATCCAATCACATTTACGACATCCCATAATGTTTTCGCAACATTAAATTCATATACAATACATTCACATTATTCCAAACACTCTTTAAGAGATCACATAAAATTAAGCTTTGACTGCACAATTGCAACTATCGGTCTCCGTGCATTTCGTCACGACAATATGCGCGATACTAACTAGTATTTTTTCTCTTTGAATAACTAAGGAATTACACGAAGCGGACTGTTGCGTCCTTGTATGCAACACCCACATTGCATTACGTTACAAATTCTCGCGTTTTATCATACGCTACGTCGTGTTATTTCGTTTTCGATCAGCAATCGTGGAAAATTACCTCTAAGAGGCTTTTATCAAATGTAAAAAAACAATGTTATCAAAGAAACACAGGATGTATTTCTGTTTTGGAAATCGTGATAAAATTGGGAAGGAGATTCCTCATGTAAAAATAAATAAAAAATGTAGAATAACATTTTTTGTATAAAACGCCGCTATTGAAAAAATTGAATAAGTAGAAAATATAGAATAAAGTTTTTTTGTACAAATTTGTCGTACAATTTCTTAATTAATAAAATAAATACATTACTGATACTTTTTTCATTATTTTCTTCAACTGTACAAAATCTAAACTGACCTAGAAAATAGCGGTAAACAGTTTTAGATTGGACAAAGCAAGCAGATTGTGGTTAATCAAGTGCGCATGCGTATTTAAAGCCATGATCAGACTAGAGATTCAGATATGTGAATTGGAATTTAACTAATCAGAAGAAAGGAAATCAATCTCAGATTTAGTAAATTTTGTCTTGATTGGTTATATTCCAATCCAATCTGACTGAATCTCTAGTCTGATCATGATCTTAACGAATATTCAAATTCAATTTTTTCAAAAGTAAAATTTTATAAAACAAAATTTTATTCGATATCTTCGATTTACTTTTTATGTGAGGAATCACCTCTTTTCAATTGGAAACCACAATTTCTGGAACATTCTGTATATGAGCTTGAATATATATATATATCTATTACACGTTTGACTTGTAAAATATCCATCCGTAATTGTAAAATAACGCTATTACTGCGTCAAAAAACGAAATATACAAAAAGAATATCGAATTATATTTTTCAGAGCCTTATAAGTCGTTATAAATAATAGCAGCGGTGTAAATGCATGTCGAACAAGTGGTTACATTGATTAAACTCGGCGTATTACGCGTTACAAGATTAACTGAATATATTCATGTAAAACAATGAAAAATCGATGAGAACAAGCCGTAACGGCTTTCGGGAGCTAAAAGGCTTAGGACGCTCAGAATGAGATCCGGGTTCGATTTCCAGCCGAGGTAATATTTTTTGCGATGAAAATTAATTATTTACAGATTTTAACATGTCATTCAACATTATTAAGATCGAACTAAGATGCGCAAAGAAAATTGTTAAATTGTTAGTCAATTCAACTCATGATGATATTACTGCGGTAGTTTAGAGTTTCAAGTCTGAAAAAATTTGGCGCGCAATTAAAAATCTACATATACGTAGTATATAAGTTCACCAGCAATTATGTAGAAGCACTCAAGATCCAGCTTGACCGTAAACGGTGTTCTCATCTGTTTTTCATTGGTTTAAATTCTCACGGTCCTATAAAATTTAATATTTACGTAACTAATATAATTCGTGCACAATCGTAGTAAAGATAGTTTAAATATTTGCCGAATATATATATCGTATGTCGTCGGATAATAAGTGACCTAAACACGAGCCATTTTGCACGAGCGTCGGAGAACACGAATGACAAGATCTTGAAGCCACAAACGCGGCGAGAGATACAAGGCAGAGACCTCGGCTGCTGCGTTCTCTCGTCGGGAGAGAGCGAAAGGCAAATAAAGTAACGACAATCATCAAATTAACAGCACAAATCTCACGCTTCACCGCTCACTAACTCACACTCCCTTACGCACCACGCGCGCGAGTGTGTCTTTTGCCACCGACTATATATCAACAATATATCCAGGTTGGATATAAATACGCATGAATCATGCGTTACGCAAACTCACACAGCTTCGGAAGGGCGTGCCCGGAAGGTATCGTTTGCCGTTGTATCTCTATACCGTGGTTTTCCTCGCCTGCAGCTTTCGTGAAAAAATAGTCTTATATGTAGTCCAGTTATTTCTCGATATTCCCATAAACTTCGTGTTACTTCAGTAACTTCTGCCTATGTTGTGTTTCCGTCATAGTATCTTCAATATTTTTTTTACGAATCAAAAAATAATTTTTTAAACAAAATGAATGATGTGAGAATAGATAAAAATAAGCAGAAATAAGACAATGCGCTAAATTCGAAATGTCATACTGTTGAAATTATAGTGTCAAAATCCATTGTTTTAGAGTATAAATCAAATAATGATATACTGAGTAGAAGCAGTAGTGAATCTTATTGAAATTCGATTGTGACAGTGTATAAAGTATTAAATAACTTATTAATGTATAGTAAAAAAAAAAACATTCTGTGCTTGTGTTCAAAATCGTTCACTCGTCTTTGTCAAAATTTTGTGTTGAGTTTTTAACATATTTAGGTGATAATTTAATACAATATGATATATTGTGTGTTATGTAAATACTTGATATTTAAATATTAAATTGATATTTTTTTCAATATTTCTTAATGTTAAAATACTACAGTTTATAAGTAATAAAAATAAATAAAATAAAAATAATGTATTTTAAAACGTAAATTCTCTAAGGTAAAGTAAGTGTTAATTTTTCATATCATGAATATTAATTTTACTGAAAAATATGCTTCACAGTTTGCTTATAAATTGTGTAGGAGTTACATTTTGTATGTTAAATTATATTTACATAATATTTTTGTTATTTTATTAACATATTAATTCTTGATTGTTTTTTCATAAAATTCTTTATGTTAAATTAACATAAAAATTTGTGGGACGCGTGAGTTGTATTAAATTTAATACAAGTTCTCTAATGTTTTTATGACAAATTTTACAATAAAGATGGAAAAAGCCTTTTTTTATTTATTACACATTAGTAAAATTTATCGTATTAATAAATTATTGACACCTTATACAACATTTAAAATTTTGTTCATTGTTAATCTTATTTGTACATATTGCTTTGCATGTTACGCGAGTCATACAAACATTTATTACTTATTTTTAATGTGAAAGGATAATTCCGAAAATATGTCGCTTTTCTTCCGATGTATTTCAACAACTAATCGGCTAATGCAATAAGATGATCGAGTGAAAACATCTTAATGTAAAGTGCAGCAGATAATAGGAAAATATAACGCAAGCGAACTGTTAATTTTTCTTGAAATGGAGGCGTAAAATTAGTAAGGCAAACTGTTATTGCGCAGTGATATTCAGATATGCAATAAAACTTGCCATCGATTACAGAATGCTATTATGTAACTCGATTGTAATAGTCTTCATTAATCAACGAATCTTTTCTTCTATAAATCGAAGAGGAAACAGCATGCTCGCATACTTTATATGCAGTTCTTGCCTCGAAGTCAAGCTAAGTAGGCCGGTATTCATAGTCAGTTCTTATTTTCAAAACTGTCTTAAGATCAGTTTTAGAGGTGTCATGAACCAATTAGACAGCTGCATTAGCATCTTAAAACATTATTTAAGACGTTTTTTAAATAAAACTATGAAGACTATAAGACCGTAGACTCAATTTCAGTCTATAAATTGTAGTCCGAAAGCATATAAGCCAATTTCAGTTGAAGGAATAGATTTTAATTCTACCTTTACTTCCGCTTTCAATCTTGTCTACAGCGTTAATTCCAATTCGACTATGGGAAAAGGACGAATTCTAATTTAGGAAGTTACTGTGCAAGCGAGTTTTTCACGGTTTTAGACTGTACAGCTTTGTTAACTAACAGCGAATTCTACCACAAATTCTTGTCAGCAGTTTGCAAACTTCAACGGCTCTTCTCAGTACCACTCGTATCGATCCTGCCCACCTCCCCTTAGATCCGTATTTTATTCAAATAGGTTTATGTTTTCGCAAATTTCACTTTTCTACAAAGCTTGTGTTATTAATCTTTAGAAGACAGAATTTTATTTTAAAATCTTACGCAGCTCTTTTATTTGAGTACACGGAAAGAACAATTTTGTTGAAGAATTAAAAAATTTAGTTACAAACAGATCTGAAAATAATTTTGATGGACTATTAAAATTAATTATGTGGGATGTTTAAACTGCGATTGTTAGTATGTTAAAACTTTTTGCACGATTGTTTAGCATGTTTGAAATTTTTATAAAATTATTTTAATAGTGGAACACAATTATTTTTAGATTTATATTTCGCTAAATTTTTAGATTCTTCAGTGCAAAATTGGTCTTTCCGTACAAGATTGGTTATAATTCATTATTTTTTTCATTATATTACTTGATTCAAAATATGACATTGTTTCAGTATCACTACAATGGTTTTCTCGTTCTGCAAAAGTTAATTATTTTTTAAATATATTTTCTCTTGATAAATATATGGAAACGCGGAAGTATCCAGTTTTGTATGACCATGAATGACTTTCGAATCGACCGCGAAATCTGTGTGATGAGATTGCACGAAGTATATAGTACATTTTGTTTCGAGAGGTTGGTAATATATAGTACGTGGTGGCGGCGCGCTCAAGAGAAAGAGAGTTTAATGTGGGTATAGTAAAAAAAAAAGAACTCTCCGTGTACGGCGGACTTTTGCTTTTGCATGTGAGCTAACTCATTGATTTATTATCCTATTTTTTGAGATCCTACATATACTTAAATAGATATAAAAAAGGATAATATGGCTTTATAAAAGTTTATTTCTTAATCAACTTTCATTTCTCATGATGTTTATCAAATTGATGCAACGAGATGAGATTCTCTTTCTAGAAAGAGAGATAGAAAAAAGGATCGAATTAAAGACACTTTTCGTCACACAGAAATAAATTAAGAGGCAGTGTGCTTTAATGCACAGTAGAATATCTCGATGCAAAGCATCGTATTACATTTATCCATTAAACGGCGGTCCTCGTAAACAGGAGTATACAAAGGATTAAGAACGCTTGGAGCCTCATCGCAGGAGAATGGATAAGCACTTAATAATAAAACTTATTAAGTGATTTTAATTTTAAGCTGAGCAAAAAGTTTTAATTGCGTGAAAGTACGAAAATAATTACGTTAATTGAAACGAAAGTATATCTTATGGATATTCATATTTATAAAACTTTTCTGGAGAATTTTCAATTTCTTTCCTTCCTCTCGCTAAAGTTTAAGAAATAAAAGTATCACATGCGCATGAGGAAAAAAAACTACGACAATCTTCCAAGATATCTGTTAAGCTCAGATTGGTAATTGAAACACATTTATTACATTTCAATTACTCCCGTTACTGACAGCAAGGGATTCACATACATACACACACTGTAATTTTTTACCTCAACGCAGAAGTCATTCATTTCGTCGTCGTACAGTCGAGTCGACCATTTTCAAGCACATAAGCACACAGCGGTTTAAGCCTCCTCTCTTTTTCTTTCCTTCTCTCTCTCTCTCTCTCTCTCTCTCTCTCTCTTTCTCCCCTTTCCTCGAGCTCTCAAGACACGAAACTAGACTCAAGCGACCGTGGTAAAAGGACGGACAGTGACTCGTAATTGCGGGATGAAAGAAAGCACGAACGTTATCGCTAAGGGCACCAAGTAATAGAATATCATTATAGCCGATAGAGTTACATACAGTGTCCGATCTACCACGAACCCGATAAAGCGCTCACTCCGGATCCTATCCTTCAAGGAAATCTTGCACTTTTCTCGTAGAATACAAATCAGACGTGAAAAACAGAGTAGAAGAAATACAGACGTGCTCTCTAATTCGGCGAATAACTACGCATAATTTTATTAACGTCTCAGTATTTAGATTAAACGCAATTTTTCAATTCTATCGAAATCTTCGTTTTCTTTTTTATTTTGTTCTCCCTCTCCAAATATGCACAGAAAAAACAATTTTGGTGAGACATTAAAAAATTTAGCTAGATACGAAATTTAACTTTGTTGGCCTATTTTGATAAATAATATAAGACGTTCAAGCATAATAAATTAATGTTAAGTTGGAAAAATTTTAAAAGCTTGAAGTTCTACATAATTATTTTGATGGTCCGCTCAAATTATTTTCAGATTTGTACAATCTAGTTAAATTATTACAAATTAAACTTAATATACCTCCCAGGTCAAAAACTAATTGAGCTATACTAGTTGTTAGAAATATATATAAATTTATTATTAATAATTACATCGGTATATACGGAAAAGTTTCGACTTCACAGAGTCCTCAACAATCGTAACCGAATTCCTAAAAATTAATTAATTTTTTTTTCTTTTTATATTATTTTTTAATTTTTTTGGTATATTAATATAAAAAGAAAAAAAGAAGAAAAATTAATTAATTTTTAAGAATTCGGTTGCGATTGTTGAGGACTCTGTGAAGTCGAAACTTTTCCGTATATAACGATGTAATTATATTAATAATAAATTTATA
>NW_017280267.1:192970-194887 GCF_001594065.2 Cyphomyrmex costatus
TTCATTACTCGCGTGAAGCGTATCCAAAATAGTCTAGCCTTGTAAATTCGCTAAATGTATGATGCTACGTATTATTATACTTAATCTAAATGAGAGAGAGAATAATAATTAAAATTGAGATGTTAGAGTGTCAGAGATACTCCACGTGTGATTATAAAAAAAACCTGCGCGAATGTAGAGATTGCCCGCGCGCTCATGGTTTCAACGTTAAAAACTCTCGAAAACTCTCGTGTTTCAACCAGTTGAGGATGCCATGTAACGAATACTTAGCTGGTGGGAGAGGCGCAATCAGGTGAAACCATTTTAGAACAATGCTTGTTCCGCATCGGTGCGTGCGCGATGAACAAAAGAGGCTGACATGAGAGGAGAGAGACAGAGAGACGAGGGGGAAAGGGAGGACACTAGAAGTAGGAGAACCTCGAGGAGAACACAAACGGCTGATGCGGCGTTGTAGAAGGGAAAACGAGCGGCAAGTAAACAGGATGATTGAGAATCGTCAGAGGTACCAAGTTTCTTCAGCGATCCTTCTCTGCTCGGCTTTGTTTTCCACGGTAATTTCCCTTCCTTTCGGCCGATGCGCGGCCTGTTTGTGTGTACATATCGTTAACACCCTCTCTTCTGCCATCTCAGCCTACCTTTCCCGGCTGTCACCAATCTGTTCCAACTGCACGCCATGAAACTTGGTACACTCCTCTTTTTGTCTCGTCCTTTTCGTCAGTTTCCCGACCTTCTTTTTATACTCCACTCCTTTGCCACCTCCATTCGTTTCATGCATAACGTAAGCTCCCATTGCTTTTGTGTCAGCCAAGAACGGAATATCCCACCGGCTATGAACTCGAATTGTAAGTGGAGGTCCAGCTCCAAGTTCAGCGACTTCTCTCCCTCGTTACTGTCTATCGTCGCTAACGAGCGAGACGCACAGTCCGAGCCGCTTGGAAACGTCCCTGTGTGCCACTTCTATATTCTTACAATTAGACAATAACGCGCGATATTATCGTGCGTTATCACGATGGGATGCATACAGCTTCATCGCTTTACGATCATATAAATGTATATCTGTAAACGCGTCGCAGGGTAGGAAGTGCGTATCGCTTCAATAATTAGAGTACGAGTATTACGCTCCTTAAGAATATCGATTGGCCGCGCGACAAACTACAAGCGAATTAAGGTGCAATGCGAAAAATTTTCCGAGCCTGTCACAATAATGCTATAAATTTCAGCAGAGTTGATTCAACTAGTTAAAGCGCGGGTCGACGTTATATCTTCGTATGCCAGCTCGAGAAGAATCGAAATCGTCCAGCATTTTCTCAGGCGTTATTCATCGGCAACTTTCTCGAGCGAGTCATAATCCACGGAGTTAAACCTTAAATTACAACGCGTGAAGATCGCGAGCTGGCATCTCGTGCCCACCGGCCCCGTCGGCGTGTAAAACCATCAGCGCGGAGGAGAAAGAGGCCAAAAGGGTTAATGGCCTGAGGACATCGTCGGCGTTCTGCGAATAGTATGATTGTCTCCGCCGCTGTCTGGTGTACGCGCTCGCAACCGAGCGCCCAAACACAGACACATTTTTATCGCACGCTCGCGGTGCTCTCCTTTCAAAATCTTTGTTGCCTGAGAGTCTGTATCAAGAGCCACGTGGTTACAACATTTTTATGGGCCGTGTCCTCCTCCTCCTCCTCCTCCTCTTCGTCTTGTCCCGCGAGGGCCAAAGACGACTGTGAGGATTCATCGGGCTCTTTTAGATAGGACTCCTCCCCTGATTCAGATACACCGAAATTGCGCGAACCGACGAACATAACCGCGGCAGTAAAACCTTCATCGCGCTTCCTCTCCCAGACCTTCGCCCTTTTCTCTCGTTCTCTTCTCCGTGCGCTCTCTCTCTCTCTCTCTCTCTCTCTCTCTCTCTCTCTCTCTCTC
>NW_017280267.1:195004-202691 GCF_001594065.2 Cyphomyrmex costatus
CTCTCTCTCTCTCTCTCTCTCTCTCTCTCTCTCTCTCTCTCTCGTGATCGTTAGCGAGTGCCTTCACCCTGTACCCGTTCTCTGCTTCCCCACGATATCTACCTCCTTCATTCCACTCTTTCATCTTCTTTGTCCCCTCTCAGTATCCTGGAATTGCCTTCTCGGGTTTATACTTCTTCCTTTTCGCCAACCTCGAATATCCTCTAGGAATGCCCGACGCTTTTCATACGCGAGATGCCCGAGGTCGTCTGTCACCCTGGAGTGAGTTTTGTGCGCTTCTCGCTATATAGAACGTTCCACATTTTTCTACCCTATTACTTTTTAATCGCAGCTTCCCGGTCAATCCTGATTTGACTTTTTTTTTCTCACTGAATGCTTATTCTTTTATTTTCAAGGAATTAACGACAAAAAATAAATTAACACTAAATTTTAGGATTAAAGATGATAAGAACAGCAATTAATTGTCTATATCAAGCAAATTGAAAAATTTTCAAATCTATCTCAAAATTGCTTCTAAACGCTTTTTTATTCGGATTTTAGCCTGACATGAGCCCATAAATTTCCAGTGATATTCTAAGCCGCTTCGCTATCAATATCTCCTTCGAAAGCGCGAAGGCATGCATTGCCGCCTTAATCCTGAAGGGAGATATACATGTTACAATATGTATATCCCTACGGACCAGTAACGCATATCTGTCCCGTGGCGCATAACTCTCATAATACTTGTCTCGGCAGCCTAATGGTACTACATATATATTATGCATGTACTTGGTATATATAAATGTATTCTATGTGTATCTGAAGTTTGATGTGCCAACCACGATAAACCGATAAACGTAATATTTAATATTGATATATGTATACGTAATATTAATCAATACATTAACCAATATAATCAACTAATATTAATGTGTGTGTGTGTGTGTGTGTGTGTGTGTGTGTGTGTGTGTGTGTATACACCTATATTTATTTCAAGCGTTAGTTATTGGCATGGAGAGATTACATGAGATAAAATATAATATAATTCAAATCGATCAAAGAGAATATTAGCAAAAAAGATCGCTGCTTGTTATCTTTTATTAATATCTACATAGGGAATGAGATTTTTAACGAGAATCCATACTGCAGAAAAATTCTTTCGAATTAGCTATCTTTTCATAAATATCCCAGTTTATTAATTAATATTTGTGACTTTGTCGAAATGAAGCTTAGTCATTTGTTGCCTGTTATGTATATTTTCAATCACAATGATATATTAACTATTTAAAAGTCTGTCTAAAACTATTTATAAATATCTATCGATAATTTGCAAGATTCATTGAACTTCAAAATTAACGAAGTAAAACCTAAAATATAATAATTTAATACATTTTTTAATTGTAAGACTATTATTTTTGTTTTACTATAATTATAAATACAATAATTTCATACGTTTAATTAATCTTTAAGAAAATTCTGGCGTGACGGCCAAACTCCGACAGAATTGCTGCTTTATCGTTAAATGCGATTTACGAGCATCGACACATTACTGTACTCATATACTACTACAGGTGAATTCAGGGAGACGCTATCAGAGCTATGAACGCAAATGCTATCAACTCTGTTCGTGAAGCCAATAGCGTTAGCAAACTCCATGAATGACATTATAACATAATGACGCGTAGCGTCATTATATTGGTCCAAAATGCATAAAATTTGATATAAAATAGATTTTTCAAATTAGTTATAAAACTTTGAAATTTATATCTTATATATAATCTTTTATTGATTGTCTATGAAATATTCACAATATATTACGGTTTAAGTACATATGTATGTATATGTATACCATATATATATATATATATATGTATATATACACACCATAATTGTATAATGTATAAATAAATATTACAATTTGTTTATGTGAAATGTTAAGTTTATTATTGTTTTATCTTAAATATTTTACAAACATTATATTTTGTACATTCTACTTCTTAATACCCTTGTATCTCATCTTAAGACTCAAACATACGAAGATCAGAAAGTCTGATCAGCTTTATACAGAAGATGTGGTAGAGTCTCAGATTTCAACTCCTGGACGCGCGTTCTGTGGTCTTGCTTTCGTAACATGTGGGCGAGGATCGTCATAAAGGCCGCAATATAAGACGGCAAGATTTAGTAACATCAGAACCGACAGTTCCTTGCAACGGTTTTTTTCTCTTTATCGCGCGTAACTCCTTTGTTGTACAATTTTTATTAAAATAATAAGTCGATGTTTCTTACAATACATAAAATAGTTAATTAATTTTTTAATGATTAATCTTACTTTCTTGTAAAAATATCTAACAATCAGTCAACACTTAGAATATATGTATGTATATATATATATATACATATATATATGTTTACTAAAGCAATAGAGTCAAACAAAATAATTCAAGAAATATTTTAAATTTGATTCTTTAGTTTATTAAATACGTTAATATGTGCGTGAATGCGGTTTATTTTGAAACTAAGCAATTCGATCACAGAAATAGGTTAATTAGTTCGATTATTTCTTTAATCACATATTTTGAATAAAAACAACACTATAAATTAAAATAGATAATACATATTTTGATATATTTGGAAGAGTTAAAAATGATAAAATGTTGTTTAATTCAACAAATTAGTTTAAATTTAATTTTTTAACATTTTATAGTAAAATCAAATATGGTTGATATGCAAATCTCTATTTGAGCATAAACTATTGTATTGATAACATGCATGTTATCATCTTTTGCAATCTATTATTCCGAACGATAGCTCCATCAACTTTTGATAGGCGTGAAAACGATTCGAATCACCGACGTCTGATAAAATCCCAGCTTCGGGACTGAAACTATCAATCACATTATTTGGTCATGCTTCCCCTTTATTAGAGACGCTCGGTTTTACTCGCGAGTTATTCTTGCACGAACATCGAGATCTGCCGCTATTGCTCTACTACGAGGATTCTTCGGCGCAAAACACCGAAACTCTTATTGTTGCACACACGAGGAAGTTGTTTCTTGTCTCCGTAATACCGCGCGAAAGCCGTAAATATTATTATACCCAAACTAATTAACTTTGCATAGGTCATCCCTCTCCTCGAAGGGGATCGATGCTGTAAACCATTGCGGTTTAAAAGCAATTAATAACGCTTTTCCTTGAGACACCTCCATTCCGACCTTCGCTATTGGCACAACGTTTGAATACCTCAAAGTTAACACTGTGACTGAAGAATATGAGACAGATGGATAGATAAGATGTGGCTTGTGCCAACAGTCAACTTGTGTCACCAATCCTACGCGGATTTTCCTCGTTTTTAAAAAGGAGTAGATATAAAGTATTTTTCGAAGATATATATATATATATATATTCTTAATTGATTATATTATTATCTTTTAAATGAAGGGGACTCCAACTTTTATTTTTTTTTGTGATCGGGTTCCATTTCTACATTTTTTATTTTTCTTCATGAATAGAAAATTATCATAATAATGATACACTTAAGAAAAAACTGATACATTGAAATAAAAAATAAAATTCTTATTTACATTGTTATGAAATCACTATCAGTTAGATATGTGTGTGCTTCAATGACTAAAAATTAATTTAAAGTTGTTGAGCTAGCCAATTCCTCATAACGACTAAGGATTTTATTAACTTTATTTTACACATTAGTGTATCCATTTTTCCTTGAGTGTAGCGTCATTATTATGATAATTTTCCATTTCCATGAAAATAAAATGTTTAAGAAAATGTAGAAATAAAGTGGTCCTTGAACGATCGTGAAAAAAGTTGTATCTTCCTTTTATAGTAGCTTTAACAATCAATGCTTGAATATTCTTCTCCAAATATTACTAAATAAATATAAAACGTGTTGTAACAATACAAACAAATATTATCAGTTCGAATTGATGTCAGCAAACTCGCGTCTGAGTTACTTTGTCCCACTTGGAACTAATGATTTACGGAAATTATAAACGTTAACAGTCACGCTGTATTTACGATGATTGCGTGACTTCGCGATGCGGAACTGTACGCGCGTGTATATGACGTATTTTCTTCTTTTTTTATTCAATGAGAGAGACAGAGGCGCAAGTGGCACGTGATAAGCATATAGTATATACCGTCGACGATAACTCTTCCGTGCAATTATGTAGAATGAATGATTCACGCATAATTAAGTTCAACCGAGTCAATCAGTCACCCATTTCGTCTTGGCATCACGTCGCATATGGCAAATCAATCGCGTCGTTGAAACAGAAATTCGCACGCTATCGGGAGAATTGCAAAAGATATCCTTTCACAGATGATAAATGATGTAAGTTAAACTGAAGACATTGACGGTACAAGTCAAGAAAAGGAGGGGAACGATAGATAAATGAATAAGATAGACAAAGCGTTTATTACCGTTGTAGGGCAAGCCCTCTAGGAACGTACATACAAAAAATAAAGAGTAATGGCAAAGCAAAAGAAGAATAAAATAATAAAGACCACAAGAAAAATAAGTATACAAAAAAAAGTAATACAGCAAATAAAAATAAATAAAGTAAAACGACAAAAAAAGGAATGTAAAGAAGAAAGGATAAAAATAACATTAAAATTTGTAGAGAGAGAGAGAGAGAGAGAGAGAGAGAGAGAGCGCACATATAGATCGAGAAAGACGAAGAGAAACGAAGAGGACCGCATTTCTCGCCAATTCAGCGAGTTACAAGTCTGACGTCATCAGCTCAACATAATTCGATTCAATTCGCTTAATTTTGCGAAAATTGCCAATCTTCTTTACTGCGTTACTGTCTAGCTCCTTCGTTTATCTGCTAGCCGTCTCATGGACCTTCTTATATCTCTCTCCCTCGCGTCCTCATTCATCTCTTTCTCTCGTACGAAGGGCATTTATCGATTACGGTGTACACTTCTTTTCCCTCCTCTCGGCTTATATGAATACATCACACTATCGATTCCACGTGAGCGAGAGCTTGGCACCAGATAATCGCTATCCGGCTGTTTTAATCATTTTAGCACGAAATCTTTGCAAAGCGATATCTGTGGACAATGGAGATGCGATGTTTTCATAATCGTGAAAATTATTTGAGAGATTATACCGCATTGCGTCGTTGTGCAAATTGAATAAGTAAAAGCAGGAGCTTGCGCGGTAATATCTCCATTTACAATTAATCTGTGTAACAATTGCATGATTGAATCATTCCAATATTGATATAATGACGCGTTAAATACAGTCCTCCGATTTAATTTCATCGATAATACTTAATGATGCGCATGTGGTCATAGATATTGCATGTCATATAATCCGCCCATACACGTTTCGATACGTAACACACGAAATCGCAACGAAATCAAAGTAGCCAGTGTAAATGTAACCGCCACGCCGTCGATTGAGTACTAACAAATGCCGCTAATAAATAGTGACAAAAAAAACCAATATATTTCGCTAGCATTTTGTGCGCGATGTATCACAGTTATTTGAGTTGTAAATCGATAATGCATACAGTCTGACATTTCCCGATGTAAATATTTTTCTCTTCGACAAGCGCGCGTTGTAAATTTATAACATTCTGTCGCTTACTGGATTTCACGATTGCAATCCGTGCGTATTTTTACAAGTTTTTTTTATAAAAATGTATAACCGTAATCAATAATTCTCTCTATTGTTTATTTTTTAATCTACTGTCTGCTATGATTGTTTGCATTTCGAAGATTTCGGCCGGGCAAATGTAATTGGAGAACTGACTGTAGTGAATACAAAAAGTATTCGTACAGGAGAGATTTTTTTTTATAAAAAAAAAACGCTTTATTTGTTAAAGAAAAATGAATATTAATTAACAATTTATAAAAAATGAGTATATTCTGTCCTAATTTAACCAAAAGAGATTTGCGAAAATAATCTATTTTATTCTTTATTAATAAATTGCTAATTAATGTTCACTTTCTAAAAATAAGGTTTTTTTTTAAAAAAAGGTATCGATCCTGTACAAATACTTGAATCGATCACTCGGAAAAGGGACGACATGTAACATCAAATTACGGTAAAATTCGCGTCCGCAATATAGAATGGAAAGATTTCACTGGGGAAGTCGAACTTTCATGTTTTCTTGACAAGACGAATCTTTCGCCCTTCGCGGAATCCAGTTTTTGGTGCACATTACCCTCTGAAATTCGATTCGATTAATTTCACTTCACCGTTTGCGATAACAGCTCTCGTCGGCGGCGGTAAGCGTTCTCTAATAAAAGCCAGCGAATTAGGCGAACGATCGACTAAAAATCGGCTCGGATGGCGGCAGTCATGTATGCATATAGTTCGCGAGATAGAAAGCCGTAGGAAATCCCTCTTCCTCTCAGGTCACGGATAGATGGAGGAAACGCGAACCAGGGCAGGCAAGAAAGAGAGAAAGAGATTCAATTTAGATTGGCAGTGTTTCTCTTCCTCTTTTTCAAATATCTTTTGTCGGTCTCGATAACAATGAGAAGAGGTATCGGGCGGGCGAGCCGAGCGCGGGTGCGCGCGTTTGCGGCTCTATTGAACGCGCGCCTTTCGCGCGCCTCATCGCGCCGTGTTTTTCTTCTTATTCAATCTTCCAGTCGAATTGACAGGGTTCTCACGAATAATGACAAAGCGTGCAAGCCCGGCTGCCTGGCATAATGCCTCCCAGTCCGATTGGGTCGCGCACGCGCGCCCTAATAGTGTGTATAAACCTGAGTGCACGGAGAGTCTGGACGGAAATGTCTACGATTCTATCTGTTCTATGATGATATCTCTTACCAATCGCGAATTTCTATTAGTTTCGATTAATCTACGAGCGCAGAAACTCTGATTATATTGCCAAGGGATACTAATTCTACGAGTATCGATGCCATTTTGTTCCGAAGCATTGGAATATCGTATTATCGTATGGACGCACAGAATACATAAATTTAAATGGCAAAACACATAAAGTAAAAAATATTGGAAATTTGACTCTGAAGCTGCGGTGGATTTATTGGACCCACTCAATTATATAAATCTATATTTGTCAGAAATGTTAATTTTAAAACATAAGAAATAAACGAAGGGCCAAGAGCCAAATGTTGACATTTATAAAACAATAACACTTTAATTTAAATTAATAAACATTACAAAATAATAAAAACAATTATCAACAGACTTAATAATAAATTTTATTCTGTAGACATATGTTTTTTTTAAATATTTTTGTGAACATTGATAATGACCTGATCGGTGTCGAAACGTCTGTTGATAATTGTTTCTATTATTTTGTAATGTTTATTAATTTAAATTAAAGTGTTATTGTTTTAAATGTCAACATTTGGCTCTTGGCCTTTCGTTTATTTCTTATGTTTTATACTTAAGGAGCCTTCTATTATATTAATGTTAATTTTAAACATTTAATTTATCTCCTTTATATTGCAAATTAAAGTTGTTTTACACACGAATAAATAGTATCGGTTTGTAATAATATTAACTTTTTAATTGATTTACAATTGATTACATAAAACCTTTAATATATTGATATAGTTTAAAGGTGTTACACATTTAATTTTCTTTATGTTACATCTGCAAATTTGGATTACTTTTTATTAACCTTGAGAGAGAGAGAGAGAGAGAGAGAGAGAGAGAGAGAGAGAGAGAGAGAGGGAGAGAGAGAGAGAGAGAGAGATGTGT
>NW_017280267.1:202702-229755 GCF_001594065.2 Cyphomyrmex costatus
AGAGAGAGAGAGAGAGAGAGAGAGAGAGTGGAGTTTAATTTTAAAATGTTGGAGCTTTTCTTTGCGTAAAATTTGTTATAATTTATTATTTTGTTGCATTATTTTGCCTCCAAATGTGACACTTTCAATGCAACTAGTAACTTTCATTCCATGAAGATATAGTTCTATTAAGATATATTTCATTCAGTATTCATTTTTTATGCTAGTTATATCATTTTAATTTCTTGAAACTAATTAGTTTCTTTTAATTTACATAATATTAAACGAATCTTACAGATCCAATCAGTAACTAGTATTACAAATTTTGAGTCAGTTTCGGAAAGTTAAGTAACAGAATAAAATTTAAACGTATCTTAACATAAGGATAAAAAAAAATTAATTGTTAAAGATAAATTGATCGTCCGGTCGAGTTCGAGCCACAGTATTTTTACTATCCTTTTATTTAAACAAAGAGAAGAAATTTAATTATGTGAAATTAGCGCCAAGCCAAGCCACACTAACGCGATAAAGGTAATCATAATTAAAATTACGGAAAATTTAAAGCCGTTACGCGATTTGTTGATTCTACAGTGGCGAGCGATGCGCGTCCGCGGCTCACCGTTCGATTTTTGCATTCCCGTGGTGCAATAACTATGTGGTAACAGATGCAAATTATTCGTTGAAATTGCAGCTTGAATAATTATCTAAATAATATGAAATGGCGGCCCACGTGCGTTGCGACTATAATAAAATATGGCATATTACTTTTTCATTTAATTATCGATGGTACATTAATCAAAGGCTGTGTTTCTGTTTACACACGCTTATTGTTTTCATAATGATTTAGTTAGTCTATTTAAATAATCATCGTTATTGGTACGTAGTGCTGTGGAAATCGCGTAATTCCTTATTAAAATTGATTCTTATTATAATATGGGGAATATATTATATGTATAATATATCAACAAAGTAATTTAGCTGATTAATCGTAACAATTAATTCACGCGACTTGCGTTTAAATTTGTACGATTGATTAATATTAAGGAAAGATCGATGGAGAAATTTTCAACATAAATGAATGAAGAAGACCATATTCAAGACGGACTTTGATATTTTTACATAAAATAATTTTTTAATTAAAACTATGAATTCCAGTGACTGAAGGTGAATGAAAGCGTTGTTGATGGTACGCAAGCAATAAGAAGTAAATTTTTTCAAATTACTAATTTATTCCATTAAAATAATAAATTTAAAACATTTAAACTCACTTTGGAGTCATCCTCAGTTAATACAAATTTAATATTCCTCCTTTGTATTTATTGTTCGAATTCATGAGACTTACAAATCGATCATATTTTTGAATATTGCCATTATACGTAGGTACTATGTCGTTCACGTAATCTACCATATGATAAAACGGAAGTTAGATTCCTATGGTTTCTAACGCTTTAGTTTCTAAATTACGAATAATCAAATCCGCTAGAGTTGAAAAAAGTAAAAATCCCATGGAAGTGCCGAAATTTTGTTTATAAAAGTCTCCATCGAAATTAAAATAAGTCAAATTTAATACTAGTTGTATCACGGATAAAAAATATCATTTTTAGGTATGTCAACCGTGTCCTTTAAAAAATTCCATTTAGCTTCAATACTTTCAACGGCCCCATCAATAGGAAATTTCGTGAATAAAGATACAACGTCTATAAGTGAAATTAAAACGACAACAGTTTCCCATCGAATATCCTTCATTTTTTAACTAATTCAAAGCTGTTGTCAATATTATTTGAAGATTTTGGTACATCCTTTAAAATAATGTCATTATTTTACTTTGTAAATACAAAACTTGATGCAGGCATATATACCTATGTATGTGTGTATATAATTTTTTTTAAGACAATAATATAGATATACAGTAGATGTATGACGGATTATGACACTTCATCCCTTCGTAAGAAATAAATTTTATCGCACGGAGCGCTTTCGCGACTAAAAATTTCGTTTAGGACTAAAAATTTGCTAGTTTGTAGACGACTCGTGAATAGCTCGTTCCTTCCTCGAAAACTGAGAGAAGAAATCGATTTGCTCGTAGATACAGTGCGCGTCGATACAATTTCCCGTAGGGTGGTGTCGCTCCTCGTTTCGCAGTTCTGCAAGCAACGGCTGGCTGGTCGTAACTCGTAACTCGTAGACCGACCGCGGGCAGGAAGCACGAAGGGAACTAGCGGATTCGAATTCCTGCCACATTTTGCGCATGCAGCTGATAGCACGCGCCCGCCATGCGAAATAGTCTCTCCGCGCAATAGCCGGGAGGAGAGGGGGAGAGAGAGAGAGAGAGAGAGAGAGATAAAGGCATTTATTGTTGTTTTAGAGCAAACCTTTTAAGAACATAAAAATAAGAGAAAAATATAAGAATAAAAATATAATTCTCGAAAGTAACACAACAAAAATAAATTAAATTGATAGAAATAAAATATAAAAATAACGAAAAGATATAAATATATGGTAAGGAATAAAAGAGAATGAAGGAAGAAAACTGCAGCTATAATATATCATTAATAATTAGAGTAAGAAACTGAGAAAGAAAGAAAAATAAAAAGAGAGAAACTAAGAATTCTTAAAATTAAAAACTAGCTCGTTTCGTGTCACTAAAGATGACAGAAGAGTGTGCTTGTTTAAATACGCTTAGTGATTTGGACGGAAATGGAAAGCAAAAGAAAAAGAGAGAGGGGGGGGGAGAGAGAGACTCAGTATTGCTGTTTTATTTCTTTCTAAAGAAATTATTTTACGAACTGCTGTGCAGCAGCTGACACACGCTCGTGCGATCGCGCGCGCGCTGCAAAATAATCCCGAACGGCAAGAGATCGATTTCCCCCACGAGTATTCTTACCCGCTCCTATTCTTGGGAACGTCCCGAGAGATTTTTTTTTCTATCGCCAACAATCGCGCAAATGGTACATCTTGATGGTGCACTGATTATGATCACCTTTTTTCTCACGTAAACTACGTTCCAATTTGCATGCAAAGGTGACAGTTGTTTATTTTATTATCACGGTTGCAAAATTTAATTGTAAATTTGCTAGAATTTTATGCGGCGGCATAGTGGCGCGGAGGGAAAACGTTTTTAATCTTACAACCTGAGTTTAACAGAGATATTTATGCATGTTGCATCCCCCCCTTCAGGAAAAGTTACGCTGGCATAAACAACGCTTATAAAGGTAGAACGCAGCTTTTACCTGGATTTTTATCTTCAACGCGTGCATCGTGCTTAGAATATAATTTACCGCAAACAATATTTTTCCTCACTTAATAATTTATGTGGCCGCGATACTTTTCGAGATATAATTCTGGAGTTTATCGTATTCGACGATTAAACGTAACTAAGATTCAACCAGAAAATCACATGCTTTAATTATTATTGTAATGTATGTATGTTACAGCATTATAATTTCCATATCGTGGCGCTAATTAATAGTATATAACACGTGTTCTTCATGTGGAATGCGCCACAGTACAACAGCGATAATTGGGCCCCATTCGCAGTTGCATATATTGTATGTATGGTTTGTATGAGTCTTTTAGTGTGTACTTTTCATGACCGTACGCGCGACTGTTAATTTGCATTAATTCAAAGGGTCGCCAGGTTCTACGTTCAACACCTTAAAACTCCCCCTTTTCCGGAAACAAAAAAATTCAATTTAATCCAATTCAATTCACGGACCGCGTTTCCTCACCATCCTCATGCAAATCTTTTCCAAAACGCCCTCTCACGTTCCCAGCGTTCGAATGACTGTTGCATAGTAACATGTACCTTTTGCACTGACCCGAATTCAAATCTCCGAAATATGGAACGTACCTAAAGTAGATGGTGATATTTCATAGACATATTCGCGAGTGAAACTGAACGGAAATTGCGCTTAGATATTGTCGCTGGAATGCTTGCGTGATTTATAATGGAAAGATAATAGGTCTCCCTAATCCTTTGGAACCGACGACAAAATCTGTAACACAGTTATCGACGCTGAGACTGTAAGATATTTAATTTATATTAATAAAAAAGTACTAATTCATTTCGAGAATCGACATGACATAACTGTCATAACTCATAAAAGAACGAGTATTAAGTATGTAAATATTTTAATAAGAATAATTCGCAGATGTAATTTAAAAAAATTGAATTGTTTCAACATTAAAATCTTTTTATACAAACAACATTATTGCTGCCTTATTGACATGCTTTTTTTTTATCATTTCACACGTAAAACGTTTCTCTTCGCACTTCCCACACTTCAATAAAGTTATTATTATTATTATTATTATTATTATTGACAGAGATTTATCTATAATTAAGTGAATCCAACCGTCAGTTCCGAAGGGTTAAATGGAATTTTCACTTTATTCTCGTTAAATATTGTCGGAGGACCTATGTACTGTTATTATAGAGATTTGAATTATGTATTCAATTCGTCTAACCTAGAATTATCGCGACAAATTAAAAGTCAGAGGCGCGATCTAAAGATAATGGTAACCATGGCGCTTGTCTACTTACCTTTTTAGGTCGAGGCAGATCGATAAACGCTTCTTCCTCCAGCTGCAAACATAGCGACGCTTTCAACGTGGTGGATGAAATTTCGGTTTAGTTCGCGAATTTCCTCGGTCACTCAGGTCTATCGATTGCCGGAGACGAGCTACATGCCGGTGCATGTACGACCCGCGAAAAGCGCGAACCGAACCGCTCGACTCTCGCGAATATCCTGGCATCGGATATTGCGCAACGATCTCGACGTACATGCGAGGTAGGCGCCGTCACCGCTTGCATGCTTTTGCAAATAATTACACTTATAATAGTAGGTTGACGTTACACTTCCGTTAATACTGGATGATGCAATGAACGAATGAAAGGAGCAACCGGGCGCGATCATCGCGTTCAATCGAATTTCCTAAACGAGAAAAAGCTGTAGAAATTTGGGAAATTTTTCCATATACAAAAAACCATAATATGGCAACCTATGCAAGTATACAGGTAACAAATATTATACATATAAAATTAATATACATATATAAAATTTTATATGTATATTATATATAATGTAGTTTATATATAAAATTAATGTGTACATAGTTGAATAATCCATTTTATAGTTATTGCAATTATAAAATAAATAGTTTATGCAACGATAAAAGTGAAACTCTATAGTTTTATATATATAGAATTAATGTAGTTGAATAAAATATTTTATTATTATTGCAATTAAAGTAAAATAGTTATGAGAATTAATAAGTTTTTTCATAACTATCCAGCTTTAGTTGCAATAATTAAAAAAAATGTTGTTAATTATGTACATTAATTCTACATATAAGACTTGTTACTTAGTTGTCATCTACATATAATTGTCATCTATATGTTTGTTCTCTAAGCTTAAATGATTATGATTTCAGAGAAAAGTTTTCATATCTTTTGTCGAGCACAATTTCTCGACAAGAGACATGATTATGATAAATATCGCTATTGACGTTGTAATTAGTCCAATCACGTATTCAAATTTCTGGGAGCTTTCTTTTCACGTTCAAGATAAAGACATTTTAAACTTCAACAAAAGACATTTATGTTTGAAAGTAATTTAGTGAATTTGTTTCCATTGGTTCATAGCAAGTTTCAATAACCGTGTCTTCAAGTGCTTTTCTTACTTGACAATAAAGACCTCAAAGAGAAGCAGAGCCGT
Organism: Cyphomyrmex costatus; assembly: GCF_001594065.2. Taxonomy (NCBI): domain Eukaryota; kingdom Metazoa; phylum Arthropoda; class Insecta; order Hymenoptera; family Formicidae; genus Cyphomyrmex; species Cyphomyrmex costatus. Next base: position 208,399 of record NW_017280267.1, read on the forward strand.
TTGTTATATGTGTATATGTATATATATAGCAATAATAAATCTAGAACAAGGACAACCCATGCCACTTCTCCGGTCTACGAAGGACGAGTGTCGTACATTCGTACGCATAACGTTTTCTTCTCTCTACTTACTACAATTCTCAGGTCGATGTTACTCGTTCTTATTTCAAAACCACGGTATTCTATCCATTATCGGAAAAGTTGTGTTATCAAAAGAAAATTTTAGACAAAAATTCCAAGAAAGTGAAACTAAATAGCGAAAAACTCTCAATGTGCTTGGGAGATTCGCGCTGTAAGTAAATCAAAGTTGGTTTTAACACAAAAATTAAACAATCATCTTGTGCGCCGTAATTACTTCCGCTTGTTCCAATATATCTAATTAACATTCTAACGTTTAGCGCAAATGTGTTTTTATCGGGATGCACATCAATTAATCCACCGTAGTCTAATTCCGGCGAGTTTCGCGTTCAATTACGGTCGTATCGCCGACATCGACGTGGGACACTCGCTAATTCCGCAAGTTATTGTAGATTTATGAGGCCGAGTACGCAAGAGGAAGATTCGGTTTGTGAAGTTTTCAACGCAACAAGTACAGTGGCGAGCGTTACATCAGAAACACTTTACTTCGCTGACGGAAGCTTCCTAGAGAGCTCTAGAATTTTTGGCGCGAGTGTCAAAGGGATTAGGGCGGTAATTCGATAATACGAGATATAAACGAGAGCGGTGAGGATAATTTCATGAGCCGTCGTGACAGACACGGTGGTTGCGAAACGTTGCATCACTCGCTGATTCAGTCAAAACGGCGTTTTCCACGCCGTTGGGAAATCTTGCTTAATTTCCACGACACAGAGCTCGATTGTTTTGCCGCCGGGTCGCAGGTGAATTTACGTTAGCCTTCTAATCACTATTCATTAGTTTCTCTCTTCCAACACTTCTTCCTAGCTTCACGTTTCATTACGTTCATTACAAATACGTGATTTGACATGCAAAGTGCGACACGATACGCACAAGTATTAGTGTATGCATCGTTAAATAATTCAATTATGCGAGGAATCCTATACAGCTAAAATGCGTGACGATTCAATTACCGCTTACTGAATTTTTCCTTCGATCGATTCAATCATCCGAGCATTATTTTTATACATTAGTCTTTTCACATATATTTGTATCATACCTTTTATCGACTATTATATTAAAGTTATAATTAGACTTATGAACAGTAGAGTCAAATCTAATACCTCATTTTCTGAAAAACCGATATTATACTTGTCTATATATATAGATGTCCAGATATGCTAACTTTCCATACGTCACAGAAGTAGTTGCAGCAACATTTGTATTGTTGCAATATTGTATAATGATGCAATAATTTGTGCTATTGGGTTGTATTTTTCCATAAAGCTATTATTATTATTATTTCTCACTGTTTTAACTTTTGAACATTTGATTTCGACGATTGGCAAAATAATTCGCGCGCGTGATAATCTCAATGAAATAAGAATTGAAAATTATCAATGAATACTCGTCACGTACTGCATACTTCTTCACGCCGATATCTAGTAAAAACATTATTCTGAGAGAGCAGAGAGGGGGGTGAGAGAGAGAGAGAGGGAGGGAGGGAGGGAGGGAGAAGTGAGAAAGAAGGGAGCATGGGAAGAGGGGATGAGTCAAGCAGATATATCGATCCGCGCAACCCTCTTTCAAACACCTTTTTCAGCGGGAACAAAGCGTTTCCAAACTTCGATCCGAAGTTGCTGGTGCACCGAGCTGTTCTCTTTTGCGAAATGAATTTTCCAGAACATCCCGGACCACACGAGCGCACGCTATTTCCTGGTGACGTTAACACAACTATGGTGAAAAAAAAAAAAATAAAAACAACGACGAGAGACGCGCAATCGCATTGACATCGAGATTAATTACGTTAACCGGCAGAGTGATTAATCGGCGCCAAAAAAAATTTCGAGAAGATCGTACCACGGCCATACGAGATAGCGTGTCGTGTATACGTGTCTGTGAGAGATGTACAACGCAGGTCTTTCTCGTCGATCGGTACTACCACCAGCTTGATTTTGGACGCGGCGATTGACAATTATTGTTGTGAAGCCCCATCAGAAATCAAATTTGAGGACGTGTCACCCGCTCGGCGGTGGATTTTCCGCGCTTTCCTACGCAAATCTATCCATGAGCAAATCTTATTGATCAACGCCCCGAGTGATGATGACGAATATCCTCGTTAACAGCTTCTAGTATTAGTATTAGATATATATACTCGGTATTTCGAGTGTCACTAGCAACATGGTATGATGCTGGATTACTAGCTGGCGTGCACGGTACGCGATTACTCGACGGGTTCAAATATTTCCGTAGGCAAATATTTTCGCTGCACGCGTCACAGTACAGTGACAGAGCGTGTTGCATATTCTGGTACAAGCGTTCGAGCGCGGAGAATAATTCACTGAGAGAAATCAAGGCGTGACAGATGCACTAGCTCTAAAAATTCCATTACATATATACTGTACCTGTTTAATTAAATAAATGTCAATTATCTTTATGGCGCACACCTAAATCTTCCTCTGCTCATCCCGAAATTTTATTAAAAATTAATGTGAAAGATAAGATACACAGCGCTTTAATCAACCAAAATCACATAAGACCATACACTTGTTTTAGATATCACCAACTGATATATAATACGTACTTGCGTTTCAAGATATGGAGTATAAATCACCAAGTGTCATCGGCGTCGCGTGCGAGTTCTCACTTGCTATCGTGAATCTTGCTATCAATTCGCGTTACGTTACGCGTCAAAAATGCGAACACTCGTCATCGACTTCGAATGGACTCGCTGAAACATCCCCTTACAGGCATGGATGGATCCGCGAGCCTTGGATAATCTAGTCCCGGATTCGAGAACACTGCTGCGGAACGAACTTTGGCTTTCCCTATTTCGAACTTAATCATGTATTCATTCCGTAGTGACGAAGATGATACTCTATTGGCATAATAATATGGAGCTCTCAAATCATCAATTTCTGACAATATAGGACATATCGTTTTCTCGCTCTAAAAGAGAGTGACTAAAAAATAAAGTTTCCTCAAAAAAAGTGAAACACTATTTTTCAATTTAGCAGAAAATTATTGAATAATCAAATAATATTAACAAAAAGAATACATTCCTAATATCAAATTTTGTTATTTCTATTTTATAACCTAAAATACCATCCTTTTTTAATAGTACCATCTTTTTAATCACTCTTTAAGTTGATTTCTGATGGGGCTTTTTAATCACTCTTTAAGTTTGATTTCTGATGGGGCTTCACAACAATAATTGCCAATCTTTTAATAAAAGTATTATAAATGATTCACTTTTAATGATTGATAGAATAATATTTACTCAATTTATGATAATATATCACGGATATCACACACACACACACATTTCTTTAATCGTGTCACTTTTAAATTAAGGAAGCGATATTCCAAAGAGCGCACGAAATTTCTTTCAAATGATCATGACGAAAAAGTTAAACGTGAATCAATATCCTTGCACAATGTCGGTAGCGATTGTTATTAATATTTAAATGATTTAAGAATATCACATATGTGTACTATTGTGTACGCAGCATTAGTGGCTGCTAGTTGAGCTAACTCTATATCTGTCTGTCGTCTCATTGTCGTCAATAATAATTTACGATGATTAAAGACACTGACAAATAACTGGCATCTGCGAAAGAGCAGGCGAGTTTTATTTCGTCAAAAAAGAGAAACGTTTCAACATGACAGACGGGTATAACGTTTATTAATTATACGTTCATGCTCCAGAAAAGTATGTTCGCACACGTCATCACAGAATCACGTACTTGCAGATACCGCGAGTTAACGTAACGATACGATCAAAGCCGCGTTTCAACAACTTACTTTAATTTCCCGAGAGAGTTATCTAATTTTCCCTTTTTCCCAAATGACATAATTAAATAGACTCAAATTAAGAAGCGAGTCTTTGCGAAAAAAAGGACTAAACGGAATTAGCACAAATAAAGAAGTATCACATGTACCACTCGCCAGAAGATACGAAAAATATCATTCGCTTCTGGATCATTGTTACGTCGTCTGACTACGTATCTTTTTTTATTACATGAGTGCCCGAGATCTCGTTAACACCGCGGGGAACATCACAGTTGGCTGTCAGTGGCCGAAGCGACAGCGTCACGAAGCGGAGCGAAGAACCCGGGGGAGTCCAAAGGAGACGAGTGGAGAATTACCGAAGCGAGCGTGCACGGACGGTGACAGTAGTGCCGACAAAGCGGATGACAAAGCGAATGACGTGAATCAGCGGCGGAACCAGCGGAAAACGCGTGACAAGATGACCGCGTCGCGCGGTACCGGAAATTCAACCGAGTGTCCCCTTCTCTCTCTCTCTCTCTGTCTCAGTGATAGACCCCCGAAAGCGAAGGGGCATCGTCCATCCGTTCGTTCATCTCGTCTAGCACCTTCACACCACGTTCCGAGGTCGAACCGGGTCGAAGCTGCTTCACGGACCGGCTCACTTTCGCGTCGCACTCGCGTCGAATCCAACAAGTTAAAGCGCTCCTGACGTCAGATCGACCGGGTGTCCTGTGCGCGACCGGGTCAACCCCCGGATCGCTCTCTGCTCTGTCGAAACCGCGCGCTCTCCTGGGTCTCTCTTCCCCCTTTGTGTTCCGTTTGTTTTTTCATGAAAAACGGACACGGAGCGCGAACGCGAACGACGTAAACGGTTAACACACCACACCAAAAATGCACAACGAGAGAGATTTTTACGTGCATACCCGTACGTATTTGTTCCAAGGTCGCTCGGAACTCAGGAAGAGAGAGACCTCCTGAATAGGATGGCAGTTTAAATACAACTATGCTTTCTCTGGTTTGGGTTGAGCGCGCAGGGTCCGAGTCGGCCGTGTTCGGTGGCGCTCGGCCACTGTCGGATCTCGTCGATATGCCCATAGACACAGTGTATATGTCTATGGATATGCCGTGCCATGCTACGCTATGCTTGTGCCTGTTTGCCCCTCTCTCTCTCTCTCTCTCTGTCCTTCCCTTCGTCTCCTCATCACTCCATCCTCATACGTGGCCTTCTTGCTCCTCCATCTTGCTCATCTCTCCTCTTGGCTTCTTTGTCCCCTCTTTTTCTCCCTCCCACGTAATCTTTCCCGCCTCGCTCCGTTTCTCTTTCGTCCTCAACTTCTTTCTTTTCCTTTATCGTCTCCTCTCGCTTCCGACAATGGCTCTCTCGGCCCGACGGTCGGTACCGCGGTGTTGGTTGGAGATCGTCATAGTAGTAGTAGTGATGTCGCGGTAGTAGTTGTGCGCCGCGGCCGAAGTGGTGGGGGTGCGGGGGTGGTGGTAGATGGCGGACTGGTGAGACGAGAGGGCAAGGAATGACGGTAGTAGAATGTATAGAGGATAGAGCGGGTAAAAGGGGGACTGAGAGGAAGGCTCCCCCCTCTCTCTCTCTCTCTCTCTCTCTCTCGTACTCGGAGCGGGGACGCGGAGCTTGCGACAGAGACGGTCATATGGCGCCCGAGTCAGAACGGGGATGTCTTATGTCATTCTCTTCGGCAATGATCTAACGGGTGTCGCATTGCTCCACCAAAGTCGTTGCGCGAGAGATACAATTGGAAGATTTTTTTCTCCAGTTTTTTCAATCTCTTTCAAACTCCGATCATAAAGACGAGATAAGATTGAAAATGTAACTGTATAATATCTTATGAAGGACATGCGAAAACGAAGGAAAAAGAGAAGATAATGCGTCCGAGATATGCAGCGGTTGATGAAAAGAGCTATTGTTTCTATCGTTATCGCACGCTCTCTTTTAAATGCAGATGTAATTTTTCACATATAGTTCAAAATTTGTATTTTTAATACACATTTTGCGTGTTCCCACAGCCTAATTTTTTGTGTTAATTTAATACAAGAGATATTTTAAGTAATGTAAATATTTTGTAAAGAATTAACAAAAATATTAAATATAGCACAATTTGTACAGAAAAAGAATGATAGCTTTATAGAAACACTTTTGCAATAAAATTAAAAATTTTAATACGTTAAATTAACACATTTCAATAAAATCAGTATTTATAACACATATTAAACTTTTATACTTTTTTTCACAATTTTATTCATTTAGTTTAGAATTTATGTTTTAAAAAAAATATATATATATCAATTTTATATTATTTATTCACTGATTTTATATAAATTGGATTATTTTAACACAAGAAATGTTAAATATCAATTTAACACAAAATATTTAATTAATAATCGCATTATGTTAACATTTGGATATATTGAAAAATTTAACAAGAATCGATTTTAATAAAAATATGAGACGTTTCCTACTATGTTGTATAATGTTATCGAATAGAGTTAAAATATTATTCTATGTCAATTAATTTTTTTCTAACGCGCAAGTCTTCCAAAATTTTTCGAGCGCGCTCTGATATCTCTTGACTCGTCTCAGTTTTTCTGATTTTCTCGATTTTCCGGACGTCTGACAACGCCGATTTCGCCTCGCCGTATCACCGCACTCGGACGCGGATCCCTTTCTCTCGCTTTGCCTGTGCGTGTCGACTGTCTTTACAATACTATTCACCCAACAAAGAGTCTGATGCCTATTCATTCAGTGGATTTGAGAGAACCGATGTTATTAAAATTCAACATCCGTCGGGGCAGGGCCACCCGAGGGACCACCAGTAACTATCGATTATTCAGTTGTTTGTTGGATACAGAAGATGTTTGTGAGAAATGGAATTAAAAGTCAGTGGGGTTCAGTGCAGTTTCCTCGGAATTTCCGACAACCGCATCCGTCTTTGCACTGTACATTAGGAGCACTATAAAATACGCTCTGTTAATGTAAACTCTCTTGAATACGAAGTCACGTCAGATGTTATATTACTCCTATCAACGAATATTAACTAGAGTATTATAGATGACAGATTTCCTCTTCTCAGAGAAAGAGAGGGAGAGGGAGGGAAGAGGAGAATGTTGCGACTAAAAATTCTGTAATTTGTAAGCACCAAGTAACTATTTCCTCTCGTTCCAGTGAATTAAATTACCTCTGTTGCAGTATAAAATTTCGCTTTACCAGCGTGAAAATATCAAATAGTACTTTGCATACTGAACATTATGTAAATTTAAGGGAGGTGTATAACATTAAATAGTTAAACCACAAGACATAAGTTTTTCTAGAATCACTTGAACGAGCTAAACATATCGCTTGTTTATTACAACAACGACATAACTCCAAAATTGTCATTTTTGAGTTACAGTTATAATATCATTTTAGCTCGCAAAAAAGAAATGGAAAAATGAAAAAAAAAAAATATTTTTATTTAAAAGACATAAATGGTTCTCGTAAATCTTGTAAGAACTTTGATTGGAATATTTATAACTTTATTTAGTATCTTTTTGTAAACACAGCTTCTTGCTAGTCGTAAAATTTACGAAAAAGGATATTTACGAATGATCGTACGGTGCGCATAGAATTACAACTTCAATCATAACTTCTTACAAGTTACAAGTATTACGATTCTGCTTAGAATTGACTTTAGAATGAGCAAGATAGTACAAGTTAGAATGAGATAGCATATACATATGTATAGAAAAAGATAGTATACACTATTAGATATCAAAGAAGGAATGGTAACCCAATCTCTCGAGTTAACATTTCGTTATTTTTAACTTCTATCTGTGTCAAAATGAAAATTAATCCATTGTGATTATAAGCAAACGTCGTTAATATTAATGTATGCACTTTTTGAGACAAATTAAATACATTTCCTTAAGATGAGTAGTGATAGGAGTAATGATGACTTATAGAAATGATTAGATAGAAAAACAATTCAAATTGGATATAATTTGACACTATAAACTTAACAGTGTAAATCCTTCTCTCTTTCACACTTTTATTTTAACAAAACTGCCTATGGTCAGGATAAATATTCCCTGGGGTCATGACCTTGATAACATAGGTCAAGGTCATTGAAGGAGGTTATTCCATAAAGGAAATATTTACCTTTGAAAAATACGAATATTTATTTATCAAGTAGTAGAGTTATCTTTGGTACATTTGGAAATTAAGAGGTTTTTACTCAAAACTTTAGCTGAAAATCTCATAGAAATTTTTATAGATTAAGCATATCTCGACGACATGCTTACAATTAATGATAATGATGATTGAATGTTATAACAATAAGTAAATGCATTTTAGTGATTGTAAAATGTATGATACTTTTAAAATAAATAAACTTTAGTTTTGAATATGCTCGGTTTCTTTCGACTATACGCTCTCGTACCACAGACGCAGCACAATGATTGTATTCACCTCGTAATTCTATCCAGCGCTCTGTACTTATATAGAAATGCATATCAACCGCAATAAGATCGAATGCCGAAACTGTTTCTTTGACCGATAGTTTGAGCGTTTCGTTCGAGAGAATCGTGCGAATCGCATCCTTGAATTCCCAGTACGATCGTGGAAGTTTACTGCTCAGCGTAACAGGCGTGCAGCAATCCCTTCGCGGTTTATCGCGCTTTCATTTACGGATCTTATCGTCTTGCTCGCTGCCACGATATGAATCAAAGAGGATCGCTATCCCCCTGCACGATCGACGTTGAATGAAAACATTCCCGTGGGAATGTGGCGAGCTGTAACACCGCTCGTTACGCCGCGCCGTTTAGAGGACGCGCAATTTAATCGGCATCGCGGCGTGACGCACATGTTCCGGCAGTTGTTCCCGATTACGAGACGTGGATATTATCACTGTCGTCTCTTGCTGCCAGCCGGCCGTCGTTAAATTGAACTGTTAGTTTAACCAGTGCAATTGACCGGCAAAATGCAATACGCCGATTAGCATGGATACGATGTGTTTTATTCTTACGCCCGGAAATTCGGGCGATTCCATTCGGACGATGCATTTCCAAGCGCTATATTATTCATGGCCTATAATGAGACACTTGGATATACACGTAATAAAACAGCGCTCACGCGCGCATTCATCTCGGTACATCGCGCTCATCCGAAATCGTAATACCGTAATTAAACACATATGGCGATGGTTCTTCGAAGGAAAAAATAGCTAGGCAGAATTTGAACAGAATCGCATGGCATATTATTATGCAAATTAATTTATAATGCAGTAAGAGAATAATATGCGATATCAGTTCTGTATTCATGGAGTGTTTGATTTACATAAACCGCATCTCCATTGCGTCCAAAATGAAAATCCTGTAGTTTTAAAATAACGAAATATCATTTTAACCATCAGTAATCATCCATCGTAATAATCACGTACGTTAAATAAAATGTAAGTTAGAACCAGAAGTATTGCAGAAAAATTATGAAAATCTCTTTGATGTAAATATTTCTCTCATGTGTGTATATTACTCTCCATATGAATATTAACAATTTTTTGTCTTTAATTTTTCATGATAATAACTACTTCTATTTATTTCCATATAAATGCAGATGCGATATATACAACGCTGCGGATATTCACTGAATTTTTAAAAAATTACATGAGCGAAATTTTAATCTGTAAAAAAATTCAATATACCCTATGATTTGAAGGACTGCACTGCGATTTGTTATCATCGAATTTGCTAATGTCCATTTCTATATCAATTTCTAAGTAGATTAACTTTAATCTTGATTTAATTTAATCTTCAATTTTTCAAATTTTTCAAGAAAAGAAAATAAAAAATGAGTTAAACCGAGATTAATTCTAACCAGCCTCGTTAAGAATTATTCTCCTTTTTTGTAAATTGATTGCTCGATTTTCATGAAAATATAGTTTATAAAGTAATTTTATTGTACATTGCTTTATTTAATTTAGGGCCGATTGTTCCATCGTCGGATAAACTATGGTAATTCATCTACTAGATACAAAGAGTAAGAGGGTAAGAGAATAAGAGAATAAAGAGCTGAAGTTTATCGAAAAGTGGAACAATTTAGCCTTCAAGTAAAAAAATAAAAAATTCAAATTTGTGAATTGAGTGTGACAGACAGAATTTTCAAAAAATAATCTGAGTATCATAAAAGTAGATTTTAGGAAATGTTTAATTACAAAATAACGTCAGATTTCCAATTTCAATTTATTTAAAACTCATTAGTACTACGTAAACAGTTAAAATTGATTTTCAAACTGACTTTCAACTCACTTTATATAATTATCCTTCAAACTATTAACATTGTGATTTTTTAATTGGAGATTACTACTATTTTGACATTTATTTTTAGGTTTATTTAGCTACATTCAAATTCACCAGAAAATCTTCTAAACTATGTTTCACAATATATAATCAAACTTTTTTTTAATTTTACTATTTTGAGATTTCTGATGCGAGAGAATCGAATTAAACAAGTCGGAAAATTTTTTAGAGAACAAGATCTTGTTTATGTTTCTTTGTTAGAAAGTTGTCATCCTTAAAGGGATAAAATTAATCTAATTAGTAAAGATAAACATAAATACCACTGACTGTCGCGTGCAAATGTTTCAGATAACCGCATCGACCCTTCCCTTATTTGATAAGGTAAGCTTTAAGAGAGAAAGAGCTGTTTCGTTCCTGTGGCGTTACACCTCTCCACGCCGTGATTACTCTAATGCACGATGTGGGGAAGAAACGGGAGAGAAAAAAAGAAATAGAGAGAAGAAGTTCTGATCGCGCGCGCGTGTTCGAGAGAGAAGTTATCATACCCGACGGGTTTTCGAAGTTGGTTGCCCAGTTGCACTAATCGAGCCAGCCATTTCTGAGTCGGGAGAAGCGGAGAGAAGCAGGCCGCCGCCGCGCCGAGCCGTATCGCGCAGAGATGCGTCATCTTCGGGGATCTTCCCCGGCCGGCGGTGCACCCGCTTGAATTACCATGCTGAAATTTAATTGGCGCCCTGCGCACGCGCACATCCTCCGCGGGGAGTGAATTAAGAAATTTTATTCGATTTATCGCCGTTTTCGGTGACTAATGCCCGTTTCCACCAATATACAGATTAATTTTAATCTCGATTTAATTTACTGTTCATCTTTTTCTAATTTTTAGAATTAAAAAAAGACGAAGAGCAAATTGAACCGAGATCGAAGTTAATCTGCATTAGTGAAAATGGACAATAAAGTCTTTCAACGTGAAAGACTACCTTCCTCCCCCCCCCCCCCCCCAGTTTATTATCTGTTTCTTATAACTGAACTAGTTTTAACTTAAAGGAAATAGGTATATATTTGAAATTTAGCGACAGTGAAAAGAAAACTTCAAGTACAGTCTGGTGCAGCAATAAAAAACAAACCTATCGTTGTGTGCAAATACATCGAAGAATTTTTCTGGATAGCTGGGAACATTTTAAGAATTTCATTGCACTTAGATTAGCGAGGAAAGAAAACAACAGACTTTTCAAGTATTGATTCTTCACAGTCAAGCTAGAATCGTTTTCTAAAGAGAGTCGCACGCGCGCGCGCGCGCGCGCGAAGTAAACGTATATTTTTTATACAAACAAGAAATTATATTTAATGAGAAAATTATCTAAAAACTTCTTATTGACAAATTAAAATAATATTACGATAAATAATAGCAACGACATAAAATGGAATTGTATTGATGTCTCGATGTAATTTAATTCATGGAATCATTATTTTGCCGCGATAATTTTCAAGAAGAGAGCACGCAGATATATAATATATCATATTTAACATTTCAACGTTTTTCCGTGAGGTAGCTGCGGCCCTGATCGAACGTGTCGGCGTGGGTAGCCGACGAAAACTTGATAACCTAGATTTTGGCGGTCTCCGGGCAAGAGTTAGCACACGCGGAGACTCATTACGTAACTTTTGCGATCGATCGCACTGCCGCGCGCGCGGAACGCCCGCACGCTCTTCCGGTATGCATGTATGCATAACGCGTATATGTGCGTGCACGCGCATATGCATTGCATACAATACACTCGCACCACATACACACACACACACGCACGCATATACGTGACGACGAATTGGATCGTGTTATCGTGTCGCTCGCTACCGGCGTTGTAGGAACGATAAAAGCGTGCGTGCCTGGAGTGAAAACATGCAAAGACGCGCTTTATAAAGTTCTGGCGCGACGTTACCATTCTGTATCTCCCGTCCCCTTCTCCTCCCCAATCCTCGGCACCTCCACGAAATGAGACATTCAAGTACTCGCGAACATCGTTTCCAACCGCCACCCTATACACCGCACGCTTTACCTGCGTGCCCATTTTTCCGCGGCAACCTTTTCCAAGCGTTTTGCTTGGAATCTAGGTAAACGTGCGTTCCTCTTTTATACAGGAGGATTCTCTTTTTCATCTTTTCTCTCTCTTCCTCTTTCTCGCAAATACTCTTGAAGCAGCAGACACAGCCGATTGACATCGAGGATTAACCTGAGATTAAACAGGCGCTATTGCCGCGAAAGATCTCCGGCTGAAGACTGCCGTTTCGTCGGAGATCGGCATACACATCATGTTAAGAAAATATCTCTTGTGCAGAATATCTCTTTTGTGTGTGCTAGATATTAATATTTTACCGTTCAGTCAGGATTATACTGGTAGTCAGTGATTTTGCTATGTAAATGGATATTTTGACTGATTCTTATGTATTTTTTTTTATCCCGATTCTGACAATCATATTAGAATTTTTCTTACAGATTCCAATTTTTTTTATCCAACAAATATCTGGGTTTTTAAAAACTTATTGTGATTAAATTCGGAATAGAATTCTATTTATAATTTTACGTCTCCTATAAACATCGAAAACGTTTAAAAAAGTAAAATTTACATATTTTCAAAATATACATATATCGTAATAAATTATATTTATAATATTTAGAATATGTAATATAATAAGTAAAATTTTATTTTGATTTTGAATTATAGATCACGCCTTCATAAATGTGACAGATTTGAAAAATAGGCGTAAAAAATATATTATAACAAATACCGTATAAAATAAATTTAATATTAAAAATGAATTTTGTTAACTAAATAATAAGTTATCAGAAAAAATCAATTTATAAAACCCGTTAATGTCACTCAAAAACTGTCCTCTGTATAAAATTTAGCAAACGGATTTAAAGTTAGCAAAAGAAGAGCACTCTTATCAAGTCAATTCAACGTAGAAAAGTAAAATTTTGTCGACTATTTATTATTGAAAATGTTGCAACAAAACAAAGTTTGAAAAAAAGATTATTGATAAAAAAATAATAAGGAAATTATAGAAAAAATAATACGAAATTATCATCACGCTTCACGATAGATTTGTTGAAAAATCAAAATAAGAGCAATGAAAGGTGCCAATAGACAAGCTTATGCGTCGTTTTGCCTCGAAATCGCAACGATTGTCCATCTTCCGCGGCAATACTGGCACTGTGAATCCCATGAATATGTGTGGGTATCTTTCTCGGCATACGAGGCCCTAATTGAAGGTTTGCCTCCACGCGAATATCGCGATCATTTGCAATTTAAATAGCATCTCCTTTATTCATCGATTGTCAGGCCTCGTGATTCCCCAGGCAGTTATCCGATTTCTCGAAAGAGCGAGACGTCCCCGATCGATCGCGAAACTGATGAAAACGCAAGCACGAAATAAAAAAAATCCCATAGTATTTCAGGAGTGGGTGAGAGGGAATTTAGAGACGGGCACCGGAAATTCTCGAGTACCATATTTGGTCGGTCCTGGTCGGAAACCCCGGTCGAAATCGTCCCCTCCGGTTTGAATACTCGATAATCTCGATCAACTTCGAGCACGCGCGACTGCGTCCGATGCGTTTTTAATCCTTTAACGCGCGTATTTTTCCCTTCCCCCAGTACAGGGACGAGAGAAAGAGAAAGGGAGAGGAGCTAAAACTGTTAAAAAATAGTTTTCTACCTCACCGCAATACAACGAACAGTTAGCACCAGCACTTTCAATTCGGGTTTCCCGCGAATTTCTGTTTCGTAAGATTCGAATAGTTGAAGCTGTCTAATAGCCCTGAACAATTTCGAGTACAGGAAAGACTATACGCTTGCACCGAGTCTGTCAAGGATACTCGAAACTTGACGCGCGCTATTGAAGGGAAAACTCGGATCCGACGCGCTTTGTCGGTTACACGCGTCCGTAAAAATGTAAAATAACAAAACACGGGTGCGAAAAAAACTAGAGATACGCGAAAGCGATAGCAAGAGTGGAGAACGTCGAGATGGAGATACGTGAAGGAGAGCGAGGACAAAGAAACGAGGAAGCGAAAGAGACAGAGGGGGAGGGGAGCAAGTGCACTTGGACGTGAGTTAGAAGGATGGATATTCTTTATGAAAGGATTTGAGGAACGAGCAAAGAGAGGGCTCCAGGCTTGTCCTTAAACCATGAAAAAGTCTCAAGTCCGAAAGTTAAAGCCTGAGTTCGCGAAAATAAAGATCCGACCAAGTGGCTTTGTCGCGAGGGATTTCCGCGTTTTTGTCACCGTGCTTTTCCATACTTTAGCTCCACGATTAATCAACGAATCGCGAGCGATTGTAATACGATAGTTATTATACAGAAAGACGTTCTCCCAAAATTTTCGATTAAAAATGTTGTTTATAAAATATTATGCAAGGATTGTAACGCGTCTTATGTTGGTCAAACCGGCAGGAAATTGGCTACTAGAATATCGGAACATCGGAAATAATTTAGATAATAGATAATTTAACTCGTGATATTATTGCGGTAATTTCGTAGAGTGGCATTTCAAGTGGTGAAAAATTGTTCGGCGCGCGGTTTAAAAGACTACGTACGTAATATATAAATTCGATTATAATTAGCACCTAATATCCAGCTTGATCGTTAAAGGCATTTTCTCATTGGTTGTGTTTCTCACTGTACGATCCTATAAGATTTAATATTTATGTAAATATTGTTTATGAAGAAATCATCAAAACTGTTGTAACTTAGGGTGAATTTTAAAAGCTGTGAAACACAAAAATAACAAAAATGATATTTGATCATGCTAAAAACGGATTCTTTTTACCAATGTCAATTTCCTTTTGTTAAGTTAAGAAATAGTTTTTCTCCTTTTGTAGGACATTTAATTTTTTGAGTTTTGTTACTTTTAAGAGAACATTATAAATTAATGCTACAATATATCTTTTGTAATTCATTTATCACATTAAATGTGATTCTATTTCAATTCTTCACCTGCGTAGAATTCGAAGTCGAAGAAGTAAAATGAAAATCATTCATAGCGACTCGGAAATTACTCGTAAATTGTCCTGATAAATTCAAGTTTGTACCGATAGGTTGGATGGATGGACGGACGGAAGTTAAGTTCTGGCCAACTTTTTGCCTTCGCCTTTCCGCAATCTTTACGATGTCCCGCGGACGAAATCTTTGCCACCTCGTCGCGGCTACGAAAATTGGATTTACTCGAGGATCGATAAACACAGTCTCATAAATCCGTCCATTATCGTTCCATGAAGTTCTGTATACGAACCGCAAGATCTGTTATGCACGCAGACTGTGCACGTCTTTTGCGAGTCGCTATATGCGGTGTCCGATATAATCATTGATCTTAACTTTAATAACATTTTCTTTAGTTAATCCATATATTTCTCGATCTTAAAAAATTAAATATTTTTAACTACTTTTCATTTAAATTCTATTTCTTACTTCATTTCAAGAAAACATTAATAAAATGTTTTTTATTCACAAATCAATTACAAAGATAGGTAAATATATAGAAAAGGGGAGCCACCCCCGATGATCTTGACCTTGACATATGTTGTCAAGGTCATGACCCTGAGTAACTTCCCGCAGATTGTAGGTGGCGGTCGCTGTCCGTTAAATAGTTATTAACAAAAAAAGTTTCGAAATTAACGTATCAATTCTCGGAAATTATACATATTAACGTATCATTTCTGCCATATATGTATTATAACAAGTACTATTTTACATCTCTTTCTGTTTAGAAACGTTAAATTTTCCACGCGAAGTAACTCTCACCTCCTCCAACCCCCTGCGAAGGGGCACACGACTTCTACAATTGTACTGTTGCTATGATAGTACTGTCGGGGCAGACCTCTGTCGACGGTGTGGGTGCGGGGGGGGTGGCCAAAGGCCACCCCCTTGCACCCGCCCGTGTGTGTGTGTGTATGTGTTCCATTCGTTATATAACGATTATGAGTCTATTACTTGATATTTTACACACACACACATACGGACGGGTGCAAGGGGGTGGCCTTTGGCCACCCCTCCGCACCCACACCGTCGACAGAGGTCTGCCCCGACAGTACAAAGGTGTAGAATTTCGTGTAAAAATAAATAAAAATAAGTCGAAACGACCACCACTGAATGGGTTGGATTAGGTTATTTTTAACAGTAGTGGAGCCCCCCGTAGAAAGGGACGGAACCCACTGCATCTACACGTATCACTTTCTTTTCATCGAAATAATCAATAAGATTTCGAAAATTCTGTGTTAGATGAATACATTCGTGAATTAATGGTAGAAGTGTATGCACATGAGATCACAGAGCATGAAGAAGGTATGTTCATAGCGTTACACGTATAGTTCGTATTTATTATTATATATTTTATTATTATTGAACATTATAAATAATTCATTGATCGTGATATGGTGAATAAAAACGAGCCATTATGTCAAAAAATACATCAATACGTTCTTGCAAAGAATAATAACGTTTAAAGTGACACTGTATAATAGAAATAAATCGTAATTTTTCAAACTTTTTTTGATCATAACTTTTTAACGGACAGCGACCGCCACCTAAAACCTGCGGGAGGTTACTCAGAGTCATGACCTTGACAACATATGTCAAGGTCAAGATCATCGGGGGTGGCTCCCCTTTTCTATATATTTACCCAAAGATATATTATGTTGGAAATTAAAACATTATGACAAATAATTTTGATATTTTTTGTCGAGACAATGTAAAGATTAACGAAACTGTTATTTAAATCAAAGATGATACTTGCAAACACCCTCTATTTCTTTCGTCAGGAAGAAGGCATCATGTACTCAGGATGTAAATTGCTTGAGAAAAGGCTGGAAGGATAGGAACTCGAGACGGAATTAGCGTAGCATCTTAAGATGCTGAGAAGATTCTCGACACCGTCTATATGCTTCTTTCGCTTTATGTCGACGGCATGAAAAGTCGTTTTCAGCTCTAATCCTTTGTAGTTCTATATTTAATACAGTATAAAGAATACTATCGACATTTCGCATAAAAATGTCAAATTCGGTGATTACTTGATGTGAAACGTTCGTTGTTCATTCTAAATTTAGCAACCAAACACCATTTATTCTATATAACATACATACTTGTTACATTTAATCTAATTTTTATTTCCAACATTTTAATTGTATTTCTTCTATATACTCACAATCAGAAAAAAACATACTGATAGCAAGTATAAAAGTGATAGCTACTAAATTTTGTATCTAAGATATTTTTGTATATATATAAATTACGCACCGTTAACAGCGTTTGACTCCTTGTAGCCGTTAAGATTATTCTTATCCATTAATTTTTTGTATTTTATAAAAAACAATATAAGTGGTTCAAAAAATATAATTTTAATTTTGTACTTCCGTGTTATTGTGGAGTGTATATCTATCATCCAATTTGGAATACACCGAGTTATCAATCTGTAACCGCTTTTATTTGAAGTATGTATAAATCGTTAATCTTATTGTTTAAACCTTATAATAATAAAATCAATTAAGACTCCTTACAATTCAAATATAAATCAGAGAGAATAAAGGGCAATAGTAGAGTCGGGAGCAGAAGATATCGCGCAATTAAAAATATCACTAATAAGCGACAAAAATAATTTATTATTTCTGATATTTTCAATTTTTCTGTTTTTCTTCTTTTTCTTTTTCATCTATTTAGTTTTGTCTGTTATTTATACTGTATCTTAATTATCACGACATGGAGGAGCTCATTCGTTGATTGAAAAATTGTATTGATTAGTTATATTAATTAGTTTGTTCTCTGAAGAGGGCTAAAAAGTTATCCGAAACATGTAAGAGCGTTATTATTATAATAAGAGCGTTATTCGAATAAATTATATATTTATATAAAAAATATACACTAATAACTTGTGTCGGCTCACATTAGCATTTTATTATATTGCTTTTGAATTTGAATTCATATGAGCTTATTGATTATCTTGTTTCTTTTATTTTAAATTATTTTATATCCTTTTCTCTCAGTATGAAATTATTGCAATTTATATTAATGCATTTAAAATTGCTTTGATATAATTTTCTTTAGGATTCTATTATTATCATAATGTGTGTGATTTTAATCATCAAATAAGTATTACGAACAAAACAACGGCATATTTCCAGACAGAATACAAAATTATAACAAGATCAAGACGTTAAGTTGAAGTCATTTTAGAAAAAATTCATAATGTCATTCGATGATAATTTTGAATTTTTGATGATAATTTTCATGTCAAAAATTCAACACACAAAATCATTGTCAAAAGTATATCAAATAACATTATTTTTATTAAAATGTTTTCAACACTTGATATTATTTTAATCTTATTATAATTTCGTGTTCTATCTAAATTTATAATTAGCAAAATTCTTTATTATACTATTCTCTAGCATCATGTTAAATGAAAATACGTTATAGAGGATAAAGGTTAATAGCCTAAAAGTTTGGAAGTTACGATAATAAGATAGTATACGGTGTAAAATTAACCAAGTAAATTGCAAATAGTAACTCAAAAAGTAATTACATTGAAGTGGTAAAAATACGAAATAAAAAACAAATGTAATTGCAGTATAATCCAAATAAGAGAAATATTTTCAACTAATCATTTCTCTTCATTCTATACCTTTTCAATTCAAATAATGCCGCGTCATTGTATTTGTAATTCATTGAGAGTATTTAGAGTTGAATTGGCACTATTGTGATGTCATTCAATTTCACCGACTGTCGGTCAACTGTTCATGTCTTTTCACAGTCCGTTCAATAAAAAGTTATTTGAACGTGTTGTAATATTATAATATAAATCGTATTATTTAAACATATTTATGCTTTGATGAGAATTCACAGAATTTCGTGTAAAAGCCATGAAATATCGTCAATATCACAGTAAATCTTAGATCCGTTTTATTTGCAAAATAAAAGAGAATAGATTCTAGGATTTTCTCACTAAACCCACGTGAAGAAAGAATAGCAAATATTTGCTGTTAAAACGATAATACAAAGAATATATTTCGCTGGTAGCAGAGCTTTAAAATTCGCTGAAAAATCTTACCAGGAAGTCGTCAAAGTGACGATGCGCGAACGTCTTTATAACGGAAGCGGAGGCTGAGGGGACGCTGTGCCGGTCGGCGAGGATGGCTGACGGGGGATGTACAGAGAAAATCTCGGCGGAAATCCTTCTCGTCTAAGCCGAGACCAACTCTAGAATCCAGAATTCTCAATTCCGCGGCGGAGTGTGCTGAAAGAAGCATGAGTCGAACGTTAATTTGATGTCTGCGCTCTTGCCGACGCATCGGCCCTTTTTCCACCCTCGCTCCTTTTCCTTTTTTCGTCTCCCTTGTTTCCTCCTTTCTTCTTTATACACCATCCCCTCCCCTCCTCTCTTTCTCTCTCTCATTCTCCGACTTTCTCCATAACAGTCGCGACGTGGACCAAGTGCATTAAAATAAATTAATTTTCATGAGATTTTCCCGTAGCGAATGGCCGTTACGGGGCTTAAAATAATAATTCAACGAGCCGCGTGGACGGAATTTGCATTTTGACGGCGCGGCACGCTTCTACGCGATGCCAGCAAGAGCTAACTCGCTCGGCGAAAGGATGAAACCAGTGGCGGATAACTCGGTCTAGGATCTTACAATATAAAAGAGCCTCATATACTATATTGTTCATTTACAACAATAATGACGTAACTTAAGAAACAAAAGTTTCCAAAATAAGTTTGAATATTTTGAATTATTAAAATTTTAAAATATTAAATTTAAAATACAATTTTGAAGTAATAATTGTGATTATAGAAAGATAAAAATATATTCTTTCAAAGTAGATATTCTTATTTTCTTTAAGTTTTCGGTTTTTCTTTTGCAAGCAATTGAAAAATAACAATTTTTTATTTTTATTGTTGTAGCAAATGAATAATATAAGTTAATTCATCAAAACATAGATTATATTAATATTACAGAAACAGATATATTTTGATTCTTCTTTTTTATCGTAAACCTTTTAAATTCTAAATTTCTCGAGAATAAAATTTCAGACATTTTAATTTTTTACATATTTGCCTATTTTAATAATTGTTTTAACAATTGTTGTTTTTAAAGAAAAAAAAATTTCGAATTTATTTGAAACTATAAAATTCGTTCTTTTGTCTCGTATAAATTTAATTTGCTATCTTCGTTTTTCTGCGCAATGACACAAAATACATCAAGGCCTTAGGAAGCTTTCATCCGCCACTGACTGTGTAGACACGGGAAAGAGAAGACGGAAACAGAAAGGCGAGAAGATCGTGGTTCGAGAAATTGGGAAGAGAAGAAGAGAGATAGAGGAAGAGATGCAACGAGATTCTGGCAAACGCATTTGTTTTCGCTACGCGGTTACATCGTGACGTGACGATGGAAGTGATCCCGCGGATGTTACAGTATAACAACGGTATATATGTATATATGTATGTGCATGCAGCCGCACATATTGTTAAATGTGTGGATAGCAGTGGAATACAGGTAATACGTAGTGCAATGTTGTGTCGGGCCCTTTTCCTTGCGTAAAGATATATAACGAAAATAGATTTGTCCACAGATACGATTTGTGAAAATGTAGCCCTTTGTTGACATGAATATCAAAAGAGTTACTAAATGTAAATGATGTTAAGTAGATCAATAAAGTTGCTTTTCATTTACAATCATGAATTAATTGCCTGTGGAATATCTTATTATGTGTATAAATGATTTCTTTAAACTGCAATGTTTTGGTTGTTATATTGCAAAAATTGTTATTTTATGCATACATTAAGACATCAATAGTTTATATTTTTATTTCAACAACTAATTGAAAAACTAATATTCTTACATTAATTTGAAGAATAATCTGATATCTAAACAAAATCATCGCTATGTAAGCATTGTCCGAACAATTAATTTCGTGACTGCACAGCTTTATTTTGTTTTTGTAAAATATATAAAAAAAAACGTTGGACTGTCAAACTAGTTATGTAACTCAAACTGATTTCTAGAGTATTAAAACTTTTGCCGTGAGAATATTGTACACAATTATTTTGATGATCCAACAAAATTATATTTTTAAATCTGTGAGTGTACCTAACTAAATTTTTACACATTCAGCAAAATCGTTCTTTCTC
>NW_017280267.1:229881-257015 GCF_001594065.2 Cyphomyrmex costatus
CCCCCCCCCCCCCCGTATATATATTAAAAAATTACTAAAGAGTGAACATTATTGTTATTAAAATGTGAAAAATATAACCATACATATGGTTGTTAAAAATAGTCACAATTACATAATAAAACAATCTTTGTAATTCTTCGGAAAATCTCTGATTATTTTAGATCCAACATAACATATAGCTATGCTCGCGCAATGGAAAATAAACTTCGCGAAGTTTCAAAAGATATCTGACATTCTTTAGGAACGACAAAATCGATTTTCGTAACGCAACTGGAGGACGGCAGCCATACGTATTCTTTCTCAGAGACGACAGTTATCAGACAGAAAACAAAGGAAGCGTAACGATGAATAAAAAGAAACCTTTATCCGTCCCCAAACCCTCGATACTCGGCAGAAGCAATTATACGCAGCTGGCGCGACTGCGACGTCGAATCGATCGAGTCCGATTTGAACGATTCTATTGATCGGAGTCATTGATATCTCAATATACCAGATATCGTCAATACTTTTCTCTCGTCATTTTGACAATAATACACGTCTTTCAAAATCAGAAATAGATAGTATGTTTTTAAACTGCACATCAATAATCAGGAAAAAGATACCGATCTTTGGATACATATATCGTGAGATATTCAAAATTCTAAAATTGTGAACCAGATAAATATACGGAAATAACGATTTTGGTAAAGTATATAAAATTCAGCCTAGATACGGATCTCAAAATAATTCTATTAGATTATTAAAATAACTATGCAGGACGCTCAGTTGATTGCCAGATTGTCATAATTTTTTTACAGAATTGATCATCATGTTTGAATTTCCTACATATTTACAACCTGATTATATATAAGTATCCTCATATGAGAAAAAACGATTTTGCTTAAGTCTCGAAAAATTTGGTTCGATATTGCTGTAAACTATCAAAATAATTGCGCACAATACTCAAACTACTGACTAGAATATCAACATTTTTTACAACATTACTCATTATGCTTGAATTTCTTGTGAACTTATTTTGATGATGTCTTACAAAATTATTTTCAGATCTGCATCTTCTTAAATTTTTAGATACCTCAGTAAAATTGTTTTTTCTGTATGGGAATCAACAGAATTTAATTCGTATTATTATTAAATACTCGTTTCATTTTACAGTGCAATAAACAGTTATTGCTACTAAACACAGAAGCACGTTCAAGACAGTTACATAAGGAAAATCGGGGATCAACGACACCCAGAGAATCTCTGCGATTCGATATGCTTGTTTTCCTTCTTCATGGGCATGACCCAGTTCTCGAAAGGAGTCATATGACTAGTTACCATTTACGTATTTTTACGCGTTGTGCTGTGTGCCTGGCTGTGAAAGTTCTCCTCGTAGCCGCCATAATCAAGAAGAACGCCGATCCGCGGCGTGTTTTGTACTTATTGTTAGCATCGCGATGCATCGTACATATGCAAGTTTACGAGGGGAAAGGGTGAACGGAAGGAAATCGAGGCAGTATACTCTAAGGCACCCCCGGAGAATCAACGGCGCGACATTAGAGAACGGAAGTTTCGCAATTTGTCCTCGGTGTAGCGCGGTCTGAAAATGCCCGAGTGTAGCAATCAAGCCTTCGCTATCCTGGGAGAAAGACGTTCATTTTTTACCTTTGTCCCGGATACGACGGACCGGCGAAGAAAACAGACTGAATTTATCCCGGCCGCTGGCTTGGCCAACCTCGTATCTCGTAATAAGTGAAGCTTCGCTAGCCGACCAGCAATTTGTACTGCTCGATACTTTCGTATGCAAATCGTGAGACAGTAACCGTTTCTGCTCGCTACGCTCACGACAAAGTTCGCGAGCGAGTTGCAGTGCGTCAATGTTTACTGCTCTATTTCTTTTCGATTACAAATTGCAACACTGTTTACAAAGGCTTTCTTCATAGCATTACTGTTATTAATATAATGGTAAGACAAACACGGAAAGAACAGTTCTTCTGAAATACCTACTTAAAAATTTATAGCTAGATACAGATTTGAAAATGATTTTGTTTGGTCAATCAAAATAATATTATGTAAATGGATACTAACAGTTTTTATATTCTCTAGAGCATCAAGTTTGAATATTCCATAATGTAAAAATACCAGATGTAACGTTCCTATGAATGCGCATTCGTTGAAATTCTTGTGATCAATCAGAAATTGTTGTTGAGTCCAAATTTTAAAAATTAATATAAATCCGTTATTAGAAATCTACCGCCAATCAGAAATTGATCCCAAATCAATTCAGTTGCGTTTCATCGGATCTTCAGGGTTATTTGAACGTTGTGAGACTTTCTTGAAATGTTCCAATTGTTGGAGATATGGTAAGCCTTTAAGATCTACAACTTCCGAGCTTTTAAATCTTACGAGATCTTCAAAACTTTCAGTATTTTCAAGATCTTTCCCGGATATTCAAGACCCGCATGGCTGCGAGGTATTTGAACAAACCTGTAGTAACGTGAAATTTCTTATCATAACTTTAGAAATGTTGACACTTATCACATTATGTGATAATGATTTAACACGATCAAAAAGTTATCGTTCTTTTTATTAAGTAAATATTCCAATAGTGCAAATATTATAGAATTTTGGCTAAGTATAACTATAAATAAAAGCATTTTTATTATAATTTATTGTACCTTCTTGAAAAAAGGCGGTAATAATAAAAGGAGGATTAACAAATTAGTAAAATTGTAAAAATAAATAATATTTTTGATAGAGTATTGCCAAACATTGCTGTCACATGTTTGGTGTCTTATAAGGACTTTACATTATAAATAGCACGCAAATCTGCTTAACCATATTTATTCAAATTGAAAAGGTCCGATTTGGAACACGGTCCGATTTAGGACATTCTCCATTATAGATATGAAAATAATTTTTTTTTATATCTATCAAAATTTTTTATGTCACAATGAGCAATGTTGCAAAAAATGTCAATATTCTAGCAATTAGCTTGAGCGTTCTATATAATTATTCTAATATACTACTCGAGAAAATTAAAGGATCATCTATTCCACCCTGCAAAAATAGACTGATTTTAGGATAAAATAACTTTGTCAAAAATTGTCGTATCCAAATGATTAAAAAAAGCATTGGACAGCTTGAAATCTCTACTTTTCAGATCGCTACTTAAAAAAAGGTCTTACTGATATTATATGAAGTTACGCAAACATAATCATACCTCAAAATTTTTTACGAAAATTGCGGAATTCCACGGCGCAAACTAAAAATTGTATACAAATGCGGTTTACATAATTCAAAAAAGCGAATTTTTAACTTTTAATTTAATTTTTTATGAAGCTCCGTACAATTTTGTTTTATCGAGTTATTCAATGTTGAAACAAAAATGACCTTTTTGCTTCAACGTTGAACCGTACGAATTTATCTTCTTACATTATTCATCGTTTTGATAGTAAAAAGGACATCCGAAAGTGCATATGTATGTCTTTAACAGCGGAAAGGATGGGATAAGATATTACAATACGCTCGGATCATGCCTCAACGTTGCGAAATCGATCGAGTAGCCAGTTTCCGAGAGCGCGTCTGGTCCAAATATTTGCGGGAGCCGTTCGTGCGGTAGGAATCCATTGCACTTCCGGCGAAGCGTGTAAAGCGAGACGCTGCGAGGGAAAGCCAAGCGCGCGGTGCAGACAGTAAAGATTTTCCAAGCTAAAAGGTTACATCGTAACATACACCATCCCGCTGACGCTGTATGCCTTATGGATTAATCTGGAAGGGTCACCGTTTGACTTTTGGCAATATTTAGACACCGTAGCGGTTTAATGGATCCGTAAGAAGTAATTGTTTGTCCAATATACAGCATAATATGATCGATTCGATTTGCGATCTCGATATCAGTTTATCTAAATTCAAATGTCATCCGATGCTTTAAGGGGTAAAGCCATTCTAATAATTTTTTTTTGGAAATGTAATGAAAGAAATAAAAAAAGTGTATTTTAGGTCTTTGTTGTACATATATTGAAGTGTAAAAAAAATATTTTTTAGAGTGATTTTATTATAAAAAATATGCAACATAAAAAAATCCGTACGGCTTTCTCTAGAGAATACAATTTTGAAACTATATATAGATAAAATTTCAAGTATTATAAATCGCTGAAAATTTATGGGAGTTATGTTTCCGGCCAGCTTTGAAAAAAGTAATTTCGAGAAAAATACGTTTAACGTTTTATGTAACAATCAGCGATAGAAATGTTTACCTTTAATCTGCGATGCCTACATCATACAATAGGCCTTCCTCGATGATGTTTTTTTCCTCCTGATCCTTCTTAGCCGATTTTAGAGATGATTGAGTCGCACATAACTAATTCCTTAATTATTTTCAGAAGGGAACCTTTTCGCGAAAATTACAAGTCTTACCGAAAAGTACGACGCTTTAAATTTCCAAAAATAACACTTAGGAATTTTTCTTTGCTTTAAGACCTTTTGTACCTTATTTCTAAGATTTTAAAACATTATTTAAGAAGAAAAAAAAAAAAAGATTTTTTGAACATTCTAAATTAGCTTTACCCCTTAAATATAGTAATACGTTTCAGATAACATTACAAGTATAATTAAGCGCTACTACACAAGTACATGGAAAGGACGGTTTTGCTTAAGTATCTAAAAATTTAGCTAGCTACAAATGTGAAAATAATTTTATTTGAACCAAATAAAAAATAATTATGTAATACTCTTAAATTTGCTAGAATGTCAAAACTTCATGCAGTATTACCATCAGCGCTTAAGCATTCTAAATAATTATTTTGATGATTTAACAAAATTATTTTTTCAAACTGCATCTAGTTAAATTTTAAAATACTTTAGCAAAACCGTTCTTTTTCATGTGTAATTAAGTAAAGTTCTTTGAAAAGAGAAGCTAGAAGTTATATTTCTTCTTTCTAGAATTCTTCAAGCTTTATGTATATATTACAAGTATAAAAATTTCAACGTACATTTTTCAAAAATATAAAAATTCCGTGAGGGATATAAAGACCTAAAATGGTGTGAAATAATATTCGTGAATTTTCACTGCCGCGCTTCTCTTATAAGTAGCAGGATATATGCGGCAGATTTCTCTGACGTAGAAATTGCATTAATATGATATTTCATGTGCTATATTTCAATGTTACAACGTCCTGTCCTCTGTATCTCAAATCATTTTGAATAGAACACGAAAAACGAATTATTTTTGCAAAATGTGTTCATCTTATAAAAAAATGAATACAAATTTTATTATATTTTTGAAAGCTGGAAAAATTAATTCGTTAAATAATAGTCGACGATAAATAAATAAGTAAAAAACATATACATATTTTTCTGGAACATTCACGACGTAATCTTTTTCCTCATCTTTTTCTCTATGAAAGCACGAAAGTTTTCGTTTGGATTTCGACAAACGCAAAGAATGATTGATTACTTCTCGATACTTGTCGGGCACAAAAAATGTTGATGTTGATCGTAATTCGATCACATAGTGAGTTTTATGTTGCTTTTATTTTTGGTAATATAACATAAGCTTCATTTTAAAGATCGTTTATGCATATGAATTTGAAATAAATATTTAAAAAATATATCAGATACTTTTCATATTTTCTATTTCTATTAAATATAATATATCTTTTTATTTGTAATATAAAAGGTGTTGAAGAATTAACTAAACTAATTAAAATAATGGATCAGTCTTTCAAAAGATTAATGAACAGATTAAAATATAATAATACGCTTTTAACATAATTATTGTACTTGCGTGCTGTTTCAAACTAAAGAATATATTACACGTACTTTTTAACAAAACAAAATATTGCAAATATTTATAATATTATATTTATATTTAAAAGTAATATAAAATGTGACGGCGATTTAGAAATTGGATTATTTCAAAAATTATTTCAGTAAAAAGTAAATATGTTTTTAAAAAATCATTTGAACAAAATGAGAAAATTTTTATTTAAGTTATAAACTATGTAAATATTAACCTCATTGAACCATCTCATATGTATAGTACAACATTAATTTTTATACGGAAAAAATTCAATTCCGATCACTTTTTGCAGAGATTATACATCTGATACATTCTTAAAGGTTTGTTGCAATAGAAACATATGAGGCTCTTACAACAGGTTCTTACTAACATGCATAAAGAAATTGACATGCTCTCATATAAATGGATATCACTGTATTGGAGGCTTTGTGACGGTACATATCAGCCAATCCTTCCATCTCGGTATCTTTTGAAATGTTTATCATCAAGTTATTCCGAGGACGGAACAAACGGTCCAACATAAGCAAACTTTGCAGCGGAACGGCAGCTGATGCTGACTTTAGCTGTTGCTGTTAACCTACCGCAGATTAATCCGGCGATGCCGTTTGTGCGGCTCAGGTATTGTAGGAAGAAAGCTTCCTCGATAAATATATCCTAGTGTAGCTTTATATATAGAATAAGATGACCGATTAAAAAAACAAACAACAAGATAACATTGTTCCTTAAAATAAATAATAAATAATTAAATAATTTAACTTCTGTGTAACGCTTTGTGCGCTATTTATATTGATTTCTGTCAGGAGAGAAATTAATTACAATTAAATATTGTATATACATATATAATGATAGAATATCCAATGCAATAATTAATTTGAACATAAATCATAATCAGTTATTAATCGCATTAATTCCGCTAAATTTCCTTCGAATATATTCTTTATAAAATTATCCATTTTCTCATTGAAGAATCACCGCAATTTTCGATTCTATTCAAGAGCCTACTATTATCCCACTTCTACACTTATTATTAGAAAAAAATATAATAGTAACTATAAAAGTGATAACTATACAATTTTTTTATGTAAAAATAATATAGAAAAGAGTGAAAGGATTCCGAATATCTAAGGGAAAAGTTAAATAAAGCCAACAATTATTAATCAATTATACAACTTTTATTCAGAGAATATTGGTTTTTTTTAAACTACAATAATTAATATTTATATATTATTAATATAAATTGTAATTTTAAACAAAAATTGCCTACATCAAAATCATCGAAATTATGTGTATAATAATATTTACTTTA
Organism: Cyphomyrmex costatus; assembly: GCF_001594065.2. NCBI lineage: Eukaryota > Metazoa > Arthropoda > Insecta > Hymenoptera > Formicidae > Cyphomyrmex > Cyphomyrmex costatus. The sequence goes on from NW_017280267.1 coordinate 236,970, forward strand.
AACGTTCTATTTTTCTATATGGTCACGTGTTACAATGTATCGCTAAGCAGAATATCAGCAGTTACAAAAAATGAGAGGCTATCATTACTCTATAGTTTCTATACTGCAATAGTATCGTTTGCGTTTATCCTGTGTTTACAATCCTCTCACTCTCTTCTACATAGTTGAATAAACTATTTCATAGTTATAATAATGAATGTACATTAATTTTACATATAGAACTTCCCACCTTTACAATTGTTACCAATATGTCTTTTTTCTGAGTATACACAGAGACGATCGAGTGATAATTTATTAAAATTACTTTATATTTTCTATTTTATATTGATTTTGATTTCGTTCGTGAAGGGAGAAAGGTGTATTTACGGAGAATAGGTGAAATATGCAGAACTCGCCAGATGTTTTTGGTCGGAACAGCACCTACTACATTCTTATGCAGCTCACGGGTAGGGATTTGTATACACTCGACTCCAAGTACCGAACATATGGCCCTTTATCTGGAAACTATACACCGTTCTTTGGAGTATGAGGTATGCACAGTTTAAAGAGAATAGAGAAACCGCGGTTGATTGTTACAATTTTTGTTTAGTAATTTTTAGAAAAAACAGTGATTACAAGAATTTGAAATATTATATACATTATAATATATCTACATTCCTTAGATACTAAAAAATATATTATCTGATTTCCTATTGCAGATACAGAACCAGAGTAACTAAATTGCCGCGTTCAGCTGAAACAATGTTCCCTACTTGCTTGTAATCTTTACGAGCATTTACTCTATCTGTAACCTGGACAGTTGTGACTTCTACTTCATATTCCATACATATATCTTGAGAATATAAAATGATGACGTGATAAAACCTTTTCCAAATTTGTGTAAAAGAGGTCAACATTATTTTATTGAAGCTGGTCGCTCTTGCTTGTTGCTTCTGGTTTTTCCAATTGAAAGTTTACTGTAACGTTTTATAAATGCAGTATACCAGCCCTGTCCTGCCATTTTATTTTTAATCCAAGACGATGGCATTTGAATTGAGTTACGTTGAGCTAGATTATACACCAAAACTGTGATTTTCTTAGGAGAGGAACCAAAATATATGTATATCCGAAGCATATAGGTACAATATAATCAACTAATTGTTATTCTTGACAGATAAGTAAAAATCTGCTTAATTTTAGCTTACATGAATTGTTGGAACAGCAACGTTTTCATGTAAATAATCCTCTTCTGGAATCCTTTTGCAATAACGACTTAAGGTACGGTAATTCTAAAATATTAAATTCTAAAGCGACTTGTCGGACAGGCATATTATGTATTTTTACTGCCTAACAGATCTTAAAACAATATCAGGTGAAGTTTTACTTCTATCCGCCTTTTATTTTTAATTTCGCACCATAATTATAACTCACTTAATCTCTGAACGAAAGAATACGCTGATACTGGAATTCAAACGCAACAGTCTGGACAAAAATGAGGAATAAAAAAGCTACACTATGTGCAATCAACGCCGCGATGGATGCCTCCTCTTTAATGATATCTTTTATCTCCTTTTTGATAGGACTGTGAAGGCCGCGTCTCGCAGAATTACTGATGTATGATAACTAATTCTAGCTCATTTGAGACAATATCCGTTTTTAGTAAAAGAGATTATATTGATAAATTTTGTCAGAATAATGATTAATTAACTGCAGCAGAAATTCTCCTAAGATATGCCGTTTTCTATGATTATACAGAAATCTTGATTGATAATGCTAAACAGTTATCAGATAACAAAAAATAAAAGATAAGAAAAATTTATTCACTAACTTCATTTTCTTAAACGTTAAAATATATTAATTCTTAAATAACAAACTCCTGTATAAATAAAAAATTAGCTTGGAAAGAAAAGGGGCACTAGGAGTTAAGCGTAGATAACTTCACGCAACGCCGATATATATCTAGCAAATCTATCTATTATAAAAGTTATTAAATAAATAAGCTTACATGTTTCGACTCATTTTTGAGCCCTCCTCAGAGACAATAAAATTTTTTAAATTATAATTTATTTATGAAAATTTTTTATTGTCTCTGAGGAGGGCTCAAAAATGAGTCGAAAAATGTAAGCTTATTTATTTAATAATTTTTTATAATAGATAGATTTGCTAAATATATATCGGCGTTGCGTGAAGTTATCTACGCTTAACTCCTAGTGCCCCTTTTCTTTCCAAGTTAATTTTTTCTTAAACGTTGTTGTAAATAATAAACACAATGCTTATAGTGCATTTTATATAATGAATTAATATTACATCAATCCTACAGTAAAAAAATTGTTTTATCATATATTGATTGAGTTATAAGCATTTTGACAATCACAACCCCATACGACAACCCGTCCCAGTCTCCCCTGCTTCAAAATAGTTTCACATAAAACGACGTTTTACAACGTTACTATCGTTTATGTTATTCACGCGTACACGCTACCGGTTTCGATATTCCGCACAGTTATAAAAGTAATATTTATTCTTTTGTCGCTATTATCTCTCTCTGAAAGTGCCGGTAGAGTTTTTATCAAAAATACCAAAAAAGAAAAAAAACGTAACATGTAATGTAAAAACTATCTTTAAAAAAAATTTTTTTTCACGACGTTGCATATGAATGTGTTTTTCGCATTTTATTATACCTCATTTTATTTTATAGCGCAAGAAACGTTATCGTATATTACGCTGAACATATATCGCTCCCTTACTTCAAACATAAATTAAAAAATGTAATTTTCGAATTATTATTACAAATGAGTTGAGTAAACATTGTACTATCATTAAAAGTAAACTAACTAGATAAAAAATCGTCACAATACATAAAGTGATTTTTAAAAATCGTTAAAATTGTCACAACTCAAAAAGGCGTTTTTAACTTGTTGGTCTATTTTTTTAGAAATTTTTAATCACATTGATTTAAATAATATAATCGTATAGTAAATTTGAATGGAAAGTTACGAGTTAAAGGTTACATGCAAAAATGACAAAAATGAACATGCTGATCACATGTTCAGAATACATTTTTTGTTATTATTATATTAAATCAGTCAATAATTTTGCTCTCTAATAAAAAAGTGAAATTAATTTTTCTCTTTTCTAAGAAACTTAATTTGTTGAGTTACGTCTTGGAAATAAGAAAGCAATATCTTCTTAGAATGAAATTTTGTAGTTAAATAAATAGAAAGTTATAGTATCTATTATGCTTTTAATCTCACACAAAGTTACATTCAAACGACGTCAACTTGACAGAAACATGTCTTATCCATTAACGGTTATAAATGCTGAAACCAGCGCTTGTTTCCGGCGCTTACCGCGCTCATATTCTAATGCTAGATTAAGTCAACGTGTATCACGAACGACGTACTGTAATGTCCGCGCGGTATACATAATATGTAAGATAGTTCAGTGCATGCGCGCGCGCGCCGAACGGACACGATATACACCTGCGAATGTACGTAGCTTACATTTTAGCCGGCGCGTAAGCCTTATGTTTGCATCTAAATGTAAACTTAGTTTGCATAATCTCATCCAGCGGCGGTACACGTGTTCGTACTTTTAATTTTGCAAATACCGTCCGTGGCTTACACGCCACCTCCGAACACGGAGCACGGGTCGACGCTGCGCTGTAATAAACACTTCCCTCGGCGCGTAAATATTTCAATTGGATTTCCTTTTAATTAAGTCTTAAAATTGCGCAACGGAAAAAGCCCGCGTATGACGTGACGAGAAACTTATCTCTGCGTAATACTCGCACTTTCAACAGATCGGTCCAACAGAACACTCGAGGTAGACTAGACAATAGCAGATAAATATTTTACGAGCTCTGCTTGTACTGTATTGATTTTTAAGTTAATAATCGATTATTAAATTCATTTTCCAAAAATTTGGACGAAATAATAAATAATAAATAAATATTATTCTTCAATGTATGGTCGAATACTGACAATAAGACGTTTAGACAATTCGATTATTGGAATATTTATTTTATATTACTTAATTTGTGTATCAGTCATAACTTTTTGTATATTCTCAAAATTCGAAGATGATGTCGCTTAAAAACTAAACGGTGACGATTAACCAGAACACATCGGCCTTGATTTTACTTTATACTAGACATCAATAAAACTGCTGCTCACAGTCAAACTTAGAATAAATTAAAAGTCAACAAATTTAGTCTACCTGTCTTCTATAACTAATACATCTCTAACTTCAATACATCAACTAGAAGTGCACATCTCGTTTATACATTCTCATGGACTCAAGGCTGATACAAAATAATCAACCTAATAGAATAGAGACAATAATCAACAGAATAATTCCATACCATATCGTAATAAGCTTTCCCTTTTCCTATTTCTGTACTAATCTATAAGTTTCGTGAAATCAATAAAATATAAAAAAATGATAGATATAATCTCGTGAAAACTCTCTCTTCTACTAATTTTCAATATATAATTTGTTAGCGTCGTTTGTACTCTAATTTATTTCAAACTTGCAAAATTTTTAATATTACCTGAAATTTTGAATATAAAAATACCTGGAAAGAATACTGGAATTCTCAAGGGATTATTCACACAAATTTTGTCAGTAAACACCTTAAATTATTTTATTTTTATTCGTAACGTTAAAACTTTCTATAGAGGAGATTAATAAAGTAGCTTTGGGAATAACTTTGCATACTAAATAATGAGGCTAATTATATTTTAAGGAATAGCAAATTGCTTAAGATTATCAAAAATATTATAATATATAAAAATCAAAAAAATATATAAAATATAAAAAATTATCAAAAATATATAATCAAAAAGAAGCCACAGATAGAAATTAAAAGACGGAAATGTGTTCTTTGTAATTGTGAATGGATATATAGAAACATATGATGGATATGAAATTGCGGACATCGTTTGCTGATACTAAAGCGAATTCTGTCTGAAAATTCTTTTCAGGATAAAGAAGAGATCAGTCTTGAGCTTCTTACTTGGCTTCTCTCTTTCGCAGTAGTATAAAACTTCGTATTTGAGTACAGTACCGACATCTAGTACAACGATGGTATTCTAGTGTCGAAACCAGTGTACCCATAAGTCTTACAGAAAGTTGGCAGGCTCTACCGCGATTCCGCTCGTCGTAATTTCCTATCTATTATTTGTTTGTCTTCCTTCTTGCTTTTGAATCTTTTATCCTGAAGGCAATCGCCCTGAAATCGTGCCATGTAGAAACAGCACTATGTTTAGATTGTCTGGTCTTTTTCAGGTAATTTTAAGATAGTTTTTCTCAGATTTTTTTCTCACTTTATTTATCCAGCAAAATTAATGTATTGTTAAAGATATTAAGCATTTAATATTTGTGTTTCGTTAAGTTTAATTTTCACAATACTTTTACTGGTTACTATTATATGTTTAACGATATTTTCTCTAAAACTGAGAGCTTTCCAATAATGTCAAACCGTATTTTAAATGACACAATTCACATTAATCACTTCAATTCAAGTTAATTGATAAAATTCACCATTCACTAGTTGATAATGTTTCGTGTGACGTAAAATTCGCATCATTAACACTCAAGCGGGCTTTAATTAGCCCGCTATAAATTACCGCCGACGGGATAAAGGATAGGAACATTAACAACGTTTTTCGACGGATGCGGTCATCGTATTTCTTTTGGCTAGCGACCGAGCTACCGTTTATGCAACGTCCTGTAGATACAGGCAGAACTGTAAGCGAGTGCAACGTACCAAAATTTTAGAAACAAATTTTATACGAGATGAATTATGTGCGCTTAGAGAGAGTTCTATAATACCTTATAACAATTTTGAATAAATTCTTCGATGAATATAGAGAGACGCGATCTATAATAGATTGAAGTCTACAGCACTTTTCTCTCCTCATTTTAAATTAATATTTATCATCATATCTTAAAAAAGGCGTGTAGACGTTTTTTTGAAGCCTCTATTCGTTGAGGCAGTTAAAGTAATCCGAAAATGGTGAATTTCGGTAATAAGGAATTTTCAGGGACGCTCTTTTAAAAACATGGTAAAAATTATGATAATTAAAAAAGACTTATCCAATATGGCGGACGGAAAAGATGCGAAAATCTTAAAGGTTTTCCGATTTCGGCGAAATTTGGATTAAGGGGGCTTACGCGAACGCTGATTTCGAATACGTGATCAAAATTAGGAAAATCCAAATGGCTGATCCAAAATGGCGGACGGAAAGTGTTGCGAAATACATAAAAATTTAAAAATTTCGGCGAAATTTGAATTAAGGGGGCTTACGCGGACGCTGATTTCGAATCTGTGATCAAAATTAGGAAATTCCAAATGGTTAATCCAAAATGGCGGACGAAAGAGTTACGAAATACATAAAAATTTAAAAATTTCAGTGAAATTAGGTAAATGGGGGTTACCGCGAACGCTGATTTTGATTCTGTGCTCCAAATTTTTAAATTCAATATGGCAGACCGAAATGTTGCGGAAATCAATAAGATTTTCCGAATATGACGAATTTAATAAGACGCAAAGAAATGTAATTATAATTTAAAGCTTAATCGACTATGCTTTTTGGTGTAAATTTTGTAAGAGAAAATTATATAGTCGTTCAAAAAAAAAAAAAAGAATCGCGCGCGTAGCGCTCTGTGAAGTTGGCACCCCTAAATGCAAATATTGGTAATATCATTATTGCATTCGTTTGTCCACTGTTTGTCCACGTTTGTCCACCCGTTATTTTCTTTGGTCCACCCCGCAAAAAAAGGTTATACACAAAAAAAAATTGTAACATCCACAAGTGATAATTTTTCATAATTATGTACGGGTATCGTTTGTCCACAACGCGCACGTGATTGTCCACTTATTATTTTCATTTGTCCATCCTATTTTTATTATATTTTTCGTAATAATGTAAAATAATCACTTGGGGGTGTTACAATTTTTTTTTATGCATAACTTTTTTGGAGGATGGACAAATGAAAATAACGGGTGGACAAACGAATGCAATAATGACTTTACCAATATTCGCATTTAGGGGTGCCAACTTCACAGAGCTGCTTTGTGAAGTTGGAACCTCTACATGCGAATATTGGTAAAGTCATTATTGCATTCGTTTGTCCACCCGTTATTTTCATTTGTCCATCCTCCAAAAAAGTTATGCATAAAAAAAAATTGTAACACCCCCAAGTGATTATTTTTCGAGTTCGTATCGATTGCTTGAGAATTCAGTTTACTAAATTAATGATTTTTTCGAAGAAATACGAATGAAAAATATCAAAAAAACGAAGAACAACTGAATAAGATTAAAAGAAGACGAAAATCATCATTTTCATGACTATTTCAAGAAACGGGGAAAAATAAAAAAATAAAAAAAATACGAAAATCAATAATTTAAAATGAAGACAGTTAATTAAAACTAACGGAAAAAAAGGAAAAAACAAACAATAATCTCATAAATTAGACAAATCCGGAAAAAAATTTTAAGGATGTATAAATACTTAAATTTTTTAAAAAATTAAGTAAAGAAATAACCTACGTTGTAATTTTAGGAGGATTAACAAACCAGTTTGGTCTTTTCCAGATTTGTTTGTGTATCCCCAATAATTCTGAATCGCGCGCATAGCGCGCGCAGGAAAAGGCTAGTTTTTTAGAAAACGCATTACTTTTCAAATACTTTTTCTATCTAAATTGCTGATACAATACATGAAAATACTTTTTGGGGGTTTGAACAAAGTAATTTTCCAATAGACTTGTTCGCTAAAAACGAATCTGATGAAATTAACCATCATGTCAGATTTTCGAGAAAATTGAAATAAATGTGCCATAATTAGTGTTTTTTTTTTTTTTATCATATGTACCACTTTTTGTGACCAAAATAATTTTTTTTTAAATTTTATTTACGCCATTTATGAATGCTATTTTCTACCTATAATATGAATTTATCTATATTTATTACACAAGATTTTTTTTCGTACACATAATTAGCATATTATAAATCATTAAGTTAAATGGATAACATAGTTCAACATTTTTAGGGACTGAAATAAACAGAGTGACAGGAGTGTTTTTCAATAGACTTTTGATCGCTCAAAACAAATTCGGCAAAATTGGTTTATCGCCAAATTGAGGAAAAATGTACCAAAATTAGCATTTTCGACCATTTTTTACGGGTAAAATACATTTTTCTTCAATTTCATTTACGTCACTTTAAAATGTTATTTTTATCTATAATATATTGTATAATAAATTTATAATTATTACGGTACGATTTTTGTCATATGTATTTAATGCATATGTACATAATATGCATAATATAATGATTTATAATATGCTAATCATATATATAAAAAGAAGTCGTCTCTCTCTCTCTCTCTCTCTCTCTCTCTCTCTCTCTCTCGTACCGTAATAAATATAAAATCATATTATAAGTAAAGCTAGCACTAGTGGTATAAACATAAAATTGGAAAAAGTTGTGATTTTTGAAAAAATAGTAAATGTAACCAAAATCGTGGCATACTTAATATCAATTTTTTCAGAAATATGACGTGATAGGTCAATTTTGCCGGATTCGTTTTCAGCAACTGAAAGTCTATTGGAAAATAATTTGTTCATTCAACCAAAAAACTATTGAACTGTGTTATTTGTGTTGAGCATTTCTTGACCAATTTTCACTTAATATTGTTAACTTTTAATTATGTCTCTTTTAGAGTAAAGGAACGAAATGCTCTTCAAAATTTGCTGGCAAAGATAACTGAACAAATCGAGTAAAATGTGTAAAAGGCGAGAGAATAGTGTCACTACAACATTATGCTTCTGGGCGACAGGACACTTGGTCACAGCCTTGTATAGGTGTATACATACATACATGTCCCTTGTCTTCCGAGCTTCACCATCTATCTTTACTCGGGAATAATACTCTTTCTCGGGGAGAGTAGTCGATACGAGAACCAGGTGTTCAGCTTCGGGAAATCGATCACGACGCCGGGCATCGCGACACGCCGCGCCGCGCCGAACTCAAGAAGCAGACCGGTAAAATTTGGCCGTGCGTCAATCGGCTCCCGATTTAGATTTCGCTTGTGAAACACTGGCGCGATATCCACCAGCTAAATCCATCCCGAATTGAAATGTTTTGATGGCGGACTCTGGTTGCGCATATAATGTTTTGCTTTTGATAAATCCATCTGGCCGTGACAGCGACGGCTTCCGCGGGGGTGTTTGAAAATCATTGCCGAACACTGTTTTATGCTTGGCTATTTCGCGCTTAACAGCCGGCTTGTGATCGTGTGATTTATCATTAAATATTCGTTCTTCGGAATCTCCGTCTGTGTAACAACACTCAATTCAATAGTTCTTGAATTTTTTTTTAACAAAATGCAGTACTTACACGGAAAGAACAGTTTTGATAGAGTATTTAAACATTTAATTTGATATAAATCAAAATAATTTTGTTAGACTTTAGAAATAATAATTAAAGTATCATAGCGATGTAAACACACGACAGTTAGGAAATAAAAGCTAAGCGATCAAGCTTGAATCTTTAGAGCTAAACAATTTCATGTATTTAAAATAATTAAATAATTATTAACATAATTATGTAAGACGCTCAAGCATGATAAGCAATGCTGCAAAAAATTCGAACCCTCTTCAACGCCTTACTATGTATATTTTGATGGTCGAAAATTATTTTCAGATATGTATCTAGCAAAATTTTTAAATACTTTAGCAAAACGGTTGTATATATTTCAACAGTCTGCGATCCGTATATTGATTGTTCACTGGACAAGCTCAAAATAAAAATCATAGCTATAGCAAGGTATTTTTTTTTCACAGCGAGTTAAAGAAGTGACAATATTATGCGACTGATGCAGCCAATAAGACTCGAACTTGAAAAAGTTCATAAATATTCTATAGTCAGGTAAAGGCAATGTAAATCTAGCTCTATGATATATTAATAATGAAATGTTTTGTTATACCTTATTGCAATGCCTGATTCAATTTTCCTTTATTGGTTGCTCGTCGTTGTTAATCGCGATAAAGCACCGAAATGCAATAAGTTCAATCTAGTTTGCCGACTGAGGTTCTCGCGGCGTGTAACATCCGCCATGATCGTTCGCGAAAGTCGTCGGATTAACCGGAAATTTCGCATAACGGTAGTATAACTATGCGAGGCCACGGCGCGAAGATGGTTACTAGTAATTGCAGTTCGGAGTCGTTGAATGTGCGTATCGAGTCTGCGGCTAACCGCGGTTGCATGGCATCGCTTTCCTCGCAGATAGCGATGGAAACTTTGACTCGTATAGCGGTGTCCCATAAGCCACGATCTACCATCATATTAAACTACTTTTGCCGAGACAAACTTTGCAGAGTGCAATAAAAGAAAAAAAATCTCCGCTAGTAATTAGTGTTTGAAAAAAATAGTTTGAGAGCTTTTATTGAAAGAACTATGAGAAGCTTACATATTCTTTTAATAAATATATTATTTCAAAGAAAAAGTAGATAATTATTATCGGGTAGAAATGTCGATTGCGTATATAAATACAATATTTAAAATATTTGTTACCGTTATAGAAAAATTCTTAATATGCATACATAATATTGTTATTATAATAATTAACAATACTTTTTTTATAATAGTAATAGGTATTTTAAACACAAAATTATTTATGCAGCCAGCCTTTTATCTGATAATAATTATAATAATTACTGACTATAAAACTATGTAATAATTTTATTTACAGACTAAACGAAAGAGTAAAAAGATAAATAAGAGAGTGAGCTGAAGTTTTTGGAGAGGTAAAACAACTTAGTCTTAATAATTTAAAAAATATGTTGAAAAAAATATTTTTAATATTAAAAAAAAATTTATTTATTACAAATTTTTGTAACAAATCGTAAAAATTATATAATTTTAATCCACTATCGTTTTATGCTGCTCTGTCTATTTATAAACCGTTAGGCGGGGATCTAAAATCATTTTCTCTGTGCAAGCACAGTTATTCCCGTATGCGGTAACAATGTCTCTACATCATTCTCGGCGTTTCAATTACACGCGGTTGTGCGTGTATGCGCACGCGGACGCATTCACAGTTGCACGTGCGCGTGCATAAGCTGTCATGTCCAGAGAAACTGTTTATTCGATTCGCATCCGAATCGTCACTTGCACGGATTTTCATACATATCTTGCTTACTAAATAAACCGCCTGTTCCGACAATACCAGTGCTTCACGCGTATTTATATCTGCTGGACTGAGACTGACACAGCCAAGAGAGGAAATGCTACTTTTAATAAGGATCATACGCTTGAGAGGGAAAACAGTATAGAGAAAGAGAAAACTTGAGAGAGATAACAGTATCATGGAAAATACCGATTTAAATAGACAAATCTTTGAAAGTTTAATCAGTCGACTAACTAAACATTGCGATTCCTTCATAAGATCTGAATTTTCAGAAACGATAAGCAATGACGATATTTCCTCTTCTCTCAGAAACTTTGAATCAATGGTGATGCATATCACGCGAGATCGCTAAATCGATAAAAAAAAGCAAATGTTATTATAGTTTCCAACCAAGAGTCTGTGTTTAAAAACAAGTGGGAGGCGGTTTACGGAACGCGTGCGCAGTTCCAATTGCGGACAAATATAACTTTCCAGCTGCAAGGTTCGCCAGATTGCGTACACGTGAGAATCAGAAAGCTATTCCCGTACAGCGATGTATACATAAATAGAAAAGGGCGATGTTGCAGCGCAAATGTACAAGCGATATGCAGCGCACGCCAGTAATGCAAGCGCGAGTAGTGATTTTGAAAATGCCTGTCGTAATAGCGGAATTTCGTAGAAGTTATGCGTACACTAACATTGTTACGCATTAACATTGATTGCTCTGTTAATATTGCGTTCATCGAAACAATACGTTCTATGCGTTACTCCGTCGCGTGATAAAACTTTTACCAATAATTTTAATGTAGTATTGAAGCGTAACCTGAAAACGTTTCAATTTGCAGAACTTAATTGTAATACTATAACTAATTGTAATTGTCTCGGTAGTCTAAAGATTTAGAACGCTTGCACGAAATGTAAGAAATCCGGGTTCAACACCCGGCCGAGATAATATTTTTCGCAGTGAAAATTAATTATTTACAGATTTCAATATGTCATTCAACATTATTAAGCTTGATGTGCAAAGAGCATAAAAAATTGTTAAATTATTAGTCAATTTAACTCGTGATATTATGCGGTAGTTTAGTAGAACGTTTCAAGTCTGAAAAAAATTCGGCACGTAATTAAAAATCTACATATACGTATAGCAGGTATAAATTCACACAAAATTATACAGAAGCATCCAAGATCCAGCTTTACCGTTACGGTCTGTCCTAATCGGTTTTTCATTGGTCTTAATTGTAATAATAAGTGAAGAAAAATTGAGAAACACTGAGCAAAGAAAACTGTATTCGGTCAAACAAGGTTTTGGTAGCTAATAATATTATTAGTAGCTAATAATATTGTAAAAGAATCACGCAAAATATTATTAGACATCAATCAAATCCAAGATAACCAAAAATTCGTCATGGATGAAAGTATGGTCTACTTGACTATCTAAAGAGTCTAGAGAGTATGGTGGTGTAATAATTTGATGGGCTATCATAGGCGAGGAACGAAAATTGTGTTGTGATTTAGATAATTAGCTTGAGCATGGTTGAATCAGAAAGAAGAAGCATTCCGAAGATATAATCCGCATGCAGTATTATAAGATAATAGAGGTTTATCTAATCAAACGCGGTAATGCAAAAAAACGACAATGGTGAAATATTGTCACTAACGTCTATTTAATCTGTGCTAATGTTCCTTGTTCTCTCTGCCAGTGATTAGTTACTAAATTTTATTAGTTTTATATCGCAATGTTCCTGTATTTACCTATAGTTTTTTTTTTAGAAGAAAAAATACGTATTGTTATATTTATATGTATATAATCCATCTTTTTCATATCACATAAATCTATTTCAAAATTCGTAATTTGCGAATTGAAATTATCTCTTATTAATAAATTTAAAAAAAAAGTTTTAATATGATTTATTTTTAATATGAAATTTATCTCGATAAATTGAAGACGATAAACCGCATAATTCTCTTACCGTACCTTATTAAATTTATTTAATGCTTAACTTGTTTTATTGAGTGCAATTTATAGAGGAAAGCAGAGAGATAGTGACCCGAAAATCGTGATTTTTAATGATATGATATATTTCAATTGTCCCGAAACTATTAAAAATATTGTTGATTATTTTTTTTATTCTAATAAAAAGATAAACTGCCATACAAATGAGCGGCCGGTTATGTCGGCGCGAGAACGATAACGCTTGTCCAGTCTAGAAGACGAACAGGCAAATACATATCCAATTAGTGGCGAAGAGCTGCGTTCAGGGAATAACGAGCTACCGAAGGAAACCGAAAGTTTTCGGGGTCGCAGTCGGGAGGGAGGGGGGAGGGGGCGAGAAGAGAGCAAGAGGATAGAAGCACAATGTGTCGTGTCGAAACTTTATTTCCGCGAGAGTCCCTTGGGGAGCTCGCAGACGATAAGGACACAACCGGAGTAGTGGATGGTTACGTGACATTTGAGGATTGACATTAAACCGTGAGGTGGCGGCCGTCGTACGCTGTCGCAGCTCTTACCGACATTTCGCTAATGCCACTGGGACCCGCCTTTAAGGGCGGTTTTTACGAGAAAATCCGGTGGTTTTAGAGTGGTCGTATTCTCTCTTCTTCTCTCTTGTCTACGAAATACATCGGTCGTCTCCGCGTGGTTATAACCAAAGCGCCTTCACGCTCGCGCGTCCTCGAAGGATGTTGGGAACGACTTGGCGCGGCGCGGCGCGGCGCGGCGCGGCGGAGATATTGCGCCAAGTCGCGCCGCGCCGATGCGATGTCGCGACGTGTATGCCCGCGGAGAACGCAATTTGTCGGATAAGCGGCGTGATTGAGCGAGATCAAAACTTCTGACCTTAGACCGGAGCAATGTTGAATCTCTTTGCTGAATAACGCGATCCTCTCTCCCTCTGGGGTAACACAATTCGCAAAACTTCTTACAATCTTATGAAAAACCCGGTTTTTAATTCCACTGATGAAGAAAGCAAATTACAGAAACGAAAATATTTGCCTTCTTTTTAATTTAGAATATTTCTTGCGTTCCTAAAAAAGATGTCGCATTTCCGAGAAATATTTTCTTGAATTCAAAACCATTAATTAGATCAAATAAAATGCACAAAATGAGCTTTCATAATTAACCATTCACGCTTATAATAATTTCTTATCTTATAAATTATCAATTAGGCATAACGCGATATGATTTTTAATTAATCTTGCTTGTCGTAATTTCTATTGATTTTAACAATTAAATCGTCAGTAGAAAATAAAGATTGTAACCCAGATAATACTAAATGTAATCTCGTAATATCTATATTAGGGTGCATTTATAAAATCGTTTATTGCGACAAAGAGTATTAAATATTAACTGATGCATTGTGTCTGGATCATTTCTTTTCCTTTCGACAGTTTAAAAATTTAATTTATTTCTGTTATTTACATATATTTCCACGTACTTGAGATGCTACTACTTTTTTCTCTTTCTCTTAAATACTAATTCTCGATATACTAATCGCGACGTATTGTAACAGAATTGAGAAATTCCGCCAAAGCAAAATGTTATTTTTGGTTAAACTTAAAAAGTTGACTGTAGCATATTATAACTTTCAAACAGCTTCAATCTACATAGAAAGGAACATTTTGTACTTGTCTTAAAATTAATCCATGTTAAAATGTTTGTGTTGAATCTTTAACATACTTGAGTGTTAAGTTTAATATAATGTGATTATGTTATTTAAATATTTTACGATAAATTAATATTGAATACTTGTTAGTGTAAGAGTAACATAATGAAAAAGTAAAAAGCGCAAATAAACAAAAGAAATAAAGGAAATAACAAAAATAATGTAATTAGAAATATAAATTCTACAATAAATAAATAAAAAATAAATGTTAATTTAATAAATTTATGAATTTAATTTTACTGAAAAAATATTTTTCTACAATTTGTTTTCAAATGATATCAAATGTGTTACATTTTTGTATTAATTTTCACTTAACATTTTGTCACTTTCTTGTGAACACATTCATTTTGTATTAAATTCAAAAATTTAAACAGACGTTCGTTTACAAAATATATTTTTAATACAAGTTTTCCAACTGTGTAAGAAAATTCGTATTCTGCTCTTATAATTTTTTGTCTAGAATCCTTTATTGCAGAATCTAAATCACAAGTATGAAAATGGTGTTTTAATGCCTGTTATTAAAAAAAATTCCAGCTTAAATTTTCCCAGTGGATTCTACAAAAACAGTTTTAATTTTTGATTAACTATACTAAATATTTCTATCATAGCTAAATGCTCTCTTGCTTGCCAATTTCGCCATTCTTCGTCGAAGTTTATTTACGGCAAGATACTGATGGTACACACAAAAAGCTTTAGAAGCCATCGTACGAAAAGTGAACTCGTCCTTGGCTTTACGCGCGTTACGAGCGTCTTAAGCGGTGCTAGCACGAAATTGTGTAAAAATAAGTTCAATGGGGTTAACAATTCGCAGGACTGTATGGTGCTCAGACAACGAGCACGGGTGCTATTACTCTTGTTACGAGCGACAGTAAAACAACTAGCACGACCAAGCTGAGAGACAAGAAGAGGAAGAAACGCCGGGAGCCGCCGTCGTTGTTGTCGTCGTCGTCATCAGAAGGATAAAAAGCATGCGGTTGCTCGCCACGTCGACGTCGAAAATTTGTCGAATCGACGGAGAGGAGCGATCACACAGGATGAGAAAACCGCGAAGATCGTACGAGGCTTTGAGTGGAACACTCAAATGGAGAAGAACGTCAACGCTATTTTAAGCTGTTTACAATGCCGGTCTGACACGCACAACACGGCTCCGTAGTGTGCGCGATCACTACATTACGCATATGCGGGCGAGCGGATACCGGAAGTGCGCACGTGTCTACTTAACATTTACGCTACGTTTCTGCGTTTCAGGACAAGAGTTAAGGAACAGGATTACGTATTCCGATGACGTCGTCGCGCGTTGTCGCTTAGTCCGTTTAAATAGATTATTAATGGGACACGTGGCTTATCCGGTGAACTGTCTCTACACTAACGTAGTCGCTGAAAAGTTGTTACGCTGAGCATTTTATGTCCGGGGAATCGCAGTAGCGTTTTCTTTCAGGTCGCGTGCTTTCTCTTCTAATTTCCCCCTGGTAACGAACGGAAAACAATATACCTTTATTCGAGATACTGCTATTATACAATATATTTCCGTGAACATTTTATTCCCACGTTGATATATTTTCTTTTATGCATTTCCTAGAATTTTCTTGTAATAATGCTAGAGAGGAAAACGATGTAACTTCTCTAAATATAATACGAGTAATATCGGCATTAATTTACGACCTAATTTCAAAAGAATTTCTTACACAGTTGAAAAATTAATGTTAAATTTTGTTGAAGTAAAAATGATCTTTTTGCTTCCACATTGAATAACAAGATGAAAAAAAATTGTACAGAGGTCGATAAAAAAGCAAATTAAAGGTAAAGATTCATTCTTCGAAAGCGGTAAATCGCATTTGTGTACAACTTTTAGTTCATACGGTGCAACTTCTCAAACTTCGTGAAAAATTTTTAGATTTGACACACTTTTATTTATGTTTGTGTAACTTTACGAAATATCAGTAAGACTGAATTTTGAAATACCGGTCTGAAAAGTAAAGCTTTAAAATGCTTTATTAAACATTTCGATGATTTTTGACAAAGTTATTATCTCGAAATTTGCCTATTTTTGCAGGGTGGAAAAAGTGATCTTTTAATTTTTTTGTGAGTAATATATATATTATTATATAAACAAAAATTATGAAAATATATTTCTTCAATAAAATTAACATTTATAATATTATGTTCAATTAGCGAGTATACTATATTATTTAATTAAATTTATTCTCATGGCTATGCGGTGCGGGTAAATGTTCTTTTAAATTTCATCCTTCCATTTTAAATTGGATTATTTTAACTAGGTAACGATTTTTATTATGTATATAGAATCCAACTTCGATTCGTTGCCACTTAACCTGTCAACCTTACGTCAAATTGAACGGAGTTGGAATGATTTACAACTTTCTCGTCTAAGCATGGATGACTCTATATTGCAATGTTTGTCAGATTTACTGAGGATAGCTCGAATGTAAGCCGAAACGTGTGAATTATTTGTAAATATTTTAATAAACTTTTGGATCGCACGAATTACCGCTAGAAAACTCTTATTAGCCCTGTTTCTTTCTTGTTTTTAATTTTTAAAAATAGATTTTCTTCTGTAGAAAAAGAATATCTTTTGCTCGAGGAATTTGTGTAATCAAAGTATAGTTTTATCGGAAGTGTATACGGCTGAATTCGCATTATACATCGTAGATGTGCAGACAAAGAGCTTCGGCTTTACGAAACCGCACGTTTATATCTTTGTGGTTTTGCGCGCGCGCTGCAAACGGGGGCAACTCATGAAATTCAGAATCGATCGTCTCTACTCTAGATAATCGGAGAAACGTTGCAGTTCTTCAGATAATAAAATTGCGAGGGCGAAAGGTAGACGGGAGCTCGTCGTAAAAGCAACCGATAAAAGTATTATGTTTCGCGGAATTATAGGTGTTGCGCAGCGGAGATTCATGCGTGTGTTCACCATGGCCACGGAATTTTTAAACCCACTCGAAGTTTAAAGAGAGAATCGGAGATCCCATAACGCGTTCACGCTGTTATGTGATTTTTAAAACGAGCGACGTGACGCGATACAGAAACAGAATGTACGAATGGAATAATAAAAACTATGTACGTTCGAATGAAATAACAATAACGACGGATTCGAATAGTATACTATACATATATATATGTATACTATACACACACACACACACACATATATATATATATATATATATATAACACTAAAATCAATCTTTAATTAAACTATAAATTAAAAATATAAAAATAATTGACGATGAGAGTACAGCGCGTTAAATGATGCACAAGTATTACAGTTATTTAATAAAATTAAAAATAATACTTAATTAAAATGATCGTAATGTAATGTAAAGTACTCTCACGTTTTTCAAAAAACATTAAAGAGAACTTCAAAACTAGATGCTCTAGAATTATTTTACAAGAAATTGAGAAGTAAAATAAATTTGTTTGGTCTGTAATTGCATTTCAAGAGAATCATATTCAAATTGAAATATTTTTGTGAAGTCACTCACCACGAAAGTAAACTAAATTAAAAAGCTAAATATTAAAGAATAAAACTAAAGGAACTCATAAATGAAAAGAAAAATAAGATTTGAAATAAAGAAATTAAAAAGAAAAATTTGGAGAGAGAGATGAAGAGCTTGAATTTTTATCCTAAAGATTAGAGATATTTAACTTGATCTCCAATTAAACCAAATTGAAGAACACTCATGAATTAAGTGAAAAATAAGAGTCGAATTAATAAAGAAATTAAAATGGAGGATTTTGAGAGATGAAGAGCTTAATTTTTTTACATATCCTAAAGATTAAATATTCAACTTCAAAGAGAGACACGAGCTTCTTTCCGAACCTTTTCACCTATTTCTATTCTATACACAGTTTCTATACAGTCTCTTTTAGTCGCTTGTCTTGCCCGATTTGCTTCGACCGTGGCACGGCATATATATAATTGCACCGCGCCCTTCGTGCATAATCTAGCCGGAAAGGGCCTGTTATCACAGCATAACACCATAATTTCAATCCTCGCGAATATATCATTTCGTTGTCCCCGGTTACACAGGGCCAACAAGTAACGCACGCGTTTGCCAACGTGCGCGTGCATTCCACCGTGGCATGACTATGTATAGACTCCGGGACAGCGGGAGATGCCGGCAACGCTAGCGCCCTATGGAATACCCACCCGTATGGAATATTGAAAATCGATTAGGGTATCAGACCCCATCAAATAAATATGTCGGCGCGCCCTATCTCTCGTCTGCTCGCACCCTCGCTTCGTCGTCGTTGGCGCACATTCAGCATCGCCTTCAGCAGGCATTTGCGCCCGTTACGAAGTACGGAATGCGAACGCTACGAAGTCTTTCTCCCAGCCCGCGTCATACATACTTATTGCCGATGCATCGTGCTAACTCGGGAATTGAAATCAGAATGAGCTATAAGAGAGCTCAGTGAGTTCCAACAGTCCTAAACCGAGCAACATTTATATATGAAGTAATCATTTCAATTACAGTTGTACAGGGTGTCCCATTTTAAAGGACCCACTCAAATATCTCTGCAGAAATACTGCGTTAAATCGAAAAATGTTTCAGATACAAGTTTTGTGTCTTTAAGGGAGGGATGTTAAATTAAAAAAATATTTTATTCATTCATCTTAGAATTTACATTTTCGAATATACCTATTATTTTTATGTTATATGCGGTATGTATGTTTGTTTATATACTTATTATTGTGTAATTTTAAAATTAAAAAATGTTGAATCTCAATTTAACATAAAATATTTAAATAATAATTACATAATGTTAAATTAAAATTGAATACGTGTTAAAAATTCAACACAAAATTTTTATAAGCACTTGAGTAAATCATTTCTAATACAAATAGAAATTATGTACTTTTTAGGTACATAAATTCTACACATCACTCAGAGTTCCAATTAATGTAACAAAACTTTTTCTCCACTACAGATTCGTTTAGTAATAACAAATAACAAATAAATAAATAATTATATAAAACCAAAATTTACGAAAATTATATTGTTTAGATTGCTGTAAAATGCAATATAAAATTTTCGAGAACAGAATAATTTGGTAGAAGAAAAAAATAAAAAATTAAATCGCTCGCTTTTCCATATCAATTTTGCTTTTATGACTGGCACAAATTCCAGGCCGTTTACGACATGTGATTTACCGAAAACGAGAGAGAGAGAGAGAGAGAGAGAGAGAGAGAGAGAGAGAG
>NW_017280267.1:257158-298142 GCF_001594065.2 Cyphomyrmex costatus
GAGAGAGAGAGAGAGAGAGAGAGAGAGAGAGAGAGAGAGAGAGAGCCCAATAGGATTCTTCACAGCCTCCTGTAAATCTCCCTAATGAAAGTCTCTAGAGAGAGGTTCCTGCAGGATCGTATTAAACCCAGAAAGCTCTGCTAAAGAACCTACCAGGCAACTCTTGTGAGACATCGCGTGCGAGAACATCTCGGAGTTGGCGTTTCCTTTCTCGGAGCCATAGCTTCTTATTAAACATTCTTGAAAAAAAGTGAAATTCCGTACTATTCTAGGAAGTGATAGTAACGTCATTCGCAAAATTTAACAGGTGAATTATATAACTCGTAATTCTATCTCATGAAATTTAGTACGAATAAAGAATGTCATTCTCGCTATATATTTTAGAAGCCTTGATATTTTAAATATTAATAATACATCAAAATAAAAAACATATGGCAAGTTTCCTAAAAAAATAATATATATAATTTTTCCGAGAAAAAAAAAACGATTCGTTGAGGTATCTAAAAATTTAACTATAGATACACAGATCTAAATATAATTTTGATTGGACCACTAAAATAATTATATATCTACACTAACAAGGAAACTTCCTCAAGTGTCACTTAGATTTCAAGATGAAACTCCGGTTTTGTTTTCGTTTTTATCAATAAAATATCCATGCTGGAATCTATTCGGGGAAAAATCGCCTTATCTTAACTGTTTTAGAGATATTGTGATGGAGAGGAGTGTGACTCCTTCATATGCAAAATCCAAAATTTTTATTACATTTAAAAAATCCATTTTTTCTATAAAATAATTATTTTTTGTTAGTTATATATAAATAAATAAATAGAATCAATCCATGTGTGCTCGTTTTCCTAATATAACATTCCTGCTTGAAGACAAACGTATAAAAGAACAATAACTTTGATTGCGTGCGGCTATGATTGCAAAACGTCCTTCATGATATCTTAATGTGTCAAATTTTATCAGTTTATTATTATAGTAACGAAAATATAACAGATTTGTGCATGAAGGGATTACTCCTCTCCACCACAATATATTTCTAAAACGATTAAGATCAAAGACTTTCTCTTAAGCATGGATACTTTATTGGTAAAGATAAAATTAAAATCAGAGTTTCATCCTAAAATCTGAGTGACAATTGGGAAAGTTCCCTTGTAAGAAAAAAGTTAGAGTAATGGAAACAAAAAAAAAAGAGTTATTCAATACACAAATGGCTAATTTTCATTGAATAATTTTGTTAAAATAGTAAAATATAATAATAAGAAGAAAGGAAGCACGAAGCAAAGCCATTAACGGTCAAAGTTAGATTACAATGCTTACAATTAGTATAATGTGTGAATTTATATACCGCGTATATAGTTCACTCAATCGCGTGCCGAAAATTTTTTCGGACTTACAACGCAACTCTAAACGACTACCGCGGTAATATCACTTTAGTTAAATTGACAAGCAATCTAACAATTTTAGATGCTTATAGCATCTTATTGGATCTTAATAATATGTTGAAAGACATATATTAAAGCAATGATAAATCTATATCTTGTGAAAAATAAGATTGCGAAGAATATCACAAGTTGGCGTTTCGAAGCCGGGATGAAAGAGAGAGAGAGAACGCAGATTTTAATTGAACGATTTAATTTAACGATTAAATCGAAATTGCAGTCTGATAATAAAAACCTTAGAATAACGTGAGATAAAGGAGAGTGACAAAGATCATCTGCGCAATGCAAGTAAAGCGAACTAATCGATACGAGCCGGCACTAGCGCGGATAGATATAGGCCAAAGTAAACGAACTTACTCGACCTAACGAAACATTATACGCCCCAATGAATTTGATCAGTTTCCGACATTGCATAAGCCGTCACCGACAGAAGAACGGCGCCAGACAGAAGCTGCGGCTGTGCAGCTTACGGAGAGAGAAACAGCACGCGGCGTGGCGGCTTCGCTGCGAAGAGAAACGCGAGTTATCGATGATTCAGAGCTGGCCGACCGGCCAGCCGCTCGGCTAGCCCGCTTGGTCAGCCGGTGTTTTGAGCGAACACAAATGCAGATATACTGCTTGATGAGAACAGATGGGTTCCATATGGACTTGCATACGCAGTTGCGATTTAGCTCACGCATGGAGCTGTCAGAAGTATCGGACTCCTTTGTACGCCTTTATGACGCGATAATCGTACCGTTACAAGCAATAAATTTAGTTGTCATGATTATAACCGCTTGTAAAAGATACACGTATATCAATAGAATTACTTTTATCAACCGCGCAAGTTTCAATTGCATAGATTAATTCATTTTATAGTGGAGCTACATCGTTGCTTTATATTTTTATTGGTAATTTATTGAAAGGTCGTTACAAAATTAATCGTGAAATAGCTTTAAACTTCGTCTCTTTAAAAAAGTTTCAAAGATTTCGATTTATATATTATTATTACTATTATTTTACAATAGATATTTCAAACATTAATACGTTTACATTAAGAGAACCTTGTGCAAGGCTTGATGATCCAAGAAAGGTCTAACCACTAATTACTGTTTACATCCCTAGTAGCACAATTCATCGGCACAACGTTGGCCGAATGTATTCCCATTGTATGCCAAAGTTTAACCAATGTATCACCAATGAATTGTGCTACTCGAGATCGTAAACGACCTCAAGTATTTTCGCGATTCCAATACCGTTTACCGATTCACTTTCAATTGTTTCTTCTCCCTTAGAGAGAAAATTATGTTTCATTAGATAAGTCAGATCACCACGAACGAGATCTGATCTAAAGTCAGTTCACCTACTAATTATTTACAGAAAGAGAAAAGTGAAATTGCCACCTCCATTCAACTGTCTAACAATCATGTCGACATAAGGAACAAAAAAGGCCATTTTATAGAAATTGAAGAATCTTACCTTTATTGCAAGTTTACATTTGACCAAAAAAATTGGTTAGCTTCAAAATTTTATTTCAAAAAAATACCGCCCCCCTAAACTTGTCGCTCCCAAGCAATAGCTTAGGTTAGCTTCTAATCTTAATATGGCACTAGTCCGACGCACCACAAGCAACCTCCTAATGCCTACATTCTCTCAATGCCTGCAACTTAAATGTCTTATGTAATTATTTTGATTCATTAAAATTATTTTTAGATCTGTATCTAAATTTTTAGGTATTCTAGGAAAATCACTCTTCCCATATAAGTTTACTTTCTTTATGTTTCCACTAATATAGAACCGTAATCTCGGTTAAACCTAACTCGGTTAGAGCTCCTTCATCACCCTCTGATTAAGTTAATTAACGATTAACTCGCAGAAGTGCCAACAGCAGTTCAATGTATCAGAACTTCTCCTCTCTCTCTCTCTCTCTCTCTCTCTCTCTCTCTCTCTCTCTATTCCTCTTCTAAAACAAACTACGTTTAATTTTACATTGATAATCGCATGATGGCTGATTTAATAATCGATTAACTTAACTAAAAATTGTAAAAGAGATTTTTATTATATTTTACTCTAATTCTTAGAACTAGAAATAAGTGAAGACTAATTAAAATCTTGAATCAATATTTATAAAAGTTGAACCGAAATTAATCTTCATTGGTAGAGACGGACATTAGAAAGTTCAATGAAAATGAATTCGAATCACGAGAAAACAATATCAATTTACAAAGTAACTGGTGGAATCTAAAATTCACATCGTATTGGGCGACGCTGGACAAGGGAGATTAATGCTCCTTTCGCAGACAGAGCTTAAATCGTTTCACCATCTTCTCTGTTTTCCGGAAAACATAAGATCTCGCGGGTCTTCCTTGCTTTTGTACCTCGGCCGCTGCGGTTTCACAGGCGGCTTACGCGCCATTCTCATATTCCCAAGTCCGTGCATGCGATGCGGTTGAATTTCAAACTAGCCGCTGACAAGCCGCCCTTTGTTTCGCGCCTCGTACTACACTATTACGCTATGCGCATTAGCCGGGTCATTGTTTTTATCATGAGGCCATATAGCTGGCAAATGCTAACTCGGAACACTCCGCGCCTTCCATCTATTTATGCCTTGGTTAATACAAGATTTATACCCTGACAAGTTCGCCAACATGATGGTCCACTGAACTTCCGCTATCTTAAGTAAAGGGTTTATTTTTAGTCTCAAAAAAGAATGTTCCACATAAGACCTAATAAAAACGTTGAAATGCTTGCACGTGTATTAAGCAAATCATATTTTCTTAGAGAACATCCCGCTTTAAACTGAAATAATCTTTCTTATGCCAGAGAATTTATCTAGATTATAATTAAAGTGATAATTAATTAGTTCAATATCTTAATCTATCAAAAAAAAGTACGATTATAACAAAAAAATGCATATGCGAGCTTTGAAAAAATTATGGTTTAGAAAAATAATTTTTAGGAAGACTAATAAAGGAAGTAACAAAAATGAAAATAATTTTTCAAGAACATAGATATAATTTTTAATTAAAAAATGAGCTACAACTTTCAAAATATTTTCTTCAATATCATTTTTTAATATTTATGCGTTAGAAAAATGATTATTGTATCTTTGAAAGTCTATAATAAAAGAGGGGTAATAATATACAAGAAAGTAATCTTTCAAAAACTAAAAACAATCTTTAATTATATATGTAGATTAAAGAACAACTTTTTTGCAACGTTATTTTTTCAAATCAACGGATACTTGTGTTTTAGAAAAATATAATAAATATTTTTTTAAAAGCCTGATAAAAGAAATACATATATAACATATGAACATAATATTTAATTAAAAATTTTACAACATTTGCAATACTTTTACATCATTTTTTTAAATCAACAGGAATAAATAAACAGGAGTAAAAGAGTCGAAAACTTAAAAAAATAACTATTTCTTTAAAAACCGAAATCCTTAAAAGAAATAATATACAAGAAATGATCGTTCAAAAACTAGAAATAATCTTTAATTAGAAATTAAAGAACAACTTTTGGTAATATTTTCATTATTTTTCCAAGTCAACAGATCAAATAAAGTAAAAAAATGTCAGTTTAAAGAGCACTTCGTAAATCGACTTATCTACTGATATCAATTAAAATAAAATATTTGATCGGTCGTGGGGACAATTAACGTAGCCGTAAGACGATTACGGGGACATGTACGGCGCCAGTCCGGGAGAACTAATGGAGTTTCAAAGTCGTTAGTCCGATCGCGTTGTCCGTATCCCTGGTGCGGATCGACGAGACGAAGGCGAACAGGGAGCGCAAGCGAAGCCTAGTCCCTACTTTGAAAGGTGATAGGTGACAATTTGAAGGCGAGACGAGGCGAGGCGAGACTCGACTCCAGCTTGCCTAGGCGATCCCTAGGAGACTCTTCAATTTCGCGAAGAAGACCGGAAGTATATCACTCAGCGGCCCGGACATATTGACACTTCACACGGAGCAGGCTTGAGCTATAGCATGCCTTATTAAACCTCGCCGGCTAAATTATGGCAAGGACCATTCGCCGCCAACATAGCGTACTACCGTGTTGCTATCCTGGCTCCCAATCTTGAACCTCGCTTGATCTCCGATATATCACGCTCGATTCTGTATCTGACTACAAATGAACTCAATAGCAGACAATTTCATCAAATTTGTCACGACATCGTTACTTTTCTTCATCATTATTTTTCCTTATTACACTTGTTGACAATTTTCATTTTTTCTTATGTTAATTGATACAATAGGATCTTTTGTAATTTTTCTCACACACATTTTAAATTTATTTATCAAATTCATAAAGGGAACAAGAGTTTTGAGTAACATGTACTTATAAAAATTGTATAAATTAATATTTTCCAATGATTTGACCATTGACCAACAAAATGTCATTTTTTATGTTAAACTGATCTAATAGAATACTTCTTGTAATATTATTTTGCATTGATTTCAAATCCGTTTGTCAAATTTATGAGAAAAACAGTTTTTTTTTTTTAGAAATAAATCTCATACGATAAATATTGTTAGCAAAAAGTTTAATTCTTTAAAAAAATTAAAATATATCGTTACAAAAAAATTGGAGCTTTTAAGATAAATTTTAATCTCATTTTTAGAATCAGCATAAAACATACATGAGATTCAATTAAAATTACTAATTTAACAAAATCATTGTCGACTAGACAATATACGTAAATATATAAAAAAGATAAATTCTAAAGATACTTGTATTATATGATGCTGATATTCTGTATTACTGTACGATATACCGCTTACCACATTTTGGAAATAAACTGCACCAATAAAATTAATATAATTATTAAATTATATTATCACAAAATAAATAAAATAATAATTTTTCTTTCTAATGTATAATATTAGATCAAATATACAATGATATATGTGAATATGCGATCAACGCATTAAGTTTTCCATATCCAAAATTATAATTACTTAATAAAAGCAACGCCTTTATAGAAGCGGAAGGCCAGCGAGCTTATAATACGTGGTAAAAGCTCTTAACCAGCTACATTCGTGATATTGCGAACAACAACCGCGTGTATACTGCATGCATTGTATCGTTAAAGGGTTAAACCACAACATTTATGCCCCTCGCATTAATGCTCACTTACAGCTTTATGGATGTGTTATATTGTTACATATAATTAAAAATTTACATTGTTGCAAATTTTTAAGAAACGTACACAGACATGATTAAAATACGGCACATTATTGTAAATAAAGAAAAATTCCTCATTTTTAAACAATAAGAAAATCATATTTTTGAAATAGCAATTACAAGTATTCCAAATATCGCAGTACGTTCATTAGCTCATATTTTAATTTTACGCTTCGTAATATGAATATCACAGCCGGTCGGTCGTGGCGATAAAGATAGCCCACGCCTGCTCGATATTACGAAAGCTGGCGAGAGAAAAAAAGACAATTTTTCTATTATGCCTTAATAAACGGCAGGCGTAAGCTAAGTGGCACTCTCGAAGCGAAGCTCTCTATTAACCTATTAACCTGAACAGAAATGTTATTAGTACGAATTATCTGAATATAATTGTCGATGAAAGAAAAAAAATTCTGTCTCTCCTCTTTTTTTGATAAAATTTAATTATATAAATATAATACTTTGAAAATTAGGATAAACTCTTCTTTAAATAATTCACAATTAAACCTCTCATTTGACATTTCTTGAGCTGTATGCATGCCCTTTCGTATAATTTCCTATTGCTATAGTTCGGCATTAACAACTATTACGACCAATACAATCGCGACCGATAATTCATCAAATAACATTAATTAATCCTAATTAACATTTTGGCGAATAGGAGTTTGTGATTAATACTAATTTGAGCGTTTCGTCGCGTTCCACGTGCGTTGAATAGCATTTAATTCGGCATACAAATGCTAAAGAGCAGAGTAATTCTGTAGTATAATTATCGAAATGCACGCTAAACAATTATCATTATCTAATAATAACATATGTACATCTTAAAAAACCATGTACAGAGAACGATAAAAAAATTTGATTGCAAAGTTGTGTAATTATCGAATCATTAGTAACGTAATTTAAAAAAAAAGATATTCTGAAGAAGCGTTAGTTATATTCTATTAAATACCAAAAAGAATAATTAACATTCATGTTAGCTTTTAATATCACAACAATAATGTTTCCTTATCTTTCCACAAATAAATTCCCCCAATCAATAGAACGATTTTAATTTACCAATCGATAAAAATATTTTTTTTCATCGCAGACCTAAACCCCCAAAATGGTTTACACAGAAAAATCCATCGAGTTTAAATCTGAAGAGTTTGTAGGTTAAGATTCATTTTGACATTATACAACTAACTTTTTGCAATTGTAATTAGCAAAGAAGAATAGCTTGCAAACTGTAGTCAAGTTTAAACTTCATGGATTTTTTGTGATCCATTTTAAAAGCGTTTCTAAAGTTTGGTTAGTAAATTAAAATTGGATCAAAGAAAGGTGGCCGTTTCAACATTAATTATTATCGATATTAATAAATGGCTCAAATTATTAAAATAAAAATTATTAAAATAAATATATACGAGTATATTTCTGATAAGAGCCACGAGTCATAAATGAACAAATATGATATAATATAATAATATAATATAAATAATATTGAACATACACTAGCTAGCCTCACAATTCTCATATTGGATTTTATAGACTACGTCTTGATGTGATAATACTTCAAGTTGATCTTTACCTCTTTTAATAACATTTTTTTAATGTATTAAGAATTCTGTAAGCCAATTTACAATTTAATTTACGAGTAATAGACATGAAACTTTCAGAAATAGATCTTACATAAAATATAGTGAAGAATTTATTTTTAGCATTATCTTTTATATTAACTTAGGCCTCACCTGTATTATTATTATTATGGAAATAATGATTAAGTCTTTTATGATATTATAGTAGAGGAAATAAAATCTGACAGGATATCCATTTTTTTTTTAATGTGAGAATCATATCATTAAAATTAGCCTGTTTGAAGCGAGAATGAGGTAACGAAATAATTCTATCTACTACCCTTGTAATAATATCTCTTTTGTGACATAATGGATGGTGAAAATGAAAATTAAGAAATCTGCTTGAGAACGTCGGTTTATGAAAACTATTGGAAATAATTCTGTGATCTCTCTCGTCGACAACAATAGTAGTATCCAAAAAATCGATTCTGCCATATTCATCGATTTCCATGGTAAATTGTAATTTATTAGATTATTATACAGAATAAATTATATTAAAAGAATTAAGTTTAAAATATCATTCAAAGTGTCAGATCGGGCTGCCAATAAGACGTCATCCACGTATCAAAAATAAAACAATGGTTGTATAGAGAGTTTTTTCAATGGCGAAAGATTCCAAGTCTATTTTAGCTATTATGGGGGAGATAATGGTGACTCCATGGGTGTGCCAAAAATTTGTTTGTAGAATTTATTATCAAAGGAAAAATTTCTTTAATAATAAATTCTCCTTTAAATAAAGGAGAAATATAGTTTTAGAGAGAGAGAGAGAGAGAGAGAGAGAGAGAGAGAGAGAGAGAGAGAGAGAGAGAGAGAGAGAGAGAGAGAGAGAGAGAGAGAGAGAGAGAGAGAGAGAGAGAGAGAGAGAGAGAGAGAGAGAGAGAGAGAGAGAGAGAGAGAGAGAGAGCAGACAGTTACACATTTCTATTAAACGACAGTATAATTCAATGTTAAATTAAATTCAGAATGTTAAGCGTTGACCTGTAATTATCATACAAGGGATTTCTGTCGGTTCCCTTTATTCCTTTTATTTATAATACCCGCAGGATTGCAACAGAAGCGGTACCGCGATGAGAATTTCGAGAGCACCATCTCCGTTTTCGAGCACAAGCAGGCGTCACGTTAAGTTTCGACGCGTAATCGCACGGCTGGAAGTACGATGGCTGCGGGCGCCGTGGCCGTTATTATTTTAGGACGATGAGAGGGAAGCCCTGAGGGCGACCTTAAGATTACCTAATCAAAAGTTTCTACGGTTTCCGACACGTGCCTTGCCAATACGTCAAAGCGAATGCAAGAATCGTACCGATCTGACATTCCGGAAACGTGTCGGGTTTTCTACTACGAATAAAAGATTAGAGCGTGACACACGCACGCAATAAATAAAATATCGAAGCAATAGTTCCGATCTAGGCGTATTTTTCTTAATTCGTTAAAAATGATTAAAAATTATTACAGTTGTTAAAAATTTAATTGTTTATCATACCGATAATAAATTCAGTAATAAATATTATTTTCTTGA
Source organism: Cyphomyrmex costatus (assembly GCF_001594065.2). NCBI lineage: Eukaryota > Metazoa > Arthropoda > Insecta > Hymenoptera > Formicidae > Cyphomyrmex > Cyphomyrmex costatus. The sequence goes on from NW_017280267.1 coordinate 266,906, forward strand.
ATTTCACAAATAATAATTTTGACGTATCTATGTAACACAAATTTTCTCTCATGCTTTATAGCTATAAAATTGCACGATAAAATCCTTCTCTTTATTGCAAAATATATTTTATGCCTCGTGAAAGAGAATTCAATTGAAGCATGGTTTTAAGATAAGACGCGAGGGTCTCTTAAAAGAGAGACAATACCCTTCCACGCAGTTAACTTTAAGTAGCCGATTGAAATGAATCTCAGTTGCCGAAGAGCATTTGTGGATGAATTTCAGTTGCCGCGCAATCAATTATGAATGAAGCCGGGTGCTCTCTTAAAAGCAATCTAAAGATCTCGATTTTCAGATGGCCGGTTTTAGTTTATTACACAAGAAGCGCACTCGCAATTAAGGATGATAATAAACACCGTTTATGGTAAACCGCTTGATTTCGTGTTAAACTGCGATATACTACATAACAGGGCTAGAGGGAAATTCTGGGAGGAAATGGATACGCTCAACAATGCTACTTGAATAAGCGTATACGTCAGCGGATGTATGTATAACAACGGCAATAATAACTCACGCCATATGAATTACACAGAGTGGGAAATTAGGTCCCGTAAATATCGCGCGTAATCAAAAACCGATGGATTAAATTAAATATAACATGATAATTATAATTACAATAAAACATAAATTTTATCGCGAGACAATACAAATAATTTAATTCGCATAAAACATTTACTTGGTATTATGTGTAAATTATAACTTTTTCGTCTGGTGTAATTTCTGGAAGTATACCAATAATTCGTATAGGTAATAAGTTAACAAAATAGCATAATAATAATGTGTAATTTATCAAATAAACATTAATTAGTAATTTTATGAATTAGGAGCTAAATTTCTTGGCTGTACGAACTTTTACTTTTTGAGCGTCCAAACAATACGTACTATTTTTAATTTTTGCTTATTTTTAACATAATATATTTTCTGTAATTGATATACATCTTTTTGAGAAACATAGAGTTGATTTTATTCTTTATGAATAAATTGTTGATTACTCAGCAAAAAATGACCATCAATTAGATGTCGAATTGATGTCAAATTGCAGTTGAAATAATCGTAACGATATCAGTTTAAGATCAATTCGAGGATTCATTTTTTGCTGGATAATGATTACTTTTTAAAAATAAGGTTTCTTTAAAAAAATATTTTCTCTGTACGAGTATTTTTTGTATACTCACTGTATACTACAAAATAATTGCTAAAATGTTAACAATGTTTTTTGCAGCATTGTTGCTTAAGCGTTCTATAATATACATAATTAATTTTGATGATTCAACAAAATTATTTATATATCAAGCTAAATTTTTTAGATATTCAGCAAAACCATTCTTTCCATGTTAGAGGATTCATTTTGTTTAAAATGCACGTTTATTTAATCATCGATAAGATAGATGTGATAACCGGGTAATACAATGTAATAGTCATGTACGGTCCTGGTATTATCCCGCGAATGAAATTACGGCGATTTTCAAGCGAGTATGGTGGAAGGAAAACAGACGTGACGAGAAAATTTAACGGCGGACACGGGCCGGCTCCGTTGCAAACGATCTTTAGCGTACCCGTAAATTAGCGAATCCACGTGACACGCAATTTCAATCCTCGATACACCGTAATTCTGTTAGATTTCCGTACACAAATCCAGAACGCTAATTACCGCATTTCGCGTGCGTTTGTTCCCGTTATTCCCCATGGTGCCTCCCGTAAAATCCGATAATCTTGCAACCAATGCGCAAGTTTCCGCGATATCTACTGTATCGAACTGACCGAATGTTTACTATTTTTAATTTTAAATAAGAAATTCAAGCCATTTCAAGAATATCTCAAATTAAAACAGAATTACTTATTTTTATACAAACGCAAACAAATTATCTGTAATGTAATAATCTGTAATCTTTTCGATAAGAAGATATATATATAATATATAGGTAGATATACGTAAGATTAGAATTTTCAATGAAAAGATATATGCAGATTACTTTTTTACATTAATAGGTGCGTTCGGCAATGCAATTTGGAGGCATCCATTTGCACCTCGAAAATCGTTCGATAACTTGTATCTTTCTACTACATGTCATCTCATCTGCGTTCGGTATTAATATTTCTAAAACTAATCGAGCTCCCTAATCTTTACCCTGTGAATCGAAATATTAAACGTTAAAGTCAATGGTTATTCAAGTTAGGAAAAACGTCACAGCAATGGTTCAAAAACACAAATTTCTGCATTAAAAACAAATACTTTGCTAGAACAGTAAGTTCATGTTTTAAAAACAATACTTCATTACTGTGACAGATTTTCTAATCTGAATAGTTGTCGACTTTAATTCATTAATATCTCAGTTCACAGGGCAGAGCAACGCTTTTTTTTCTTGTCAAGACTTTATTTTTACGTGAAAACATATCGATTGAGTGCATTTTTGTTAAAATTTAAGGCGGCCGGGATCTTCTTAACATTTACCATAACCTTAATTGACATTATGACAGCAGCTCTGTATTGTTCAAAATTAATTTTCGACACTCGGTTTGCTCGAAGATCACGTGATCAAGCTCACCATCTGCTGGCTCGCATCTCAGATTTACATTGCTGAGAGCATCTAATATAAAAGTGGATAATGTTTTAATTTGAAGTATTTCTGAAATAGTTTGAGTCTCTCATTTACGATTAAAAATAGGCTCTTGATTGTTTAGTCAATCAGCGAATACTTTCATTAAAAATACATAGGTATAATACGATAAGAATAATATCATAAAGCGTGACAACTTTTTTTTTATAAGTTCTCAACGTTATATTCTCAATTTCTTTCTTTTCAATTTACCTTCAATTCAATTAACTGGATCATAACAACATATCACTCATAATTTCATTTCCGTTTCTTAATGTCTTCTTGTTAATTCTCCCTTAACCCAGTTAATTACATATATTTCGACAGTTAAGTCGCAATGTCGCGTCGTTAGCTATAACTTTTAACGAAGCACTTCCGGACATGCACCGCGCGCGCAAGTCGAACTTCTGACTTATCTTGCCCAAAGTCTTAAGCCTTAAAGCCGCTGTACCGGTTTGCCCGGGTACTTCAAAGGCACTGTATCTCCCGGACAAGCGGCGGTGGCTCAGCATAATAGACACTTTAGACATGTGCCTGAGGGGGTTGGTCCCTGAGGGCGTGCTTGAGTGTCAAAGGCCATATAAGGTATTAAAAAAAAGTATTAAAAGAGAAATAATTTTATATAAAAATGTAATGCTGAAATATATATGTATATAATATGGGAAAATGTATATATGTACATGTGTGTGCGCGTGTGTGTATGTACACGTGTATATATATATATTCTTTATTTTCCCTGTTTATCTTTCGTTTTAGATTTATTATGTTACTCTCTCCAATTATTTAAAATCTCCTGCAATCGTATAATATGTACGAGGGTAAATCAATAAGTAGGTACTCGTGTTTGAAGACAGTTGCTGATGCAAGTTGGCAATACCATCGTATACAACCATCTTTCAAACGATGTCATACAAAATTTCAGATTCATAAGAATAGCACACTTAAAGATTTAACTGTTACTCACCGATACAATGCACAACAATGTCACAAGTGTGTTGACCTGTAACATATAAATATATAATCCAAATTAGAACTCAGCTTCAAGGAATTAATATTTCAAAAAGTAATCTAACTGTGTTCATATAAAATAACTGTAAACAATTTCGCAACAAATTAAGTAATCGTATAATATTCAGATAATTTACATTATTAGGTTATATACTCATACATTTATACATATGCTGATTTGTAATATATAAATGCACGATCCAAATTAAAGCACAGTTCAAAGTAATTAATATTTCAAAAAATAATAGGTAAATCTCCAGATCAGGGGATCCTTCCTCAATGATCTTGAACTTGACATATGTTGTCAATGGGTCAATATGTGGGTCATGACTCTGAGTAATCTCCAACAAATTTTAGTCGTCGCTCGTTCTTCGTTAAAAAGTTATTAACAATCAAAGTTGCTAATTATTTCCCGGCTTTGTATCAAAAGTTGAATGACCCTAGGCAGGTGAGAGGTTTAAGGTGGATCGACTAGAAAAGTATAACTTTCTACGTGAGGCAAGGTCTATTCCACCATCATCCCTCCTCCCGCCGAAAAGATAATAAAGTGTACCTTCCAACAAGCAACACAATACAGTAATCATCTCATCCTTATTTAACTATTGGCGAACAAAGATGTACTGTGTCACACCTTGTCATCTGTGTCGTTTGTTGAAAGGCAAAAATTACCTTCATAACTTGAATGATAGAAGAAATGGTAATAAAAAGATAATCGATGTATGTGTTTGTGAAATGAAACATGTACATCGGTTTTGACGCAAAGCGACTTTCACTCCTCTCTAATCTAACGAAATGTGCATATTATTGATGAGCGTTTGATCTGTCTCTCGATACGATTGTATATAATTACTGTAGTTTGATACTATTATTAATCGCGAGAATTAATGGCATCAGCTGATAGCCTCTCATCATTAACGAATGATTGCATCTAACATACTTGTAATATCTGTCGCAATTGTGTATTACTTGTCTCAAGGGAGAATGATACGATAACTAGACAACGTGCCGCTGTATATCAAATCTTACTGTGCGAATGAAAACAATGTTTTCCGCGCGAAAGTAAACGTTTCAAGGTAACAAACGGTATACGGTGTGCAAAAACGAACGCCAAGCACAATATATTAAATTACTCTACACAAAACACTTACATGATATTGAATATTATGCATACATTCCAAAATGATCATTAAGTTATTGACTATCATTTGTATCTCTCTAATATCGACAGTAGGAGTTATTATTGTAAATATAACATTTGCTCAAAGAATAAAATTTCCTTATATTTTTAAAATAAATTTCTATCTATGATCTTAATGTATTTATATAAGCGATCCTGTTATAATAAAATTTATTTTGTTCAGAAAAGTATTTACTGAAGATAATTTATAAAATATCTGTTTTAGCTTGCTGTGTGTGTGTTCTATTATTTGAATTTTAATCATCGGAATAGTTTACTTTACTTTAGTATTTTTTTAATAATTTTATAAATTTTCTTATTGTAATTCAATTTTTATGAAATGAAAAAAATTATATCTTAAATAACAATTTCAATATGTCATAAGTTTCTGTACAATATTATTTAACTATTGATCGACTTTGATCAATTATAAAAATTTAAATAAAGTGGCATTTCTTCTCCCCTCTTGTGCCATCTTCCCCTAAATTATCTTAAAAATAAAAATACAAAAATAATCTTTAAAACAGGCTGTTAAAATATTAAAATACGAGTATGCAGTGAAAATCCGGATACATTTAAAAATTATTTTATATAATGTAACACTGAGGAAAAGATATTTAAAAATTTATTTGTGAGAAATATATATTTTTCACTTAAATACGCGTAAATCTTTATTTAAATACAGCGAAATAAAATTTTATTTCTAACAAATGAACTACCTATTTATTTTTTTTTACAATTAATGAGATATATTTAACAGAAAAATGTATATTTTGTTATCAAAATCAATTTTTTATAAATAATAAATAACGGAGAAAACTTTCATAACATATTTGTTTTGCAATACATTGACATTTTTCTCTGACATTAATCAATCTTTTATAAAATTTGGTTATATTAAAAAATTAATTACTATACGGAAAGAAAAATGTTTGAAGTACTTAGGAGTTTAACTTAATACAGATCTGAAAATATAATTCTATTAGATTATCAAAATAATTATAGAGCACGTTTAAACTCTGCAATAGAGAGAGAGAAGTTACAAAATATAGTTTACAAAATATTTTGTAGCATTGCTCATGTTTCTTACATAATTATTTTGATGGTTTAACAGAATTATTTTCAAATTTATATCTTATCATTTCAGATGCTTCAGTAAATTTTCCTTTTATTTTTATTAAACAATTTCAATACAATAATAATTATAATAAAAGAGAACTATAAATTATCCAAGTGTTTATCTAGATAACCAAATTACGAAATACAAAGTCAAGACAAGTCGAGATCACTGTGTTGACCCACTACGCTTACAAAATATTAAAAGGAGATGATATCGAATTAAAAAGTGGTGAATTCAGCAACCTGAACAGCAGCCAGGAGGCTACGAGCAAGCGCAGGCATCTTAATAATCCTCGCTGTTCCGCTTTCATCCCTGAAATCTTCCCGGGTGGCGTCGCGGTATTTCTATTGTGTATTACCGTGCACGGTTCTCGCTTTCTCACTCAGTGTTGGTCGCGCGCGTTCCGCGTAATATCCAGACGCCCTTTAGCGAAATAGCGATATGCTTTATGGTGGCCCGTAACATTTATCGCGGCCCGAGCCAAAGAGCAAAAGAGCGCGAGTAAATTAAAGGGGGGAGGATAGAAGAGAGACAAGAGTGAGACAGGGACGAAAGAGAGGCGGGTTATGTCCTCGTAACTCGACATAACTGCACGCCGACGTTATACGTATGCTAAACTAGAAAACGAGATGGAGAGACAAAGAGAGGGGGGGGGGGGGGGGGGGAGAAGAGAGAGAGAGAGAGAGAGAGAGAGAAAACACCGACGAGCTAACTCCCCTTCATCTCCACGTTTCCACCCTTCGTCCCGCAAAACTTCACCCTAGCCTAGGGTTGGAGCGTTGAATTTCATTTCGCTCCTATGGACATCGCGCAGTTTTTAGTTGAAACTTTCAAAATGTCTGCTAGGTCATACCATACAGCGGGAAAGTAAATGGTGATCTCGCCAATCGAGGCGAATAAAGAGACAATATTTTCTGTTAAACTTTCCGATGTGGAGCAGAATTTCATTTATGTGCAGCCCTTTTCATAGAAATAATTTTGAAATACGCAAGGAATGATTTCAAAATATATTGCAGCTTGAAACAGCTGACAACGATTTATTTGTTTTCGATAAAAGCCATCTATTTTTAACGGTGAGACTCGTTACAGAACTAATTGTTTAGGAAAGTAGTACAATCAATCTGCCGATAGTAAAGCGCATAATTCGTTTGTTGACTCGTCCCACGCGTTTATATCACCCGTAAATGCAATCATCAACCCCCGACTCGATGGAATGTTTTGTTGCCGAGCGATTACAGCGTTCGCCGAAGCGTGTTCCACGGCGACGAGCGCGAGCCGAGTTGTGCCCCGTTATCCAGCAGGGGTGTTATAAAATTTATCCTGACCAACAGCTGTCGAGTCACCTGTTCAAACAGCCGTGTTACGTGGCCCGAAGCTATCACTAGCCCATGTCGACCCGGCCAGGTGAGAACGATCCAGCGTCGTTATGCACTTTGATAATCTCGAGTTACGAAGACTCAAAGCTCTTTACATTCATAACACACACTCGAACACAAAAGATTTATATTCATAGATCCATAAATGTCTCTTAGAATATTAGAACGTTTCTTAAAGATGGTAACGTATGTATCTCTATTGATTGTATTGTATAATTGACACAAAAAATGATTAGGATGCTCTTAAGTTTTTGTCTTAATATGATAAGCAAACTTTCAAAATACGTTTAAAATTATATTTTTTTAATTAAAGATGGCCTAGTGTTCATAATTTTTTGAGATGCTTTTTAATTAACATAAATTAAATAGGTCTTACAGATTTAGTGTCAGTAATTGTGTTACAAATTTTGTAATATCTATAATACATATATATATATTTTTTTTACTTTTCTGTTAATTTTGTAACCAAGTACTATTTCTTAAACAAAACCAATTTTTATATCCATTTTTATGCACGACCATATTACACCTGTTTCTTTTCGAGCCATTATATGCAGTATCTCCGTATTTTTATAAATAGCATTCGAAATAATAAATGTTACATAACTTTGAGTTTAAAGTACGTCTAACATGGATTGAACAACATGTTCACAAATGTAATTGTTAAATTTGATATATAAATTCAAATATTGATTATTTTTTTAAACCAAATTATTGTGCAAAATGTAAATAGGGTGCCACAGTACCATCTTCTCCTCTATTTATAACTTTATAAATATAATAACACATTTATAAGGCTATAAAATTCAGAGTCAAAACGTTTGCAGTTAACTTTGTTAGCAAGTATATTTCAATTAATTACGACTCATATTTTATCGCCCTATAAATGTATTATACGTATTTACGTACTCTAACAATTATTTAGATTTTTATAGGCAACTTATAATACTTATATTTCATTTCTTCTTGAAGCCATAAAGCTCCTTTTATTTTGATTTTAAAATCATTTTAGTATTCCAATGCCGTAAACGCTAAATGCGCCAATATATTAAATGTCGATATGTGGTATGATTTTTCGTTTTAAATTTCAATCGTGACGTCCAGCGAAAAGATACATTTACTCGTATCTTACACGCGTTTGCCCTCCGGAATAATTTGCAAAACACTCACGTACAGATAATAATAGGTAGCGCGGCGATATCAAATTGGGCGATTTATCCATAAAGTCAACGATTGAGTGGAAAGGATTAATATGTATTCTCAGCGATCTTCATTGTGAAAATCTGATGTGTGTTGATGTAACACGTCGTGGCGGCGGTTATTATCAGCTAGCAACACGTGCCAGGGCCACGTGCACGAGCAGATGGTATACAACTACACCTTGCAACCCTCACATATAAACGGGCTGCTTTACCTCGGCTGTTAATAGCCAACGAATGCTGCGGGTGTCCGAGAAATAACGCGGCCAGCAGCTGTCGTGCCGCGCTGATGAAGCACGACAGAAGATCGTTCGACGCTTCAAACCGATTAAGCGCAAAATGATGTCTTCCCACGAATAGTTGCAAATTGTTGAAAATTGTCGCATAACGTGATGTAAATATCCAATGTAATTTCAATCATCTTGGTTTTTGGAACGACATTAACTAAAATTTCGAATAATAATTAATTTTTACCTAATAACGAAACATACAAATAAAGAAACATACAAATACCAAATAGATTTATATATTTTTTTTTTAATTTATATTTCTTGCGATGGCTGAATAAAATGTCACAGTTAAAATACAACTAACTTTTATTATAAAATGTGGTTTAAAATAAAACTATAGAACTGGAGATATATATATATATATATATATATATATATATATACAAATTCGTGCTAAAATATCAAATACTTAAAATATTTAGCACTTTTACTTTAAAGCTAATTTAAAATAAAACTAAAGAACTGAAGGTGTAAATTTGCACCAAAATATTATTAAACACTGAGAATCACCCCTCAAAGAATAAGACCAAATTTTTCTATTTAGTTGTAACATAAAACTGTTTTAGTTCTTGCTATAGATTTTGTAAACTATATTGACTTAACAAAATATCAAAAGGTTTTATATTACTTTTTATAATGTTTAATGAATATAAATATCACTTTCACAATATTACTTTTAATAGTCAAAATTTAATTTATACTCGTAATATTACCCCAATTTAGTTTAAAATTGTGTCGAGGATTATGTTTAAAGATTGAAAATAATTTCGGCGCACAGCTGGATATGCATGATTCGCATCGAAATATTACTTAAGTATTAAGATTTAGTCCAGATCAAGAAGATTTTTTCGTGTTACTTGCTTTTAATTATCTATATTATAAAAATTGGATTTAGTTGAGAGAGAGAGAGAGAGAGAAACATCGACTAAGGCATTTCTCCATTTAATTAAAATAAAACTATTTTGTCCTAAATTTTGCAAACTATATAAAACTTAATAAAATGTTAAATAAATACTCTATTACTTTATAATATTTAATTAATTAGTATCACTTTCTCAATATTATTTTTAATATTGTTATAAATTGATAAAAATCGAATTTTTCACCATTAAGAAATAAATCAACCACGATTATCATGATTGACTTTTGGAAACATAGGAAATAAGATAAGTGAAGAAGAGTGTAAGAATCTACCATTCCTTACTTCCACAAGTATTTGTTACAAACAGAAACCCGATATATCGGTAGTGCATTTTCGTATCAGCCGTCAATATCTGATTCAATCACATCATGGGCCAATCGGTGAGAACACAGCGAATCAGTGCAGCGCGGCTTGACAAGACTCGCATGTTCTTTTTTTTTTCTTTATCAATCGCGTGGAAAATTTGACGGGGCTCGCGGAAGTGGTTTCGAAAAAGCACGAGGAGGTGAAAAAGGGATAAAACAGCGATATACTGTAGCGTGCCGTCGTTGGCGTCGGCCGAAACCGAGAAGTCGAAACTAGGTTTCGACAGCGATATATTCTATCTCCCCCGCTCTCATTCTCGCGAGAAAGTCAATTTTCGTTACAGTCGACTGGGCACGGCTCGATAGCCAAGGGTAAAACGAGTCGGAGATGAACGAGGGTTGGTAGGAGAAACGGTGAAAAAGAGGGTGAAACGAGAGAGAAAGAGAGGGGGAGGAGGAAATAGAGAGAGAGAGAGAGAGAGAGAGGGGTGGGGGTGGGGGAAAGAGAGCGTGTGCAAAGGACGGAGATGAAGCATGGCAACTTGCGTGAGCAAGTATCATAACTTTTAGCTTTGGGCGGAGATCGGTGTGCAGGCGAGTTAATTAAATTCGCTCGATTAATTATGTCATTTGTCGACTGCAACATCCGATTTGGGAATTAATACGCGTGCAGCGATGTCATGTAATAAAATGAGAAAGTCATAATAAGCGTCGCGTTGTCGGCGTCACGGTGTTACACGTGTGTGACAGATGCAGCACGCGATTTGCACATTTGCTGATAGGGAATCCAAAAGAATGCCAGAGACGAGAGTGGAGTGGTACGAAGAGGTGTTCCACGTTCATCGCTTTCTATCTCCCGCTGTACTATCAAAGTCTGGTCGATTTGATAAATGATGCTATTCTTTTTACTAAGTACATAAACGTAAAGTAACTTTCTCATCGCGTCTCTCATCTTCCTAAAAATGCTGTTGAATACAAGAAATTTGAAAAGTGAAGTTTAAAGATTAATCTTGAAAGATAAAAGAATTTCAAAGCAGTCCGACAGCGAAAAAGATATATACATGCATTTAAAGATTAGAAAAATACGATTAATGATGGCCTGCATATTGAATATAAATTCAAATTTGCGTTATGAGAAATTTATTATAGTTAAGAGAAAGGATATTGTATCAATTATATGGAAAATATTGAGTAAAATGAATTAGTTTTCATATAACTTATAATATGTATGTAGTTGTATCATATATAATATGTAGCCAAAAGTCTTGACACAAGACTCGATAATGAATAGTATTTGAGCTACATATATCAAAGGTAGTCTAGAAACACAAATTTTACACATTTGATACAGTTAAAAGAACTGTCCATTATTGAGCTTTTCATCATTCTTGAGCTTTAAAATAAGATATAATATAGGTATCCGTGCTGCGAATCTAATCATAAAAAATAGTAGTGAAAGCTATGTTATTTGAAAAGCAGATTTGAGGCACTGCCTCCTTTTTGCGTTCCATCTGAAGAAAAATACCGCAAAAACTATAATTTTGCTATAGTTGATTCCTGTCCTGTTAATGCTTCGTGTTCTATATCGACTGATTTTCTAGATGATGGGAAGCGTCACACTGGCGACCTTAGCTCGCAGCGATATCATTCCGCAGAAACGATAGCGTGCCGGCGCACCCTAAACTTAAATGAAAATTGACTTCTCTCGACGACGCCGCAGGAACACCCTCTCGGCCAATACGACGCCACCCTCTCGGTCGGGGGGTTAGTTACATCAGGCGAATGATTACGCCGCGTATATATGCCGTTGATGCGCGTGAGTGCGTGCGTGCGTGCACTGACACGACGACTCTATGTAGATAATTATCGTCATTAGCGTTGAGAAAACTATATGATACCCAAAATACCGTCTTGAACTTGCCGCGCACAAACGGCGAGTTTGTAATCTGCAATTAAAGCGAGGCGCGATAGCTTTTAAATGATCCTGCGCTGATTAGAAAGAGAACCGAGCTCCGTGCCCCGCAATATTCTACTGCTGCATTAAGAAATTACGCAGGTCTATTATACGAGGTTTCGCGAAAGCACCTCGTTAAATATTGGTCTATTAGCAACTAAAAGTATATCAGCTAACAGATAAAAAGCAAACGTTTGCGTTGTATTTTAATCATTCGTGACCTGCTTCATCAATTAATTTCTGTCGTAATTTACATCACTTTAAGTATATTGTCCTTTTCTAAGGACATATAATTTTCAAAAGGTGCTACAAAGAACGGTCGAAATAAAAGTTAATCAGTCATGGTGCAGAGTCGGATATTACAGTAAAATGATTGAAACTTGAAATAGCAGCTCCGCGGGGACAATTAACAGACGCCTCCTTTTAAAGAAATAATCTAAAATATTGAATAAGGAGTGTAATTTAAATAATCACAATGTAATAAATAAAAAATATAACAATGTTGAATTATAAAGACCTCCAATTTATGTTCACTCAATTTAATTGCCGAATACTAGATAATTTAAATGACGTTTGAATAATTTGATAACGTTATACGTATAATACGCATTGTATACGTTAATGCTGACAACGTAGAAAAATATATTTTATCTTTTTCGGTATAACACACTTTCTTGTATTTGCTAATTAACCTTACAAATACAGATTTCTAATTGAAACTGCGATAATTTATAAATGACTGATAACGAGTCATCTTGTTTTGTAAACGCGGTTTTGTTTCCTTACCCGTAGTTAAAAGTCGCTTATCTCAAATGCAGATATATACATTATTTGTCACGTATGTAAAATGACATGACATTAGCGCGTTTGAAATTTATTTAAAGACCTGCACGTGTGTGACGACGTTACAACTTTGCCACATAAACGCCGAATGCATAATCCGCAATTAAAGCAGCTCATAAACTTTTAAACGTTAGATAACAATAGCGCGACGATCCGAAAGAGCTTCATAGGGCTTTACGCTCGCTACAAGCGTGCTTCCTCGTTTGGAAGCTTTAGTGGATCTAATACTTTCTGGAATTTTCGATTCCTTGAAATTTAATAGAAATGGATTTTACTTAGCACGTCGTTGACGTCGTTGCTAAAAATTAATTGAATATTAATTTCTATTATTATTTAACTTCTTGAATTTCTTTGAACTTCTTGAGAAAAATATGGTAAGAAACATTTCTTTATAAAAAAAAATACTATAAGATTATTTATAAAATCACTTTTTTATTTTTAAATATATTGACACATTATTAGGGTATTTACTAAAATCTTATAACAAATTTCAGGAAAAAAATTAAAGAATTTTTAATGTGACATTGAAATAAATTGGCGTGCAAGTAACTCAAACTATAATATAGTGTATATAATAATGTGTAGTGTAAAATGAATGGAAAGCCGGGACTCCACGGATTGACGTTTTCTACAATTGAAGCTGCGAAACCTGTAGAATAGTATGGGAAAGATTCATTATAATACAGTATCGCAGTGCGCTACTTTATTCTGCTGCTAATGAGTATTGTCTTCTCTACTACCATCCTGTTTTTTCAAAAATCTCGTAGGCAAACAAGAATGAATATACACGGAGATATATACTCTTATTAATTGCTAATTAATTATCATTTTATACCAAGAAAAGAGATCAAAGAAATAATGTGTTTTCAGAAAGACATACAATTTAAATTTAAAAATAAAATTATAAAGATTTCTCCTTGAAAGAGTACCAATAAAATTCCATAAAGAAAAAAAAGATTTTCAAGAGTAATAAAAAAATCTTTTGAAAATTCTATATTTTTCCAAGTAATAAACACTCTAATTATTTCTAAGATTTCGAAAGACGATGGGATACTGGCAAAGAAGATTCAACTAATTCAAATGGAACACTATGCTGCGCACCACGAAAGCGGATCAACGACGCTCGTTAAAAGAGTAAAATTTAAAATCTGATTCTGTCCGAGGCCCGTGGCACGCGCGCAGTATTATACCCGGAAATAAAATTTATCGTTGCGGGGGTTTCCTCGCAGACAGCTGGGCGAGTCACGAGGCGTTTTCGACGAAGAGCAGTGAGACTGAAGTGCGGTCGGCCTGGCCGACATGGCAATAAACAATTACTTAAGGCACTGTTACGCGCGCGGCACACCCACGCATTAGCCGGAGTAGAATGCCGCACCCATCCGTGATCCTCGTGGGTTGGGCTCGGTACCTCCATTAGTATATACGTCCCACACCTTTCACGTGATGCATGTTCATGCCGGCTGCACGTGTACGTATATACGAGCGGCCGTGTTTGCCTGTGCGGGCGTTCACGTGTCTTCGATTATATTAGAGCCCGGGGTGATGTGCCTCCGTCGTGCCGTTCTGCACTACTCCCCATCCGCGTCGCTCTTTAGAGAATACCGAGGATACACCGCGTCGCGTGCGAGTGTCGTTAAGTACGAGGCTTCCTCTCTCTCTCTCTCTCTTTCACTAATGAGGGATTGCTAGTAGTCAATTGTCGTATCTATAATGCCATCGACGAATAGTTTATCGGATTTGAGTAAAATCCGCGACTACTCTGTTTCATTCATAGCGTCAAAAATTATAATAGGCAAGACGCCTATCGCTCTGTAATCTAAGAGCGTGCAAATTTCATCGTCTCGCTTTAAATCTGCTGTTATATAGAAGAAAATAATAAAGTTTTTAAAAACAGTTTTTTTTTCCATACCATCCTTTTAAATCAAATAATTTTCAATATCTTCGCCTTATATGCGCGATCGGAGATTCAATAAAGAACGATCTTACATTCGTACAATTTATCGCCGCAATACATCTGATTAAATATTCCATGATCTACCATCAGCCTGATTTTCACGGGAACGTGTGGCTGACACGTATTAAATTTATCAGCGATGCATATCGAGGCGCGAGACGTCGCGCGTCGGCCGAAGTGCTCGCGCGAGCCGATATGACGTGAGTTTGTTTTATGTCAAATCGGCATCGTCAAAAGAGCAAATGTCACGCTATTTCCACCGCATAATTCACGCTTGCGCGCATAAAGTTTCGAAAATTGGTTATTATGTCGGTTGAATTATCGAAAGTTCGCACGTTAAGCTGAATAGTGCGCACGTCACACTGCAACCCCTCGTCCTGTCTAATCCCGGTCGGATTTTATATGGAAATTCTCGTACAAAGGCAATTAAATTCATTTTATGCGACTCGAATCTATATGGGATCGTACGCCGGTCGTCGGTGCCGAGCCATACCTCTGGCGAATGTTATTCACGTATGATAAATTTGCTCCGAATTGAAGTAACATTGAGCAGCTGGGACGCTGTAAAATTTCAATCACGTTTTTTTCAGTAATTTTAACTCACAAAATGAATTCTTCATACAAAAAATCTTTTAAATTTTATGAAATAAAAAACTTGACACGATTATTCATCTTGAAAAGCAATAAAACTGAAACTTTAAGATTGCGAATATTTCAATATTAGAAGATTTAACACATAGAAAGATTTTGTTACAATATCCAAAAATTTGATTAGATAAAGATCTGAATATATAAAAGTGGATCAAATATAAACGAAAACTTATTAAACAAATTTTTTTACATAAAATAAAAATAGGAAAATAACTTAAATCTAACAAAGAAACAATTTTTGATTAATAAAAAAAATTATTTTAATTAACATAAAATAAATAATGACAAAGCTAAAATAATAAAAAAATTGCAATAATTTTTAGAAATTGGGACTCCTTTTCAAAACGTTTTCGTTTTAACGCCTCTTTCAGGGGTTCAAACATGTGAAAGTTATGTGAACTTAAGTCTAGACTGTAGGGGATTGTTCAAGAGCAACCCAGGAAATTTGCTTTAATTTTTTACGCGTTTGATTCGCCGTGTGCGGCCGAGCGTTGTCGTGAAGCAAAATCATGTCTCTGATCGGTTGACGTCATCTTTTGGTTTGATAAGCAACCTTAACTTCGTCAAGGAGTTGGCAGTAGTATGTAATGCGTCGGTCGGTCTCCAGAAGGTCACGAATCATACGAATATTGTCTTCCGTTAGACTCATCCTGAGATAGCGATGACTCTCATTTTCAACTCTCTCTCTCTCTCTCTCGTCCTGCAGAGAAAGTCTTGTGCCAGAAGAACACACGGGGCTGTGAGAGGGTTGATTCCTCAAATTGTTGGTCTAATCTACAGAGAATTTCAGCAGGCCCCTCCTTCGTCAGAAATTTAATTATAATCCGTTGCGCAACGGACGGATGAACTTCTTTCTCGCTCATCTTGTTGCAGACTGCCATACCGACCCGAGGACGCTCTCAGAATCTGAGACTCAGGCTAGGAATCCCCTCCTAATATCCCCACCAAAACATCCTTAACGTTGCATCGTCCTACAGGATCTCCCATTAAGAGGTTTTATTTTAAATTTCGCGACATTTTGTACCTTTTATAGATGGAGTTGTCACGTTTGATCGTCGTCGAGTAAAAACTATGCGGTTAATAACATTGGCTGTGTTTAACAGAAAAAGCAGCTTTGCAACTGTTGTAAAATTCTTGAATATGATTGGCTTATACATTTAGATGTAATAAGGAAGTAAGGGCAAGACCAATCATATTAAAGAATTTTACAACAGTTGCGAAGCTGCTTTCTCTGCTGAACGCAGCCATTGGATTGATATTCGCTTGAATAACGCATAGAAATAGAAAAAACTCATTACAAACACGGTGAAAATTTTGCGAAAAAGTTTCCTGGTTCTAGCAATCAATTTGAATGTCTCGCACAATTATTTTCTAATCTGTATCTATTTAAATTTTTAGATATTTAAGAGTTAATTAAAACCTCATTCTTTCCGTGCCGAATAAGTTTATCTTAATATTTAAGAGTAGATAGATTGAAATTTTTACACATCAATTTTTATCACGTAGAATAGAAGCGAATACATTTCTCTTAACAGATTTTCTATATATAAGTCGACGCTTATTACGCTATTATTTACGCCACCGGAGATTTCTAAAAATTATTAGCTACAAGTTCCAAGCAATGTAATTGTCACTATCCATGATTATAATTAACGTTCTCGTACGTCCGCAAATTTACGTCACGTCGTAAATTTGTCCCGACCCAACCCATCGCATTTCCTTGCAGAATTACGATCAGGCTTGACGAAATCTTGTCGGCACGATTATCTCGATAGATTCCGCAAACCAGACGGAAAAGGAAGGAAAGTGCGTCGAGACGTGACCGCCGGAAGGCGCCAAGTCGATACATTTCCGCCCGTCTATGTCGAGGCAGCCACTCTCGAGCGACAAGCGAGTGGTTGAATTTGCCCCTCTCGAAACGGTGGACAATCCTGTGGGCGAGGACCGTCCATTACATGCTTACATGCTCACGGAAGATATACACACGCCATTGGCCATCCTTCGGGTTATCGTCATATTAGAATCAATATTTGGGCCCGCGTACACGAGAGTGTGCACCATTGAACCGCGACATCCTAAACCCATCGCGTAATCTCCTAGCCACAGATAGCCTAACGCAAACTACGAAGAATGACAATTATTTCACGTTGATAATATTATAGTTCAGAAATTTTTAATAATTTTTAATGCAAAAAAACATTTTTAAACATATTTTTTTACTCTCTCTCTCTCTCTCCCCCCTCTCCCTGAGTTTAATCTGCCGCTAGAAAAAACCATCAAGTAAATTTTTTAAATGTAACATATCAATTTATAGCATGTATGTACTTCTTAACATATAGCATTTCTTTCCAAGTGATTTGGATGTAACAAGTAAAGAGTAAAATTAATGTTGCTCAATATTAGCGAAAGCTCATCATATGATTAAACACATTATTAAAATTTATTACATATAAGTGTAAAAGTAAAGTGTATTCTATTTTTATTTTGTATTTCTTCTAGAAGAATGTAAAGATAAAAACATTTCTATATATAATTCACAGTCCTTTCTTTCTGTTTATTCCTACAATACGAAATATTGAACTTAATAAAAAAATATAACACAATAGAGAAATATTATAACTTCTTGAAAACATTACATAAATGTTATTTTAATTTAACACTGTTCTCATATGTTATATAATAAAAAAATAGCAAGTTATTTTAATTTTGATCAAAATGAAGATTTGATAATTAGGCTTTTATTCCACCTATTTCCTCAATTATAAGCCGTTGATAAGATGTTGTGGATAAAACTCAAATGATAGAAATTCGAATAAATGTATATTCCTTTATGCATTCCGTGAACTTTTCCAGTACTTCGCCATTCGCAAAAGGTCGAGAAGCAATTCGATAGACCGCGCGGTAATGCATAAAGTTCTCGGATGACAACTGTCACTAGGGATTACGCGAAAAAAGAAACTAAATATACGCAGTTACGGACCTACATTCCGTCGGAATCGTCGTCGTGGAGATAACGGCGTTAAAATACAGGACCCAAATATCAGCTCGTCCTGTGTGAAATATACACCTGCCCCTCTCGGCATATTAATGAGAGGTACTCCGTCGTGAGTCACGTAAGTGCGCACAAGTTACCAAGTGCCAACGAGCCGAGTGCCCGCTACAGATCGCGAGCAATATGCATAATGTACCGTCGTGACGTGCGAATGTATCTACATTTCATTTCGCGCGTTCAATCGAGACGTCCCTACACTATAATTTAGCCCGCTAACTTTTGCGACAAAGCGCATAAATTCCGGCAAACTACGCAAGCAGACAATCGTCGCTTTGTTGCCATTAAAATGTTGAATTTCTATAGTGAAAATATACTTAAAAAAATGAACTAAAACGATATTAAAGCTATTAAAAATAGGTTAATTTTTAAAAAGCGCTGCAAGCATACGTTCTTGTGAATATTCCAGAAATTTACACATTTTCAATCAATTCAAATAGCATAAAAGATTTTAATCCAATGCCAATGTCACAATCGTTATTAACGTAAAATTAACGTTAAGATCGTTTATTCGTTAATTTAACGTCCATTTTTTGTTCAAACAACTAAGAAAATCATTTTTAAGTTATGTCCTATTTAATATAAAATAAATAATAAAATTTATACCGAAGTATATATTTCAATTGTAAATAACGATTGAAAAATTTTTATTTCTACACTGAAGAAGGCTCTGTGAAGCTGAAACGTTTGTCGATGCATTGTATGTAATTTTCATTACTATAGATTAAATTAGAACAAAAGCATTAATTATATAGTTTGCTTATAATTACTACTTTTCAACTTCTTATGCTCGTATACTTAGGCCGGTATTCATAGTCCGTTCTTATTTCAAGAGACGGTCTTGAATATAAGAACTGTCTATGAATACCGGCCTTAATGTTTTGATTTTTAATATTTTGTTTTTTTAAAAAATTGTAAGATCATTCATTTTTATGTAACATATTTTCGGTAATAAAAAGGCCAAAAATTAAGTTATACGTCTAATATATTTCCTAATTAATATCTAATATTAAATTATTATTAATTCTTGCTAACATTATATTATATTACTACATACATACATATATTTAATAATATTAAATATATAATATATATGTATAAATTTATTTTCTACTTATTCTTTTTACATGCTCTTTTATTTTCTTTATGCAGCATTTTTCAAATTAATCTTGCTATAGCAATTATCATAAAAGTTATCGTATGTATACGTA
Source organism: Cyphomyrmex costatus (assembly GCF_001594065.2). NCBI lineage: Eukaryota > Metazoa > Arthropoda > Insecta > Hymenoptera > Formicidae > Cyphomyrmex > Cyphomyrmex costatus. The sequence continues at coordinate 286,601 of NW_017280267.1, forward strand.
TTAAATCTTCTTTGTTCAGTATCAATTCTTTGCAATGTCTATTGAAATGATCGGTTGGCTCGGAATATGTTTTGCATTGCTACACGTATTCTCATCTTTACTCGAACCCTATAAACGCGTAACATATACGCCTGAATAATATTGGCATGAGTATTTTGAGACGCTTATTCCGTGGCGATTTCACGGACGATCGCATTGGCACCGGCATCAGTATCGATAATAAGAGTCCTTGTAGTCCGTCTCTATCCTCTCGATCTCACGTCTCGCGCGCCTCTTCCTTACCGTATCCCGCGAGGGAGTGCCAGGAAACGCCGCTATTAGCCGCCCGTAACTTTAGCCTCGTCTGTCCAAGAATAATTATATGAGTTAATGGCTCCTTTTTCTCCATGCTTCGGCTCGTACATACGGAATACGTCGCCAGTTTCACATGTATGCCGCTGTTGCTTCCTTTGTTATAGCCACGCGAAAGGTATCTATCGCGATTAATAAAAAAAAAATCGTGCTAAGACCTTGTCGATGTTCTATTTCCACGTTACTCTTTCAAATTATAAAACTCAACGTAAATCTATTTTAATGGACTGAATGTCCTCCCTTAGAGACATCTGACAGAAATTATATGTTTTCTATATAATATATGGTTCCGATAGATTGAAATTCTCGATTATTTCTTGTTCTCTATTCCCTTTACTGTGTGCAGCCTCTAATCTCTAAAGGAATTATACAGTTTGGTGGACACTTCGATGGTGCATCTATTTCGAGCAAATAGATTCTCGAGCAAAATCTTTGTGCGACGTTAAACTTCTTAAGGTCATCAATGATCACGATGAATTGGCAATTATGCGCCACACTTATCGAATGCATCTATTAATGAGCAAAGCTACTAATGAGACACGAGAATTAATATTACGTCATTTAGCAAATGGTAAACCGCCTATATATCTGCGTATTTGATGGCGTCTACGGTGCAAGTAATCCTGCGAGCTTTGCCGATCGCCTGTTTACGTAATAGCATCATTACGTAAAATGGATTACAGATACGATTATACAAACATATCCCTTTTGATAGATTAATTAAATGCATAATTATTAGATGCCATGTGCAACGAGAATTAAAAAAAGTAGTAACGATTTAGTAGCCTATAGCAAGCCGTTTTATTTTTTCATTAAAAGAAATTTTGTTTAATGTGTAAAACTCTTAAATATTATAATTATCTAAAAAGAATTATACTTCTTATTAATGAATTAATAAGAACTATGTCGTTGCGCGCGTGCGCACGCATGTGTGTGTGTGTATGTTATGACATATTAAAATAATGATTTTGCTAAAATATATATAAATTTAACTACACTGAAAAAAATGTTTGTGTGAATTACATGATTATGCTGGGTTTTTTCCGACCCATCATAATCATGTAATATTCTAGATCATACGGAAAATTACAAATTTTAATATATTTATTTTACATACAATATGTATTTACAGGATTCCATTTTGTATGTAAAAATTACATTTTGTATGCGAAAAATTCCATTGAACATCCGTGGCGCGCGGCGGCGTTCTTCTCGGTGCGCTCGCGCCGATCGAGTACAGATTCTGACTGGCTATAATGATCACACAATAAATGTAAAATCCAAATCATCTAGAACATTTGTACCGCATAATTATCTCTTTAATGGATAATTCCTGATTTCGAAGTACCATTTTCCCTCTTATGTTGGTAGTCCCTCGTAATTTACGTAAGGTTTATATTTCAACGTGTACCGCCAATTTTTGACGGTATACAAGACTAAGAGTGTAGTTTTCCCTTCGTAATTCTCTTTCTCAGTTTTTTTCTTTCTTTTTATCCATCATGTGTCCATTACATATCCTTATATTATTTATTAACTTCTTTCCCACTTAGTAAAGTCGAGATGTACAATAATACTCAGTGCGTTCGCAATTTGCTTATAAGGAAACGCGATAATGTCAAAAAACTATCAGTTAATTTAAATACAGTCTATTATTACACATTACTTCAATCTAACTATTATTTAATTTTTCACTTCACGTCTGGACTAACAAGGTATTCTTTTTTAGGTTAATTTAATTAATTTATTTATTTTGTAGCATTTTTCTTTCTTTTATATCATATTTGTCATATCAACAGATTTTCAATACATTGTTTCATTTATTCGGACATATCATGGACTTATTCTTTTGGCGATGTTTTTAACTAGTTTTCATCTTTATTATACATTGGCGCTAATATGGAATTAAATGCATTTAACTACATATCAATTAAACAATCTTGTGAAATTCACCGAATGCGTTAATTCTTAAACCGCCTTTCTTTTATTCAGTAATGCAATTGTAATAAACATTTTAAAGTACTACCTTGGTATAAAATCAGATCAGTGTGAAAGAACTGGTACACAAAATGCTATATGTATGTTAGCATAACAGGGAGACACGAAATTTCAGGGTGATAAGGGAAGCTAACGTGGTTTAGATTAGTTACCGAATCTGATACGTCCATTGGCCACAATTGTGTAAATACATAAAGGGCCCGAGAGATGCGCAAGAGAGAAATATTATCTCGAAGCCCGGGCAACCCTCTTTGGATTACAATTCTCGATGGTCTCGTTAGCAAAGATCTTCGGATTATGGAAGGCTCTGATTGGAGTGCCGCGGCTACACGAGACCTCACCGTGTAACCACCCGCCCAAAACCGGTCATCGTATTACCATATAGATTCGCGTCGATCGTTATACGCTCAATTCTCCGGATCTACGAATCCGAGTAATCGTAATAACGCGTCCCAATCAACGTTAATCCGCCGTCAAAAAGAATCCATAGTTTTAATGGCAAAGTTTCGGGTAATTGTGAAAAGAGAGAGCGTTCTTCGAAACATTCGAATCAAGCACACATTTAAAACACATAACGCGCGTAGAAATTGTGGACAATATTTGTTATCAAGCCAATGCCAATATATATTGATAAATTTGAACAACTTTCTGAAATTTAATGTTAATTACAATTTGTGTCTACACCCGAAACGCAAATATACCGAAAGCGAACGAAACAATTTCGAAATGATTGTACGGCCATTAAAACCACTTTAGTGTAATGGCAAATAATTCAAAATTAATATGCTTACTTTGCATATTTCTGAAAAGATGAAAGTCACGTTTAGCTTTGTAATCGAAATAATTGTTTTCTATGTATCAAAGAGGTACAAATTGTTTGTTTACTTATTAAAATTTATTTAAATTTATACAACTAAATCTGTATAAAATTGGATTTTAATTTATTTAAATTTAGTTAATTAAATTAATGTTAATAACCAGAAGAGAGATACAATTAGATGTAATTCCATATCTATATGTAAATTTACATTTATATGAGAACACAAGATAATTTAATACAAATATGAGAAATCTTAGTTTTCATTTGGAATGAATTCTACTGATATGCTTTAGATAAAGTACATTTTAACTTTACTGCAATTATCAATATAATAATAGTGAATTCTAGTCATAAGATGATTTTCTTTGTCCGACGAGAACTTAGTTTTCGAAGCTCGAATCATTTATCGTGAACGAGTTACCGAAAGTAAGAAATTTTAGTTTAATTGATAACTGTGTTTTCTCGAAGTGTTCCGCCCCGTACCGTCTAATAGAGCATTATTTAACTCACTTTAATTAGTTCCGATCTCGCCTCACGCTCTTAAATCGTCTTTACGAATTCAACTTAATCCGTGTATGGCGCATGTCGTATTGCAGATTGTGAATTTAGAGGACGAGGAAAAGGGGGTGAAACTGAGAAGAGAGAAATATTAAGTTAGAAGTGGTTGACTTTTGTTCCTCCCTGACAACATATACCACACGTTCGTCGTCTGAAGCATAACCCTTGGACATAACCGGGGAAATCACTTGGAAAATGCTCAATGAATTCGCAATGAACTCGAGGTTGGCCCCACACGTTCATACGTTACGACACCCTGGGATTGTCAACCCTCTCTCACCCCTTCGCAATACTCTTTCATCTCAGTCGCGTTTTCGTCGCCTTCCATTCTCTAGAATTCTGTAGTTTGCTCGTTACACTTTGCATTATCCTACCCATTCTGTCTCTGAATCTCGTTATTAGTAACTCTCTTCGTTAATAACTTGGGTGATCAGTGGTCGTTATGACGACAGAAGTAATTCTCAGTCCTACAAACATCTAATTACCTATTTAAATTTTCTTTGTAAATATCTTGAAATCAGTGCATTATTGGATATAATCTAAGTATTTTTCTCACAAGATAATAGTCAGTAATTTTATTGGATAAAGCAAATTAATTTCATTCTGTCTCTTTCAAATCATTAGCTTATGTGATTCAATATTGCTCGTTATTTTGACCTTTTTATTAATTTATATTAAATAATTAAATTAAATAATTAAACGATCTAAATCGAGCTAAATGGATTTAATAACCATAAATATTGTTAATAAGTTTACAATGTAAAAAGAATTAATATAAAAAAATTAATATGAAAGCGACTTTCTTCCAGAGACTGCATGTATTCATTTATGGATGTATACATTCTCGAATGCCGAGTGTATTAAAGTCGCAAAACGAATCAGTATAGTGAACACGATTTGTCAAAGGTGATACTGTTTACCGTGGAAGAATATTTAAAAGTAGATATTCGAAAAAGAATGTTTGCGGAGCGTCACTCTTCACCAAGACGACGACGAATTGCGCACACGATGAACAAGTGATTGCACAATCTCACAAAAGTATATGCCAATATGTATCTCGTCGCTTGGAAATGATAGAACGTTTTATATTTATACACAAATAAAAATCATATTATTTATAAAATATTTATTATTAGACTTTTAACAAAGAAGTATAAAATTTGTATGAAGTATCAAGAGTATGACTTTCAAATGTTCAGTATACACTGTTTAGAACATAAATGATATCGTCAGAAATAGCCATAATAATCCCACTGTATCCTATATGTTTTGTTTCAAACATTTTTATTCATCTTACGAGTACTTCGCACGTATCACGCAATACTCTATATAATACGTGCCGTTGACTACATGTCCAACAAAAGTTTTCTTCGGTAGCTCACGTAATTCCCTTTTGTCTCTCTTCCTACACATCTTTTCTTTACCGCTTCGTCTCATATCTTTTCGTTACCATATCCGCACACTTTCGGCCTTCTATTCATCCCTTCCCGCGCGCTCTCCCCTTCTTCCACCTCCCGCTCTCCTTCGTCCCCCTTTCCCCCCAAACGACGTCATTAATCACTACCTATTTTAATACGATCCAGCGGCGCGTCACGCCTACGATCGAAGACATTACTATTAATGCTTGATCACGAGCACCGGCTAAAATCATTTTTCTAAAGCGCCGAATGCACGATCAGTTCTAAGGATGCCTGTCTGGCTTGCGCGCGATCGTTAGTCTAAATCCAGATTTACATTGATTGAGGATAGGAAGCCATTGTGTGTGCTTGATAGTAATTGATATACCTGGCTTTCGCATGCTAATCAAGTTGCCTCGCGCATTCGGCGATTGATAAGACAATATGATTACGCCACTTCATCATAAAAATCGACAAAGCGAATTATTTTCAATTTTTTAATCTTTTATTAGCTCTTTTCACCCTAAATATCTATTTTCGAAAGAATTTAAACTTTGCCTCAATTACCTTTATACATACATATAGTGATACATAGAACTTTTCACCAAATTTTTGGATTGATACGCACTTTGCTATATAAACGCAATATATATAACAATAACAGCAGAATCACTGTGCGGGATAGAAAAAGCACGAAAGGATTAAAAATACATATTGTGATATAACGATGTCGTCCGCTTTTTTCCACCTTTTTCAGGCAGAGCAAGGCCATTTTTTTATATTTACGAGTTTGCGTGATACCAAACTTTATCGCGCAAGAGGAGTGTGTTCTCGCACTAAACACTTTTCTTGCAGTGAAAAAATTCGTGCGTAATTACGTACGTAAATATAAGAAAACAAAGTGTTACATTCCCGTACTGTTGTAAGATTCAATCAGAAATTAACTCCAATCTTAAAAACTACGCTGAAAAGAGAATCTGATTGCATTAATTGGAATTTTGATTGAAAATGAACAAATCAGATTTTTCTGGTTCACTCTAAGAAATATTAATGTGGATTTAACACAACAGTTTTATTCGCTTGCTTCAACATACTTCAATCTGATCCTACCCATAGCTCCTACTCACCCCCATTCGTTGAAGTGAATAGAAGCTATATGATAGGAGCACGAAAAAATCTTATGTATCTATACAATTCTCACTATATTGATGTTAATATAATATTAACACCAGTATGATGTAAATTCAATCGCATTCGGTCAATTAATCGAAAACAATTCGTCGAAAACTAATTTATCGAACGCACAATTCATCGAAAGAAAATTGATCGAAAAGATAATTAGCCGAAAGTATAATTCATCGAAAAAATAATTGATCGAAAAGACAATTGATGAAAACCATCCCATACCAACAAAATAGGTTGAGTTAGGTTAGTTTTTTACGGTTTTCTGTTAAAGGTACAACTTCTATAATCATACCGCTGTACATAGTGTACATGGATTTCGACAATTGCTTTTCGATCAATTGTCGTTTCGATCAGTTGTCATTTCGACCAGTAGTTCTTTCGATCAATTGTCGTTTCGACCAATGGTTTTTTCGATCAATTGTATTTTCGATTGATTGTCTGTTTGATTAATTGTCTTTCGATGAATTGTCTGTTCGATAAATTGCCCTTTCAAAAAAATTGATTTTCGAGTAATTGTTTTCGATCAATTGAGTTTTAAATCCATCATAATGTTGATACGTCAGCGATTAAAATCCACACGATATTGATATTAATATTAATTTTAATTTGTTCATTTTTAGCCAGAATTCCCCAAATAATGCAACCAGATTCTTTTCCGGTCTGGTTTTTAAGATTTGGGGTCATTTCTGATTGATGGTAGACTTTTTACGACAATGTAATATTGGATTGAGAAAAATTTTTTATTGAAACTGAAAGAACCAAAAGATTTGTCAAATCTTACTGGATCGTGAAAATTTAAACCAATGAAAACATGCCTTAATGGTCAAGCTGGATCTCAGGTGCTTCTATATAATTGCGTATGAATTTATATACTATACGTATGTAGATTTTTAATTGCGCGTCGAATTTTTTAGACTTGAAACGCAACACTACTAAACTATACCGCAGTAATATCACGAGTTAAATTGGCTAACGATCTAACAATTTTGATGCTCACAGCATCTTGAATCTCGATAATGTTGAATGAAGTATTAAAATCTGTAATTAATTTTTCGTAGTGAAAAATATACGTTATCTATATTAAGTAACAATATAAAATATTGACGAGATACGATTTAGGCGACCAGTATTTGGTAACTCTCTTCTATATATTATAAATTTAATTAAAATAATCAGAATTTCGATTGATATAACCAGAATCTTCTGACTCATCCATTTTCAATTATAAATTTTTGTCAGTGCAATTTCAGTGCACTAAGCCGTAATTCAAGCTGCCAATCAGAAACTGATCAATTTAGCCATTTTGTGCAAAATTACACCTTGTATTTTTATAGCATGATGCGCATACAGCATATTTACAGCATAATTCGGGCAAACATTTCAACCGTCATTACCTTACTTGTCGATCATTTTTTTCAAGGAGTGGCGGCTCTGACTGGCTGTCGACGAAACGGGCGGCTATTTCGGTTAAAAACGTTTTACGTTGTACGCGTATGTTGATTTATGCCGGTGCCTCGAAGAAGCGGAAGAAGGGCGACGCGCAAATTGAACGAGCGTTTAGCGACGCTCCGCCGAGCATGGCCGTCTCAGCAGGGTCATGTCAATATTTAAATTAATCCTCGGCTCGCGCTCGCGCGCAACTCGACTCCTCCGCGAAATTATCGTTTCCCGCGTCTTTTTCCTTTTCCTATACCTGAGCGATCCTCTTTTTTCTCTTCTCTTTTTCTCCGCGTTCCTCCAATCCGTCGCCGTCGAGAGATCGCCTTCCGCATTTCCCATTTTCCTCACGACAGCGCTCCTCCCGCGCGACTACAGAATTCGCCACGGCAGTGTGTGATTAACTTCCTCCCACCTCACGATCTCTTTCATGCGAAGAAGAGTAAAGAATTTCCCTGGATATCGATACGCTACGTGAAAACGCAAGAACGTCTGAATGTGGGACGGAACAACCACGGGTTCCGACGTCTATCGTACTCGACGAGCTAAGACGAGAGAACCGAGAGGAAAACTTTATCTCCTCCTATATTTCGTATTTGTGTGTCGCTTTTACCGCACATGCCATCGTGTCGGCATCAACTTATGTGTGCCATCTGCGAGAAATTATTTCCGCAATATCAGCCGACTCACATACACACACACTTGCGCGCGCGCGCGCGCGCGCGTCGATTTTCGTTTCATTAATAAATTAATTCAACATTTCGAAAATCCTTTAGATACATTTATATTTCGTATTTATATAAATTTTGCATTTTTATGATAAAATATACATGGAAAAAAACTATTTTATTATAAACACAAAATTGCAAAATTTAATTGTCAAATTTGTTTGCTGTTTATATAGCAAAAATTTGAATATTTGATCAATATTTTGTATTTCTTGTAAATAATTTTGTATTATAGCAAATGCAAAAAAAAAGAATAAGTAATTAATTCTATTTAATAACATATCGGCAAATAATTTTCGATCCCTATATTTTCAAATAAAATTTGTCATTAGGATATTAGAATCAGCGCTTACAGTTTTTTCTTTCCGTGTAAGAAACCCGTTTGAATATACATTGCTCTCTTATTTTACTCTCTAAATCTTGTGAAATCTCACTCGAAGAGACTAAAAATTAAACCTTGTCTTTAAAAAAGAATAAAAATATTTTCTATAGAAAACCAATCTGTTTATATAAACTATGATGATTTTAAACCTTTTTAGAAATTTATTTATAAGTTGTGATAGTTTTTTTTAGAGTCGGGAATAAAACGTTATTGTTCAAAGTTCTCCATGAATCATTATGATTGGTCAATTTGCTTTACTGTGTTTTTGTCTTAAGTTTTTATTTGTTTTTTTGGATTAACTCAATAACTATTTGTATCACTTTTAAAGTAAGAAAACGATATTTGAAAAAATACGATTATCCAAAGATTTTGTATTTGACAATACATGCAAATTTCAATTATGTTTCTCTTTATGTAAAGAACAGTTTGATGTAATGCAATTTTAAATTTGCATTTCAACATGTTTGCAAATGTACCGATATTTAATGCACGAAGTCAGCTAACTTTTCCCCGTGGAAGAATTTGTCAACGAAATCGGATTAAAAGAAAATGCGATAGTTCCGAAAGATAAGAAAGTTTTACGATAATTTTTGAGAATGCCGGATATATATAGCGCGTTGAGAGATAATGCATTAAGTTCGATTACAGAGCTTGCGTTGAGGAAGATTCCGCAGCGATTTTTACATAATAAGTCAGCTTTGAAACTGGATTAAACACGAGTTAAGGATGGATTGTAAAGTTAGAATTAGATTCGATCTGCTTTATTACTAAAAGATATCGCGGTCTTTTGCATTTCGCACGAAAAGAGATAAATATCGTATAAATGTACAAAATTGCATGTGCTAAATAAACGTGATACATATAAAATTAAAGGTAATATATAAATATAATATATACTCGTATATAAAATATATTATATTTTCTTCTCTTAAATTGTAATATTTATGATATAGATTTATATATAAAAAGAACAATGGTAATTCAATCCCTTGAATGAAATAACATTTTGTTATTTTTACCTTTTAACGTGTGCATTAAAATGTAAATCATCCATTTCTATAGTTAGTTTCAAAGTAAACAAAGTCCATATTAACGTATACACTTAGTAAATGTAGGTACATAATAAATTGAATTTTAATCAAATTTAATACATTTTCTTGAATTAAATTGTTTAAATCTATTGTTTTAATTAAATGAACGATATACTGAGTAGAAGTAATAGCGATTTATATAGAAATGATTAAAAATAATTCGAACTGAGTATAATTTAATACTGTAAATTTAGATATTATATCATATACATTTAATGAGATTTATATTAAATCAGAGTAATCACTTGAAAAGCACGTTCATATAATTGAGCACGCAAAAGTAAATTCCGTGATTTTCCCTTATTTTCATCGAATTTGCATTTGATTGATGATACATGCAGTTTCGCAGCCTATTTGATAAACATAGTTTAGTAGACGGTAAAGTTTTGCGAAGTAATAATAAATTGGTTACGTCTAATATACATGTTTTAACTGGATATCTCAACATTGGAGTTGTTGAACAACTTTCGAGTCCTTCATAACACAGCCGGCATTTTTAAATAATACTGGTCAAGTCGCGCAACGCTCCGTTTCCACGGTGCAATCAAACACGTCGAATTCGTCGTTGGCCCTGCAGCTAGATTCCATATAGACACGTACACAACTTCGCCTGCCTGTCAATCGAATTCCGACCCGCTCTCAAATCAAATTACGCCTCTATACGCGGACCCATAGTTTCATCTCGCTCACGCATTTATTTATCGCACGCGATTATTCCTGTCTCTCTATTTCTCTCATCTTTTCTCTCGCTGTCTCTCTTTCTCTTTCTCTATCGACGGAAGGTGAAAAATTATTTTCGATAGGTACACTCGCGCAACAAATATACCTCAATCGTGCAATCGATATTGTGAAAATCACGGAAGCAAGATAATATTTTTGTATGCAATTCGTCACGCACAATTTTGCTAGAAAAAAACTAGAAAACATTTATAATCTTGGATATCCTGATTTCAGCGAATTTTTGACGTTGCATCTTTAATTTTTATTTCATTCGCAGCCAATTCTCTCCTTCAAAAAGGAAAAAAAACTTTAAATGTAAGAATTTAAAATTGTTCGTTTTAAGAAGAAATTAAATTAAATTATGAGATATATAATTTCTATAAAAATATTATACAAATATTAAAGTCACTTTTTTATAATTTTATAATACTCGTTTTCCTTTCAAATGTTTTCTCAAACATAAATCTAGGGATATATTAGGGTGCGAAGCATCCCTAAAGATAAATCATAAATATTGATCGTGTAATTGATACAGGCAAAAGGAACTCTCTCTTTAACGAGCATTGGTGCGCGGTGCGAAAATTAACGAAGCTAGAAAATTTTCTCCGGCGAGGGCTTAATTTCAAACGCTACTCGGCCTAAAAAGCCGCTCGAGCAAACCGGCCACATCCTCCCAAGAGGTAATTTCGGAAAATTGTTCGCGGAGATTGCATAAACTGTTTTAGCGTTCGGTGGCGTTCGGTGCAATGTTGTTCGCTTCTATTGATCGAAGCTCACAGAGGTATAGAGTTACAGGCCACTGGCATCGACCCCCTCCCCCCCCTTCTCTCTCTCTCTCCCCTCCCTTGCTTCCTTTCTGTCCCTTCCTCACCCCCCCC
>NW_017280267.1:298425-458082 GCF_001594065.2 Cyphomyrmex costatus
CCCCCCCCCCCTCTCTCTCTCTCTCTCTCACTCACTCACTCTCTCTATCTACTCCTCCGCGATCTGTCTCTTTTTGCGTTGGTCCTGAACTATCCGAATTCCATTTCCGTCCAATTACAATTCATCCCCGTTTCAAAGCGGCAGTCACGCCGCGTTCATTTCGCAAGCTCGCTGCCGCCAGGAACAATCATTTCTTTTCTCTTCATTTCATCTCCCTTCCGCCTTTTCAACACGGTCACACCTCGTCCTTCGCTTTCTTCCGTTTACTGACGGACCAATAATGATATATATTTGCGTTTTAAAGCTATTTGTAATATATAATACTTATTACAATATTACTGAAATGATGAATGCTTGAAAGCACTATAGTATTTATAATATTAAAATTTAATCGGTAATTACAGTAAAATGTAATACATGTAATAAAACACACATTTATCGATTGATTAATTTAAAATATTAGACAGTAAAATATGTGTGTGTGTGTGTGTGTATATATAAATGCTATGAATATTTTGTAGACAATAAGAGGGAGAGAGAGAAACTTAAAAAAAATTTATATTATCTCTAAAATTGTTCCGAGTATTTAAGTGAAATTAGCTGCAGTGCGTTTTGCGCACAGACATGAAATAGTGCACCTGTGCGATAAGATGAGAAGCATAACTAAAGTGAAACGGGCAGTAGAGTGAAGTTTAAGGAGTTTTGGATGCGAGGGCGAGTCCTTGCGAAGAAAGTTCACCGAGGAGTGGAGAAACGGTGAGAAATTAAGCAGATGCTCAACGTTCAACGCCATAAGAGACAATTTCGCGACATGGATTTTTTTTCAACTTCAGTAACGACATAAGTAACTGGATCTTCATCCTCCATTGCACTTTCGCTCTTCTAGCCGAAGTAAGAACGGAGAAGGAGGTCCTCCAATACTTTTGCGAAGCGATGCTTCGGGCGTATCCATCCAGAAGAAAAGCGTTCTTGAGCTACAAGACTCCATTACTCTCATTAAACCCCGTGAAAGTACCTTTTTTATACCCCGATAGCTAATCTCACGGCGATCGATAAGCTTTAAGACGAAACGACTCAACAGCGTATAGGTAAATAAGTGACTATAAATAACAATTAATTTTAACGTGATAATGTCTCTTAATAACCCACTGACTAAACGTTCTATCGACTGATAAATAAAAACTAACAAGAAAAATATTAAAATAAAATCTTATTTCATTCACTGTACGTTCTAATCCGTAGCTGTTGCATCAATTATAGTATCTATTTTTTTTCGAAAGCTTTGACTCGCTACGCTTTGTGCTGTATCAATCTGCCACGCGAAGCAACCGCGATATTTTCTTTTGTATCCAATGTGTCCGGTGTTTGCGAACGAGCAATGCTGTTGACGTTTCTTTGATCACTATGGTTTTCGATAGACCCTTGACAATTATTGCCTCTGGGTCTGTCATACCTCGATTATGATTGATTGATGACAGATACCATCCAGCTCAAAATTGTTCCGTTGTAAAATTTATTAAACGAATTAATGTTAACCTTGTTTATTCATTTTTAAAAATCTGTACGAATACAAAATTTCTTTTTTAAACCTACTTGTCTACGTCTTTTTTCAGAAAATATTTTACAAACTGACTATAACTATACTTTTATACTATATTTTTATAACTAACTATAACTGACTATAGAATAACCATGCTATATTATTCCAATTAAATTTTGATATTATAAAAAAATAAGTACCATATTTAATACTTGTGATAATATTTAATACTTGAAATATAAACAACCTTGCATTAATTATATGGAAAATTTAATCTGGATGAGTTAGTTTTCATAAATATAATGTAGCTTATAATGTAAACAAAAAATGTCGTAAACATAAAGATCAATAATGGATAGTTTATGAGCTATGATATATCGAAGATGTAAAACTTGTGTGCATAAAGCATTTTGGATACATTATAACTCAGAAACATGCTATATATTATTGAACCTTAATTGTGTGTATTTTATTCATCATATATAAGTTGTAAAAGTTAACCCATTCTATCGAGGTCCAACTTTATATATAATTAGTACATAATTTTAATTGAACCTACAATTTAATTTTAAAATATTTTTATTAATTTTAATTGATAAAAAATTGGAAAAAAGTTATTACTAATCAAAATGAATATATAAATATTATTGCTAACACAAATAAAAAAAGTAATTTTATGTAGCGTCAAGTAGAACTTAGTAATCGTACAAAACGGTCAAGGAGAAAAATAAAACTCTCGATTAATCAATGTAATCATATTACATTTCGTCATTCGTTTTTCAAGTAATACGTAACGCCTCGTCTCTTTTATAACAACTTTTGACCATAATAGGCAAGCGAAAACTCCCGTTTCATCTATTGTTTTTTTTTTATGTTCACAGGTCAATTTATCGAGGACGTATCGTTTCGGCCAATCATCCAATTAAATGCCCACGCGGCCAATTCATTGCTCAAGTCTTTACTAAAAAAAAAAAGGGACGAGTAGAGAGCGTTGATGGGTCGCCCACGTATTCTCGGACGATGCGTTATCCAGATGATGGTGCGCCGAGCAGATTATTGACGATGAAGTATTGCGTGGTACTGTCACCCTGGCCTGTGAATTATCGGCGAGCTCTCGCCTCTCGTACCACGAACCGAAGTATAATCATCATTCTTGCCATCGGCGGCATAAACTGATGATCCACGATATTCACATAACGCGTATTGTACACGCACCACGACCATGGCTGATGGTGCATCCGCGTTCGCCCTCAGGCTGGATCGCCAACAGCAAACGCGCGGTTTCTGATCGGCGCAGCGGCGCGGCGGCGTGTCGATGCATCGCCTAACACGGCTGGCAATTAAGAGATTTGAATGGAGATTCATCGTTTCGCAATCGCCGGCTTTGACGATACCGGATGGCACCACTGCCACGATTGGCCTCTTAATGCGTACGTTGAAGGGTTTGATGACCGCGAGAATGAGGCGGCGACCCGTAGTTGATGCCTTTTGAGATCTCGAGCGCGATAAGTAACTGTTACTTGATTGTTTGCTATTACCGATGCATGATTTACTTAGGATAAATAAGATTCTATGGAATATATGTATATGCGTGCACAAGAAAGAATTAAGATATTAGCATATGTAATATAGTATGCTTCTGATTTTAAGTTTTTGCTTCATACACGTTTCAATTTTATATATTGTGTGCATTTTTTATTTATATGTGAACAATTTCCGAAATTAATATTATATCATTGTTATAAAAATTTTATACTAATCAATACTGAAAGATAGTAGTTAATTAATAATTTATTTCGAGTATTAGAGGCACTGTATGTGTATCAGGGTTGGGTAAGAACTAGTTAAAGCGTTAAAAGTCAAAAAAAGTAAAAAGTTAACTTTTAATTTAACTTATTAATTTTAAATGCATTTATTTTCAACTTAATTTAGTTACTTTTAAACTTTAATTTTTTTTAATTGAAATTTTTTTTATCTCTTTTAATACCAATATTTTTTTCAATAAAATCTTAAACGTTAGAAAATTAATTTAGATAAAGCTCAATAATTTTGTAATTAGAAACCCTATAATAAGATACTTATAATAAATATATAATGATTATTTATCAAAATATTAAATAAATTATTCAAAATTACGAACATTATATATAATAAATAAACGTATTAATATTTTTTTTAAATTTTGCGAGTAAACCATCTCTATATAGTCTAACATAAGTAGTGTAGTACTGAATACACTCAGTGCGTGAATTATGCTCTCTCTCACTCTCTCTCTCTCTCTCATGCACAGCTCATGCATCAGCGTCTAACATAGCCGTTGTCTATGCTTATTAGTATTATTCAATTTTGTATTTTATGACAGTTATATCATATAACTTATTAATTACTAATTTTGAGTATCAAAAGTGCTTTCAATATTCAAAATAAATTTAATTAAAATTAACTACTGTCTTTCAATCTTAAATTGACCAGTATTACATTTTTATATCAGTGATATCGCGGTGTTTAAGGATTATATTAGCAATAGCCAGTTAGATTTCTGTAAGGGCAGTGTGTAATTTTCTATCTTACACTGTTAAATCTATATTATAATTTATTGTACTCACCTCTTTCTCGATGGTATAACGGTTTGATTTTGGTCGATGTTGATCTATGAAATCTGTCAACAAAGAAATTAGTAAAATAGTAAGAAAACCGATTGTGTGTGTTACAATATAAACAAAGTTTCTTTAAGAGAGTCTTAAATAATTTAGTTATTTAAATATCCTCTACACAGACCTTTATAAATTTGACACCCGCGACTTTAAATAAATGAAAATTTTTATACACAAAATGATAGGATTTCGTTTATTGTAAGTTGTTTATAGTAAGAATAATTTTGTTTGTAGTTTCTTATATTAAAAAATATGAAGGTTTAAACAAATTATTCACTCGACTTTAAGGTAAAAAAAAATTGTTAATATGTTTCGACTTAGAATCGTTTGTAGCTGATTATATTATATAATTATAACTTTTATACAATTTTTGTTACAACTTAAAAACGATATTTTAAATAAAATATATTAAACACTTGTTCTTATATACATTAAATATTTACTTGTAAAGATTCTTTATGAACAATACAATAAAAAATTCTCATCGGCTTTTTACTTTTGGCAGTCACTATATATTTCAATATATTAACAGAATTGAAAATTTTATTAAATTCCCTATCATCCCCTTTTTTTCCTTTTCTAATATGACTTTTTCTATTCGTGGAAAACGATTAATAGTAATATAACTGATTTGGAAAAAAAAGCACTTCTAGCTAATACAAAGCGGTTTTCTATATTGAATATATAAAAAGTATCTATATTAAAAGGTTATAAACAGAACGAATGTAACGCCTGGCATTTATAAGATAGATCAAAAGCCATGCATCTATATTTTCGATAATATTTCGAGCATCCTGATCTATTGAAATCATTAGTGTGAGTAATAATCCATATCCAAATAGCAGCGTTTCTTCCTACACGCTTAATTCTACTAACAATTGAACTAGCCATCAGACCTTCGCAGTCGATCCTCCTCTCGCGTATATACGCATCAATAACAATCAGGAATTTAACTGGTCGCTTTTTGTCATGCAACCTTCCGATCTTCTTCGATCTAACTCGCCCAATCTGTCTGTGGAGACGCATATAAAAGGACCGCGATGGAACGCGATACGAAACAGTATAGCACGGCGTATGTCCAGCGTTGACATCCTCTCCGAGTGATCGATCTCGCGTAACGCGTTACGTACGTGTAGAATCATATACGGCCGTTCCCTCTTGAGTGGCGACACGTGAGATCACCCGTTCTCGGTTCGCTGGCAACGCTATAAAAGATGTCGCAACCGGAACAGGGCGGCAGTGCGCAGTGCGAGAAAGACATGTCCACGTCCAAGAGCAGCTCAATGTTACGTCTGAATCAGGAGAGCTCCGCCGATTGGCAAGACCACGGCGACACTGACTCGGAGGTCAGTGAGAACGACTTCCTCACTAAAGGTGCTTTCCTGCTCACCCCTAGCCACGAACTGAGTATGGAAAAGGCCGCCACCATCTGCGAGAAGATGAACTTCCGGTGAGCGCATCACTTTGGCAGACTACCTCGTCGCTTGGGACGAGGTTTATTTCCAGGATCTTAGGTCGTTCAATAAAAGAGACGTTAAACCGGATATCGCACCCCGATAACTATGATGAACGAGTGTCGAAGTACCGTCGGTACTAGTTTCTCTTAGTTGCTTTATCATCCGCCTTGCATTCATCGATTGTGTTCGACAAATTTATTGTTGTCGCGAAAACAAATACAAGCTTTCGTACCGTATATAAAATTAAAAAACTGTATATTTAAAAAAAGTAATTTATCTAAATTCTTGATATACGTAATAATTCTTTAGAGGATTCCCCGGGAAATATACTTGCAAATTTGTGTATAAATATTATCAAACGTCAAGATCTGCTTTGACCACAAAAATAGAAATCTTTCTCTTATTTGATTTACTTTCATTGATATGTATTTTATTTATAATTAATAATTCTTTAAATTAATTGATTAAGATATGGTAGACAATAATACAGTGGGTGACAAAAATTTCCAGTCAACACACCATATAATTTTACAATAATCTTTGTTAATCTATTTTTCAGTTCATTATAAGTTGATAAAATTATTATTATTATCAATTTAAAAGCATATAATATATTTTAAATACTTATGTATTAGATTTTTATTTGTAAAAATTCTTTATGTGAGTAATGTAATAAAATTATTCATTGACCGGAAACTTTTAATAGCCACTGTAAATGACTTTGTTTCATCGTAAAAAGCCAGCTAACACTAATTATTCATGAAGAACTGAATTGTATTCCTAAGTATTATATATTCTGGGACAGAAAAAGAATTTTCATAGAATGTTCAAATATTAATGAAATGTTCAGAATATTGTATGAATACTTCTATATATATATATATATATATATATAAATTCTCGTAAATAAGAATCATTAGAAAAGAATATAAAGAGTGCAACATTTTGCCTATGATGAGTCTCTAAAATTAAGTTCCAAAATGAAAGCAAATCAAATGTCTTGACAGTACAATTTCGTTTATAAATTAATTTAGATCTCTGCATCGAGAATTACTAGAAAAATTATAAATTTACGGAATATATATAGAACATTCTCGAAATATAACGATGAATGAAAGGAATATTTAACCATTAATTATTATTTAAGTGTTGCTCTTACATTCTGTAAATACTTCGGGATATTCCGGAATATTATGGAATGTTATTTTGAGATTTTAGAAATATTTTATAAATATTTCAGATTTTATAAATAAACTTAGCATTAGCTGATTACTTTAACTTCGTTTTATCGGAAACGAATACGATGATTAAAACAACAATGCAAGTTGCACATTTTTTTCATTTTAAAATGTACAATAATTTATGAAAATAAACAGTTACATTGACAAAAATTAATTAGATTTTACCATTTTTTATACTTTGTTAAAAACAGGTTATAAAATTTTCGAATAATAGTCAAGATATAATATTTATACATAAAGATCGATTTACATTAAATTTTGATTCTAACTGATCTGTGGCATTCGTACCGTATCGACTGTGTATTGCCAAGATTACTTTGGCCTTTACTTAGTTTAATCCGCAAGAGACTAAAGTACTTTGTGTCCGATTCGGATCTAAAAATGGAGTTAAGTCAGCTGATGCTTCGTGTGAAGTAGTAAAGGCAGTAACAGATCGGACAACAAATCCATTAAGCCAACTACATCTGATGCTGTCTGCGAACGTTTTTTGCGTATCAACAATGAATTCATATGCGTGACAGTGGTAGGAATTTATTCGCGTCTAAAAAACGGTACTAATCTTCAAACTAATTTTCGTCTATCAATCTAATATTTTTTGGCACAAGCAAAACTTTGTTCTTAAATTTCATCCTCATTTTTATTTAAATTTCAATTTTTATTAAATAAAGGTTTTGATATTTAAGTTAAAAACTATGTAGTCATAATGGAATAGAGATGTTGAGAAGTAAACTTTTAAAGTTCAAAATAATAAAAAAAACTTGAGCTGGATAAAAAAGATTGTAAACGGAGGAAGTCAAAATATGATTATAGACGGAGAGTTAACCGCGATGTTAGTTTATTACGTAGAAGATTGTTATAGAGTTAAAACGTTTCTCTTATTATTCATATTATAATCAAAACAACTTTCTATTGTGTGATCTAGAGGTGCATTTTCTTTGACGAAGACTGCCACCGGCATTCTCTTCAAGTTCAGCAACATCGACGACTTTCAGGCGGTGTATAAAAAAGGTTTTCACAAAGTGACGGGCGCTCGTTTCTATAAAAAGGTAGATATACCGTATTTTCGCAGCTTAATTAATTTTGTATTTATAGAATCATTTATGAAAATATTTCATCTTATCAATAAATAATGACTGGCAAAGTAAATCTGTCACAGATATTAGGTGTACAAATTAGTTCGGTCCGTTTTTTGTGTTCAAAAATGCATTTATTTCAAAATAAAATGAATGGACAGATTAATTAAAGTATTGTCCATCGCTGGCTACTACTTTTTTCCATCTCTCAGGCAATTTACGAATTTCATCTCGAAAAAATGACTCGTCTTTGGAAAACGGACTGAACTAATTTGTACTCCCAATAATTTAAAGTGTATTAGCGTTTTTGAACTATACATCCGGGGGCACATTGCATTATACTGCACGATTACATGGGAAACCTTACTAAAGCCAAAGCACCTGACACAGAGAAATACCTTAAAGCGCTTCTGCAGCTAATCTCGGGATCTGCAAGGATTCTGTACACCCATGACACAAACACATATATTCTAGATATGTAACAAAATACAAAAAATGCTCAATAACGAAAATATTTTTATAATAATTTATAAAAACAAACTCGATGTTGAATTTGATTATATTAACTTTAAGCTGATTGCAGAAATATTTGCTTTATTCTTGAAAGCAATCCCTTTTGCATTTATTTTCTAATATGCATACACACACATACACACATATACATTAAAAAGGGCGAACTATAACTGTTCGTGGTAATTACTTGACAAAATAATTATGGTTAAGAATTCTATTTTTATAACTGTTACTGTGAATTATAATCACTTTCAGTGCCAACTATATATTTTTTGATAAATAGAATTATTATTATTAACATTATAAAATAATAATTACCATAAAAATGGAGCTCATAACTATAATTATTTTACCTGCAATTATAATCATAAATGCCAAACATTTTTCTCTCAATATAATTTTCTTCTTAGCTTTTGTAAAATTTTGTAATAGTTTTTGGATTTTTTCTTAAAATGATATGCATTATAATTCGTAACATCTAGGTTGCTATACCATGTAGACCGGCGAAAATCTTCACGGTCTACGTTCTAGATGTGCCTGAAGAGCTGCCGGAAGACGATATTAGACACGCTCTCTACAAATATCGATCGATCGTCGAAGTAACCAGGCTACCCCTGAATACAGGAACTGTTTGTGAGTCACGAAAATGCAAATGCTTCTCCTCCATATTTCTCATACCGTCGCTCTTTCCAGGGGAAAGCTTCAGATACACCCTATATGCGTAACGTGATAGATACTGCTTCCCCTTTTGCGATTTCAAAAATCTTTCCACCTATGTGCATTTATATATTATATGTATATATTTTACGTATATAGTTTAGAAAGCAATCTCAATAACAAATTTATTTTTGTGAAAAACCGTTCCATATACCTATACATTATTCAATATGTCGAACAATTACAGTGACTGTCAAAGATTTATAGCCAACATATAATTTTATGATCATTTTTGTCAATCTGTTTTTCACAGTTTGTATACATTAAAAATTCATAATTTTTATTAGAAACATTTAAAGTTTAAGAAAGAAAATTTAAAAACACAAATATTTCAAATTCTGAAATATATTAAGTGTTTGTATAAATCTTTATTTGTAAAGATTCTTTATATCTGAGCAATGTATATAATAAAATTATTTATTGGTCGGAAAGAATGATTCTACTGGTATTTAAAATTGAAAAATTTTTGTTATTTTGAGAGTATCTATCTAAATTTTTAAATATTTCAAAAAAATTATTCTTTCTGTTCGGAAACTTTTGGCGGCCACTGTATGTCTCTCTATATTTTGTATAATATCAACGATAAATTTTGGAATTGATTTTGTATATTTCACGTACATTTTGTACGCGAATGTATTTAAAAGTGCTATTACTTTCCGTGACGCTTGATGCATAGAGCTTTCTGCCTTTCTGCAACGCATGCAATAAAATCGTGTGTTAAATAAATCAGTGAAGGCCATCAATGACAAGCTAAAAAGCGACGCGCAGAATCTGAACGAGCCGGCGACGATTTATACGGGGCCACCCGTTATAAGGGTTACTCTGGCCAGCGTGGAGGAGACCTCGATGCTACTGAGCCGTGGTTTGGATTTTTATGGGGCCACATATTTCCCCACTGAAACGCCCCATCCAGCCGCTCAACCCCTCGCAAAATACAAAAACAACAGGTGGGAAGTGAATTCGTTCGTGCATGCTTGCTTCGTGCGACGCGAGCCGCGCGTGATTCATTGAACGACAAATTTGCGTAGCCGTGTTAAAAATTACGCGCGCGATATCGTCCCAATCGATATTTATTAACTATCGTTTCGTCGAAATTGCACTCAACAATTCGGTATAATCGTGGTTGTTTAAACGTCCGTTACTTCCGAATAATACAAAACCGTTGGTTTTTATTAATTCATATACGTATAACATGTCAAAAATGACTTTACACGAAAGCCTTTCATATGAGATGAGCAAGCTATTATCGTAAAAATCAGTTGTTCCATCTTCGGATAAACTATATAGTAATTTATCTACTGGATAAAAATAAAAGAGTAAAAAAGTAAGAGAATAAGTTAGTGAGTTGAAAAGTTTACCGAAAGGTAGAACAATCCAGTCTAAATCGATATTCTTCGTTTGTTCGAATTACGTACACGGAAAGAACGATTTTGCTGAAGTATCTAAAAATTTAACTAGACAAAAATAAAGTATCTGGAGCTAGAAATCTAAAAAGAATTTTGTTGGATTATCAAAATAATTACGAGTGTATAGAACACTCAAGCGTAATGAGCAACACTGCATGAAGTTTTGACATTCTAGTAATCAATTTAGGCGTACTATTATATATAATTATTTTGATACACTGCTATTTAATACACTGATATTAAAAGAGCAATGGTAACACAATTTCTTGAATTAATTTGCTAAAACATTATGCTATTTAACTTCCATATATGACAAAATATAAATCAATTTATTTATGTGATTAGTTGCAAAGTAAATAATGTCTATATCAATATATGCGGTTAATAAATAGTAAACTAAATTTGAATTACATTTAATGCAGTTCTTTAGTTAAATAATATTTTATTAATTTACTTTCACGTATGTCAAAATGTAAATCAATCAATTTCTGTGGTTAGTTTCAAAATAAACAAAACATCCATATAAACATATACATTTAATAAATAATAATCTAAATTTTGATTCAAATTTAATATATTTCCTTGAGTTAAATTGTTTTACTCCATTGTTTTAGTTAAATTAACCATATAGAATAAGAATGACTTAGAAATTACTTAAAAAACTCAAATTGAATATAGCTTAACGTTACGACAGTACAAGTGAATATAGTTTAACGTTATGACGTTATAACAGTATAGTTTGACAAAATTATTTTCAGATCTGTGTAGTTAAATTTTCAGATACTTTAGCAAAATCGTTCTTTTCGTACGTAAAATTTTAGTTTAATGCTCGATATGGTTATGATTTTCTCAACGAAAATCGATTATTTACTAATGTTTTAAAACGAGAATTTAAACAAAAATTCATAATAATTGCTGTTGAATTAAACTGTAATCTCTACTTAAAAAAAAAAATAATAATATATGATAACGCCATTATACGATTCGCTCTTTTACTTCGTAATATCTTTAATGGAACATTGCCAATAAAATACAAAAGGTTTGCAGGCATTAGGGGAAAGCAGCTCTTTTCAGAAAAAAAAGACAAGAGAAGAGAGAACACCCTTTCACATGTTTCGCCATTGCAGATGGATCGAGCTAGCGTCGACCGGCACGGGACAAAGAGTGAGGGACCTACTTCCGGTCTTTGACAACGCGGGCTTCAACAAATTGCCACCTCCGGCGAGCCGTGTAATAAAACCGCAAAGAAACTGACACGTCCCTCGTCCGGCACCCCGAATTCTTCGGCCGTCGTCACCACCGCGATCGATAACGGCGACGAATCAAGGAAAGATGCCATCGCGAGAACGATGTTACGATCCGACAATACTAATGCAGATTACTTTGAACGAAATTCAGACACGAGGATCCACTTTGAACGACTTCAACGTGATTCTAACGATCCAGCAATCGCGACATATGAAAGAACGAAATTTGTCGCCGTGCGTGTACGAGATAAAGCATAAGAGAAGCAAAATACAGGGCGATCACATATTTTTCAAACTAAATGGACAATCAAATAAAAATTTGAAAAGGTCTGTTTTTGTCAAACAGTATTATCCTTCAAGCTATAATATAGAAAAGAGACAATTTGTCAGAAAATTAATTTGATACTACTTAATCTTCTGTGTTATACAAACAAAATCCGATTAACGCTTAATTCAATAACCGGGTACTCGTTTCATATTTTTTATCTCAATTTTGTATCTTCCATTCAAAATAAAGCCAAATGGCTCCGGATATCCATTATTTAGACAACTTCACGTAAACTCAAGTGTTAACTTAAAAACATATCAGAAAAAAATTTGGAATTTTCAATCGTCAAAGTTGACTATGCGGTTGTTTAGTAACCAGGGTATCCGAATACTCATACGCATTTCTTAACGGAGGTTATGAGACTGAGCAGCGCACATTCAAATTTACTTCTGCGCACGAGAGAGCGGATAAAAGGGCCTAAACATTGTTCAAAGACGCGGGAAGTTAAATCGAAGGGTCGAGAACGAATTTAAGGACACACAACGAAGAAATTTCATAGTGGGTATCCGGGTACCCCGGTTATTGAGATAACATGGAATTTTTGGTTATTGAAGTAAGAGTTAAAACACAAGTCCAACCGTATATTTCTCATCATGTGCAGCCGATGAAGAATCAAATGTAATGTGCAAGGAAAACTGCATGACGCTCATGACTCGTATATAGTCATTTTTCGACACGCACATGCACCGTAAGATACACCGTGCCGATTCCACAAGTCGACGTGATTTCTAATCCCGTCTCCCTCGTATGCAGCGAAGGTTCCTATTTTTCCGTTGACGGAAAAGTCAACGTCGCGCAATATCAACCACAATATATATATATACACACTACACACATATACATATATATATTATATGAAATTACCGTTCCTATCAGTCGCCTACTTTTACGTCAGTCACGTGACTAACATTACCTTAAAACGCACTAAGTCGATCATATACGTACACTAAAAATTAATCCACCGATGCGCAGATAATCAGAATTTCAAAAAGCGCGCCCAATCAAATATTACACATAAAGCTCACGAAAGCATTCAAATACATTTGAAAATTATATTATATATAAATTTAAAATTTAATAAATAATTTGTTGTCGAGATATTAAATTTGCTCGTCGAAAAGAACTAAAAATATGATGTTTTTAGTGCACTAGTGGATCTTTAAATGGTTGTTAAAATTACTTCACGTATTAGAAGCTTTTTTGATATCACATAAATTATTACATTACGAGTACAAACGAATGTAAAGAACTACTTTAGGAAGATAGATTTAAAATACAATCCTTGTTTTATATGCATATAAAAGATCACAGATTTACTAATAATAATAAAAAGTTATATATAGTTTACATTTACTATTATAAGTATAGCTAATCTATTTTTCTAATAATGTATTAATGATTTTATAGTATTTAGTAATTTGAAAATTATTATTTATGTTTACTTAATACAAATATTCCAAAATACATATTAATAATATATTTAAATCATGACATAAATTTTTGAATTCCTAAATACTAAATATTTTAAGAAAAATCATTGTATTTTGTTGTGTTATATTAAGCAATTTAAAATAAACAATAAGTCAAAAAATCAATTGTAATTGTAGATTATAATAGTTTATTTTTCCAGTATATAGAGCACATTATGCAAAAATGTTTTTATTAATATCTTTCAACAATATTAAATAGAGATACGATAAATGAGAATATAAAATACGCAGTGTTGTATTAAGAAAATAAGTATAAATGAGGTATAATAGACCTTACACCGTTTAATTTATGAAAAAGAATTAATTAGAGGATAACAGGATTTATCGAGAGGGAGGAAGGAGAGAACTGAGCGAACAACGGAACAAATTGGGGGAAAAGCAAGGGTTTTCTCTTCTTATGCATTCAAGTGAATCACAAATAATCACTGACACACATTCGCATAAATGTCTACCACACCACGGACTTTTTATTACAGAATGACGATTCAATAATAACGATGAAATTTACTTTGTACAGCCTGCAAGCGCTTATTAGGATATATATTATGCCATTCGTTATATAACCCGCAATGTTCCCGTTATATAAACGTCCCGTTGCAATTACGTAATACCCGTACGGATAGGACGTGCATTTGATGGCGGATCGTGATATATGTAGCCTTGCCACTTGCGTGAAAGTCATAACGGCGTTATTGCCTCATTATTAAAAGAATTACAATTCGTACCAATGCGCATACTTATTATTTTGCGATACATTTATTTTAAAATGTCTTACCCCCCCTCCCTCTATTAATCGTGTACATAAGTGGCTTATAAATAAAAAAATTTCAAAAATAAAATCTTTTTTCCTTTTTCTCTTCGCTGTTTAATTTGTATCGAAACAATTATACTCCATTATAGAATTATTTTTAGTCATATCTATAGGTTACTGCTGTTATTTGATATGTCGTTAATTTAACTAAAACAATAAAGTTAGATGATTTAACTCAAGAAAGTATATAAAATTTGACTCAAATTTTCAGTTTATATATTTACTATAAATTTTGAAACTAATTAAGCAATCAGACCATAGAAATGAATTGATTTACACGTATAAAATTTAATTTTGGCATACATGGAAGTTAAAAATAACAAAATGTTACTTTTTCAGCTCATGAAATCAAGTTACTATTGTTCTAACAATGTTTTTCTTGTAACTTAAATTCAATATTCTCTCCAGAGAATTATATTTCATCATTCAATTATTTGAATATGAAACAACCGCGTAGAATCCTAGATATTATTTCCTATGAAATATATAATCGCGAGCAAACACCTCGAGAATGGAAGAGGCGAGAAGATTACCGTATTAAATGCCGCGTGTTTATTTTTGATTATTTTTGCTACCGAACAGGGGTTAAAGTGACGCTGCCTTTAACAAGGTGAAACTTTATCAGGAAAAGAGAGCTCGCGTAGAAAGAGAGAAACTTGGCCACGATGAGTGGTGGTCACAGGAGGGTATAAGTAATTCTCCGAGAACGCTATTACGTCCTACTGCGCCTTCGCTCGGGGGACGAGGGCTATTTCAACGCGTAATATGAGAGAGGGTGGATATGGGAGGTGGTAAATGTCAGTTATGTATGAAAGAGAGTGCCGCCATAGAGCGAACGTGGTGCGGACAGAGCCGGGTTATCCGCAATGGCGGACGGGATGAGGACTGGGGGTTATCCATGGCCGTGGCAGGAAACTCGAGAGACCGGCGATAAATTGTACGTCTTCTGAAAAAATCTCAGGTAACTTAAAATATCGTATGTTTTTTGTCCTAAACATATGGGGGAAAATACCATCGCAGTTAGATACGTTGTCGCGCGAGCATTATTCGCTGTTTGCGCGGGTTAGAAATTAAAGAACGAATAACGGCACTAAAATATTTTCAGGCAATCTAATAAGTTATAATATGTAATATATATCTATATATTTAATTGGGTGAATATATAATTATGAAATATGTAGCAGAATTTAATTAATAAAATAAGATTAATATTACATTTTAATCTCTCTCTAATTTTCTAATAAGAATTTAATTACATAATACGATACATGTATATATAAATGATACTTTTAATAATATATCGGAAATTATATATGACTATTATTATACATATACGCGTATTTTTGTTAATTGAAGATATCCATTATAAATTTTATAATAATTTATTATACACAGCCGATGAAGTTTCTATAAGTACGAAACATCTTGCGATCGTTTATATCGTATACATATTTGTAATTCAAGCATAAGAAGACACCAACTAAATCTGTTTTTTTATAATATTTAAAAATCTTATATTTGCTCGTTCATTGGTCATTTTCTTAATGTACAAACCATTTTGGTGATATATGCTGTATCCGTTTGTTAATTTATTGTAATTGTACAAAATTAGAATGTCGTATGCTCGTATAAAAATATTTGCTCTCTATTATTTGAAAACGTCATAAAACAAATCCGAAAATAAAAGAAAGAATCGCGGAAGCACCTTGTTCTCTAAAACGTAAAAATACGCGAGATAGCAAACTGCTACCAATTTAGTGACTTCAATTTTGATGCAACGTAGATTTTTTAGGACAAGTTAAAGTGAGAAACCTAGTTTTGTTAATGGCCGTAACTTTATTTTAGAGGACGAAGCCCGAGCGGGCAGGTTTCGCTCACCAACAAGTGCCATTATCACCGCCTCTCGACTCCGTAACCATAGACTAATTTCGCTTAAAGAGCTCGCCGGACAGTTAACCGGTTTTTTTAGTCTCCGTTTCCACAAATTTCAATTTTACGTGCAAAGAAATTTCCGAAAGTTAAGCGCAACGTGTAATTACGTTTACCCTTTGGCGACTATAAAGAGATGCGCGACCACGCGATTGTCAAAACTTTTACCTGCAGACAATTATATTAGAGAATATTCGGCACGTCAGTTTGAAGAACAATTAAATTTGTCAAGTTAAAATTTTTATGTTGGCGCGTCAGTTATTTAACCTGACACGTCATGCTTGGCCTGCATAAAAATTGAAACGACTGGAAAATAAAATAAAACGATCGCGTTTAGGCAGAAAAAAGCAGAGTAAACTCGGTCGAGACAAAATCACTGCATTAAAGCACGTTCGCTGGAACGGAAAGCGTGTCGAATCGATTAAAAATGTATGTGGAACGTGTGCTAAGCAACGGATATTCGAGGAAAGGCCTCGAGGGGATCAGTCCTCGATGGTGCGAGAGACGGCTGTCCGATCTACGCCTATCAAGCGGGCGAAAGGGAACGAAAATCGATGGAGGATCGAAAGGGGCTCGCGCTTGCTGCCAGGCAACTCGAATATCTGGAGACACGGTAGTGTCTCGGCGCTAAGCCAAGCGCCGCGGCGCGTACCTCCTTTACGCGAAACTGAGAGTTTCGGGGGATTGAGATGATCAGATCTCAGTAACGGCTGAACGGATCAAGTTCTATATACGCTCAATCGATAGCAATTGCTTAAATTGTATAATAAAAGTGCTTTCATTTTTTCTCTACGTGTCCTACGAGCGAAGATATCACGACTCAAAGTCCGAATCTGTAAATTTTCACGCTTTATTTTTAAGATACGTCGTCGTCGTTATCATCATTATTGTCATCGTCGACCACATTCCATTCGATGTCCTGGTGAGGTGAGAGGGGTGCAACTTTCGATTGATTTTCGAATAGTTTTCGTTCAGCTTTCGCAGTCCCTCTTATCGTATCGCACCGCGCACAGTACAATGCCATTCGATCATCATGGAGCACTTGGACTGCACGCGGTGAGATGAGGTGAGGAGGGGCGGGCAAATGCAACTTTCGGCTGATTTTCGAATCGCCTTCGTCTAGCTTTCGCTGTTCCCCTCACCTCACCGCTCCGCGCGCTGAACAATGCCATTCGACTGTCATGGGGCATTTCAGCTGGACGCGGTGTGGTGAGGGGGACAGTGCAACTTTTAGTTGATTTTCGAATCGCCTCCGTCTAACTTTCGCTGTCCCCCTCACCTCACCTCACCGCTCCGCGCGCAGAATAATGCCATTCGATTGTTTTACTTAACAATAATGACGATGTCTCCAAAAGGCAAATGCGAGGATCGTTATTCACTAAAAATAATCAGTGTTTCGTAATCCATACAGTCTCGTTACAATCTTTAATCAAATCTTTAAATTAAGACAAATTATGCATTAGAATTAAAAATCAATATTAGTATAGAATAAAATTTAAAAAGTATATTTTATATATATATATATATATATATATTACAGTATAGGATTCCAATTTTTCATATAAAATATAACACAATGGATTATTTAAATTTTAGGGAGTATTTAATTTAGAATTCTTTGTAAATTTCATTCTGTAATTAAATACAGATATCAACGTTTTAATAATTATGTTTTAATAATTTAAGAACTAATAATCGCTTGATATTGTAACACAATTAAATATCTAACTTGTAAGATATCCATAGATGAATTTTGTGCAAAACGAATCTAAGAAATAAAATAAAAACCATGCAATAAAGTAAATCTATTCATCGGAGAATTTTAAAAATGTAACGACTAAATTATTTTATCTATTTTGTAATATACGTTATTATTTAAACGATTACCGCACAGCCTTGAAGTTTGTTTTGATGGCGGTCGGGCGCGGTGAGCGGTTAGCGCGTCATGTTTACGCGCAGTCATTCCATTACCGAGGCTCGTACAGTACAGTAGGTAACCACGTGCCGCTCATCTTTATATTTCTTTTTGAAATATATTTACGACAAATACTAGATGATACGAAACGTCGCGTACTTCAGATATTAAATAAGAAATAAATCAGAGATTTTTTAAATATTAAATGCTGAAAGCTAAACTGTTTAATCTTTTTTTTATTTAAAATATAAGTTTTTAATAAAATTATTTTAAATATGACCGACTCTTAACTAATGCGATTTATTTAAAATATAAAATAACTTCTGAAAATTTATTTAAAATAATAAATACTGTGTGTGTGTGTGAATAACTTTTTATCTTTTTTATATATTAAGAAACTTCATTTTTTTAAATACGCGACCAAGTTCCCTGTACATTAGTATATCGATCATGTAACTTTAAATTACGTGGAATGAAGTAAAATCCAATTAG
Source organism: Cyphomyrmex costatus (assembly GCF_001594065.2). Classification (NCBI taxonomy): domain Eukaryota; kingdom Metazoa; phylum Arthropoda; class Insecta; order Hymenoptera; family Formicidae; genus Cyphomyrmex; species Cyphomyrmex costatus. Next base: position 317,239 of record NW_017280267.1, read on the forward strand.
TATTTTTTGTCATGGAATTAATGAAACAATTTCTTATATTGATTTTCTCAAAACTTAGTTTAGTTTTAACATCGCGAGTTTTATGTGATATATCATGGTACATCGAAGAACATCTTTGTCAATCTTTTATTAATAATATTATGTACATTGCGCGGATTTCGTGTAATAAAATATTATTACAAATTAATAATTGCTTATTGTAGCACAATTCAAATATCTAATTGTAAGATATTCGTAAACTATGTGTGCACGTATAACGAATCTAAGAAATAAAACAATAATCGTGCAATAAAGCCTATTCATCGGAAAGTTTATTAAAAATATCAATTATGTATTATTTTCCTGATTTAATCGTAATATGTGTTAATTTTTCGACAGTTAGACGGTTGGAAAGTGCCTTGAGGGGAAGGGGTTTGTTTCAACGCGGAAGAACGACGCGTCATGTTTATCCGCCGTGACCCTGTCTCCTTACACTGTGAGGCTCACAGTCATTTAACTGCCGAGGCTCGTAGGGGCAAGTAGTTAATCGTGCCGCCCCTCTTTTTCATATTTCTTTTTGAAACGTTTTTGCGATGAATGCTAGATAATACGAAACATTTGTACATTATAAATACTTACATTATGCGATTATTACGTAGCTCGTACAATCATTCATATTCATAAAAGGATCGAGATAACAATCGTGTATCATAGAATGGATATTTCGTACAATTCATTTATTTAGAATCAAAATGCTATGGGGCAAAGAATGTATTACTATACCGCGATAATGATGAATGACAATTATTTTCGTTTAATATAAAATTTTTCTCTTACTTGAATGTAACTCTGAATTTACATACTTCGAACGGTATCACGCGAGTTATAAGAAAGTGTCGTTAATAATTAATACTCTGATAGAAATAACGCAATTCATGCATGTGGTTACTACTATCACAACTAATACAGTTTGTGTAATTAATAATTTAATTAATTTTTCGCTTTTTTATATGCATCTTTCGCGATATATGTAGACAATGAAAGAAATATATTACCCTTTTTTATAAAAAGGCCCATTCGATTGACTCTAATCGTATCTTACGCAGATGTTATAATAAGAGATTCAACTTTCAAGTTAATTGTCTAACAGTAATTTATGATAATAGTAGGTATATATATTGTACATTTTATAATTGATATCTTCCCTCTCACGGGTACGACCTTGACGTGGTGAGAGGGCTCAGTACCCCGAGGATGTACACGAGGAAGTAAAACGATTTTCCTAAAGTATCTCAAAATTTTCGGATCTATCTGAATGATACATATCTAGATAAATTTTTAGATACTTGAGTAAAATCGTTTTCTTCGTGTAAAAATCCAACGACGGGGAAGCCAACGTACCCTCGTCGCCGATTTAATTCAATATAAACGAACCGCAGCCGGTTCGTCGCGTCGCGCGTGCCGTTCGGGAGTGCCGTTGAAATGATTATCGGACTAATTGGACTTTTCACAATACCCATTCGATGGAGATCCGTTTCGACGGTCGATGGAATCACATCTACAACAGTAAGACAGGAAACGGAACTCTCTTTGAGACGTTGCTGCACGTGTGGCCACCATTGGTGGTCATTGCAACTCTCATGCCGAGTGCCCGAGCACGAGGTGATGTCGGCCGCGTACATGTCACGCACTTCGCACAGGGTGCTGTGTTCGCGCGGTTTCGACTGATAGAGGACACGCTCCGTCTGCCGGCAAACGGTTCGGCCCTTAGCGGTAGAAGCGATCGATTGTCCCTCGGGTTCATCTCTGGGTCGCCCAAAAGCGCTCATTTCTCTGCTTTATATCCGTTTGAATCGCTTTAATCTGACTTGGTCAGAACCTAGCTGTTGATCTTTATGGTCTGCTCGGGACGAGGGGTTGGATCCTATTTCCGATACTGTCTAGATTGTTAGAATCGGCAATCGGTACCAACTTTTCTCTTGTTATCAATTAATCTTGATATAAATCAAGAGGCGCTCGTCACGTCTACTAGCCGAGTGTTATCACACGAGGTACAGCACCTTTTGTGTCCACGACGAAATGATAGTTAGGGCGTATGGCTGAGTCAATTTTAAACGTGATTTTGTTTAAATCAGAGGTGATGAACTCGATACGATCGATTACGTCTTCTATCGTGTGGGGCTTAACCCTTGTTCGGCAACAACCGTGTGTTTCGCAGTACTCGTCGACGTGTGGTGTTGATTCCACCGACCGAAATGGCAATCCTATCGTGGGTTTTGTAAACCCGGAAAACGACAGTGTCGCGCGAAAGACTTTGAAAAAATTGTAGTCCGCGCGCGATTATAGTGTACTATTCGCGAGTGTTTTACGCGAGTGACCAGTGCGAGAGGATGTCAACCCAAATCTGAGAGGAGGAGGAGGACCGGGAGAGGCATCAGGCACCGGTGGAGCAACCTTGCGGTAAATATTATTTTTTACTTGTGTAAAATCGATATCTCTGCTCAATTTATTCTTCAATTATTTTACTTTACAATAATTTAAAAATACTAGTATTTATTAAAAAAAAAGGATTGCTTTAAAATTTGAGAAATTTTATAATAATGTTCTTAAGATCCTTTTATAAAATTTATAATTATGTTTTAATTTGGATTATATATTTTTTTGTTACAGAATCATCGTAGCGACGTTGCAGATGTAACTCTGCTGTTGCGCATCGGATCGGTGAGTGATAAATCAATGTTCTTATTGAGGTAATGGATGTATGGTAATTTTATCAATATATTATTTATACTTAGATACACAAGCATATATCAATTTAATAATAGTAATATACAAATTTAATAGTTGAGAACTTAATATTCCATACATCCATTGCCTTAAAATGGATAAGTTTTAACAGATTAGGATCAACTTAATCTTGGATGCTTCTTTATTGTTGAATATAATTGTGCGTATAATTTATGTGCATACGAATATGTTCGAATGCATATAAATTTTGTATGAAGGCGAAATTTTTCAAGAAATTAGGAATACCATGAGGATATAATAGATTATTTATTCACTCTTATATTGTGATCATATAATATTTTTTTTATTAATATTGAATCTAAGTATTATACATAAAAATTAATTGAATTTTAACGTTTATTAGTTGAAAATATACAATCATATATTTTTTTAAAAATATGAACATATAATTATACGTAAGTTAAGAGATTAAATAAAGCTATAAAAGATTAAAATATGTTCATTTTTTTACAGTTGTTATTTAAATTGACTCATGGTATTCTCTTATATGATTAAATAGAAAAAAAAGTAAAGAAAATCTTAGAATACAAAAAATAGAATGATAGAAAATAGTAATATAAATATAATAAAAAAATAGAAAATGTATATTAATAAAATATAGATAAAAACGGGGAGATGAATATGCATTAAATTAATTGATTGAGAGAAATAGAGAGAATAAAAAATATTTATATATATTTTATATATTTTAAATAAAAATCTAATAAAATAAAAAGGAAATATAAAAAAATGGTTAAAGTTATTTCCTATATTAATAAAAATTGTGATGCTTGAATTATCTCAATCATGAAAATTGAATTGGAGTGTTTTACAAATGTTATTTTATTACTTTACCCATCTATCCTATTCCAAACAATTATCTAAGATTAAGTTTTGTAAAAATTAGTGCGAAAAAGTAATTGCATATAAAAAAATTTTGTTCTCTAATTGTAAGTAATTTTATCTATTGCTTCATATAATTCATAGTCGTGCGTTTTGTGAAATAATAAAACGTTTTAATATTGAGCAGTATATATTTCATATAATTCATTTTGCTTTTTGATATAAATCGTTTTGATTTCTAATTATTATTATTATTTATCTTACCGCACTAACTTTAGCCTAAACTTTTATAACTTATCCATATGTAGTAATTGGTAACTTATACCAGTTAAAGTAGTAATATGACGTCAGATTCAATTTACGTCGCATTATAAAATAAAATAAGAATTTTACTTAATAACTGTTATAAAACTGTAATAAAATTTACGTCACTTAATTTCGAATTAATTATTATATAAAAAAATAATTATAATAAATTATAATTACTAAAAAAAAGTATTTATATTGACACTATTCAGGGAAATTTATCATCCTTATCGAATCTTACGTCATTTTTCTGAATTTTTCATCTCCGCATGCTTTTGAGATGAAATTCAGTAACGAATCGCTCGAATCGATGAAAATGAGCCTTAGTATCAGATAGTAATTCATTAAATAATTTTTCTTTATTTATTTTTAAATTAATATTTTATTTTTGTTTTATAAATTTTAGGTCAAAAATAAATCTAAATTTCATAATATTTTCACAATTTTTTTTAATCATAATCAGAGCTTCAATATAAAGATTTTTTTTAATTTGCATTTATTTTTAATAGGATAAATATATATTTTAATAAATATAGATACAATTTTAGTTACACAGAAACGCGAATAAAGAATAGATGCAAAATTGAATCGTATTATAGTATATTGTTAACAATTTATTTTCGTTTAGTATAATTATAATTTCATTAATATGATGGCTCTTCGCGACGCGTCCGTGTTTCGCGCATCAAATAAAAGCGTAAAAATTTTACGCTTATTGTCGTTGACGATAGTCAACAGGTAAAAAGAAGTTTCATTCTTTTATGTCGATTCTGGCATTCGAAGCCAGAAACTATTGGCCGAGATCATCAAAAAGGTGGGTTCAATTCGGCCAGAAGAAAGAAGAGGATCTATACAAGGTAGGTTGGTGTGTAACACCAATCAAGGTTATAAAGGTAAATATGTAAGTAAATGTCTTAGCGTCGAGACGCTATCGTATCTTTTAATATTTGGGAGGGTGACTTTCGGGAGGGCAAAATTGCTCGCAATCTAAATTGCGATTTCTTAAATTTCTTATTTGTTTAGTATCGCGCTCAGGTTATCCCGTTTATTTATAGGCGAATAGGCACGAAAAAATACGGGTAGGTAAGACAATAGGTATATGGATAGGTACAAATCTCTTTCTAATTAATAAACTATATATAGGTAGGAAAATATAAGTCCCCATTTCGTTTCACACATAATGCGCAAGATGTATAATTTTATCCTTGTCATTTACCGAATATACTAAAGAAGGATGAAATAATACATCATGCGCAACATATGTGAAACTAAACCACCCATAGGTATCATATAATACTTGATAATTGGAAAGAAGGACAAAATTGAATAAAACTTCAAATTTTATTCAATTTTATCAGCATTCTGTTCCAATTAGCAAATATCGAAATGATCTAAATTAATTTTGTATTTTATTGTATTTTTAGGTGTATCGAAATAAAATTTTTTTGTAAAATAGGTGTAATTTATGTAACGCGTTAACGTGATAATTGTGATTTGTATTGTAAACAAATGTTTATATTATTGGATACGCAATGTAAAATTTATGTGAACTTTGTCCAGATAAACGCCATCAAATTTACTTTTGTAATTTTTCATATAATTATTACTAATAACTTATATGTTTATTAGACTATTAAGGTAATATATTATATGTATCGGATTTAAATATCCTGTATTTAATAGCATTTATCTTGACTTAGTAAACCAATTTGTTACTTCACTGATGTAAATTACACGAAATCGACGAAACATATGATAATAAGAATTGTTGATTGATCTAAAGATTTTGGGGCACATATATAATTTTAAAACATATTTTAATTTAAATTTTATTTTGAATATTAAAAAGTCATTAATAATTTTTTTTTATATGCAAAGGTCTCGTTATTGTATCTCGCGTCAGATAGTTATCTGTGAATGCGTGGTTTATACCGATGAAATTATTTTCATAATGGAGAATTATTCTTATCGTTGTTTTTTGTAAAATCTTTATAAAGTCTATTTGCATGGTTCCGTTGGAGATTCTTGTTGTAAGATTGGAATTAATCCGGAAGGTTTGTAAGCTGTTCTCGGGAATAATAATTTTGCCAATGAGTCAATTACATTTATATTATCTATACATTTTAAAATCAAGTTACGAAATGAATTCAGTGTAGCATATTTTGAAATACAATTGTCTTCGCTTTCTTAATTCTACTAAATGTTCTTCCATTAGTAATCATACTAGTAACAATACTAAACTTCAATATTATATGTAATATGATTGTTTAAATTGAAAAATCACATTAAGTAAATTAATTTAAATTTTATACAAATAATTTACTTCATTTTATTACTTATACTTTAATGAAAATGTGGTTACGAATGTATATACTTAATTCTCTATCTGTTAATTGTTTTAAAAATTATTTTCAGGTATTGGACATCCCCCGTCATTCTAAGATATTAATTAATTTAATAATTGCAGCTTATATGTGTATATATCTATGTTTGTAATAAAATGCATGTATTATAAGATTACATTTAACAAATTTTGATTTTTGTCGACTTAGATAAACCAAAATGCTTTGTACTCTTTCAATAATGTTATTGTAAATATATGAATTTGATTAAAAATGTGTGGATGCAAAAAATTCGAGATAAGTCGAATGGGTACCCTCATATTAGCGGGATTATAATAATTAAAATGTTTAGACATACAGAAATATGTATTGGAAATATTATCAAATTTTAGATAATAATTATTTCAATATGAAAATAATTCTTTAAAATCCCACTATTATTGGGTTCGGCTTATCTCGAATAGTTGGTACCCGAGAAACTTTGTACCCACACATATAAAAGATTACAGTAATACGTGTATTTTATTATTATTAAATATATTCCTTCGTAACTACTATTTCATAAGAAAATAATTCTATCCATTTCATTTTCAATAAAAGATGATTTTTAGTAATGGCAGAACATATTTTTTTAATTACAAAATTTAATACAATATTAAAAGTGCGATGAAAATGATAAATGACACGCTGCCAAAATTATCGCATAAACAGTGTTGAGAAAATTCCAGATTCATACCTGTAACAAAATCTTGTAACGAGATCCGTTGGTGTTTGACGGATTGCTTAATTTTTCTTTGCAAAGATTTTACGACGTAGAAACGGAATACATTAAATTCGCTTCCTACTATGAAGGTTTTTCTTCTTTGTATCGGATATTAACCGGCGCACCACAACATAAATCTATCAAATTTCATTAGATTATACTTAATAAATTTTATAATAATAAATCAACATTAAAAATAAAAAAATATGATTCAATTATCGTGAATATTTCATTCTATTTTTTATTATTTCAATAACCATTGATTTACTAAAATTTTGTGTTATCATACGTATTTTCGACGTTTTCGTGTCCACATTAACATTTTTTAATTATGCTCATTTTTAATGTATTTTAAACAGCACTTATAATTGTATATATTATTGTATATTTTAAATAATTCTTACTATTGTATATTATTATTGTAATATAATACTGTTATTGTAATATTATTATTGTATATTATTATTGTAATACAATACTGTTATTGTAATATAAATATAATTATTTTGTATTATAATTATTGTATTAAATTGAATAAAAGAATTATATTATATAATTAAAGATTGTATTTATTAGAAAATTGTATTCAAAATGTATGTATATAAAATAAAATAATTAAAAATAAAAATAGAAATAAAAAAAGAAAACAACATAAATACTTACCCGCAAAAACAGGCTGTTATATTTACAATGGCCCGTTTTTTGCGAATGAGTATATTAATAGAAAGAAAAGAGGACCGCCGATAAAATCGGCGGGGGTGGTGGAGGGCCTCTAGCTCGTTTTTGCTAAATTACATCTTAAATCATCATCTTAATATTATTAGCGAATATAAAAATAATAAATATTTCTATAAAATCTGTTATTAATATAAAATGAATGATTACAGCTAATTTTATTTAATAAAATGTATTCTAGCAGATTTCTGAAACATGCTTCCAAGTTGTATCTTTAGTAATAACATATCGCGATTTGTTCTCTATCATATTCTGCGTGGCGTCGGGTTTCGATACCACACAGACAAATAATGAAATTCAAGATGTTCCAACCCAATGCGCGTTGCATCGGAAATCCTTCATTGTTACTGTGACGCGTGTGTTCGATGGTTGTGTGTATCCTTTCGCCCTTTCGTTTAGAATACTTTAGAAGATCGAATATCTAACCGGTTCGCACGTAAAACGATTCCTTTTATTTCGATTTTTCATCGCTCGTCTTGTCGTTCTCGCTCTTCTTATGCTAATACTGAAGAGTAAGTGCTGATAAACTGTCATGACAAATGATATAAAATTCTAATTAACATTAACCGACGTTTGTCATTTTACCTCGGCAGACAGATTACTTTTTAAACGTAACATTTTCAAAATTTATTCATGAAAAAGTTTAATTTTAATCAATCAGTTGTTTGTAACGAATCTAATTAGTTTTGTTATCAATTTGTTGTTTCTTGATAGTCACTCTAATTACGTCGATGAGTCAAGTGTGATGCGCGTTACGAAATATTTTACTGGGAACGGCGCAACACATTGCATCTTATCAATGGTTTATCAGCATAAGCAAAAGCTGTATGTATTACAATACCGGCGCGCGGCGCTTCAGCTCATTTCGAGTTGCAAGCAACGAGAAGGCGGAAGAAAGCGAGAGAGAAGGGCGGAACGCCTGGTGGACCATTTCCTCGAAGCTTGCGTTCCTAATCGCATCGGAGTCATCTATATTATTATACGAGGCTCCCGCGCATAACTCTCTGAAGCGTGCTATACATGGATGCAAAGGTCTCAACCTACAACTGACTTGTGATGTTCCCCACTTCCCTCTCCTCCACCAACTATATCCTCCTCCGTTCTTATTACCCGCGGCGAAACCCACCCTCTATACCCTGTTTCGATCCTCGCGTCGTTCTATGCGGATCCCCGGCCGCGCACGTGCTCTCGCAGGAGACTGCGGAAATTGTCAGTTGTAGTTTTCAAAGTAATCTCAATCGGGGTGATTATCGATTTTTAGCTACAATATCGTAAAATGTATTTCTCGAAATAGAAATGTTTAGATAGATCTATTTTAAACTTCCTTTAATACTACCGCAGCATTAATTTTTTACGCTATGCCAACGCCATTTCGATATGTGCAATAACATACTCTAAACTGTTTATTTTTACGGCAAATCTAAAAAGCTTGTAAAAACACATTTATTCACAGTTAGCATGGCAGGGATTATTTTCACGTTGACTAAATTAAACTGTAATATACACACGTACGTTTTGCAAGCGAAAATAACGGGATTAAAAGAGAGAAAGGACGAACAGATTTTCCACGTCAACGTCGGGACAATAATCGATACGCTCGCTGTCTATCGAATAGTCGCACCTGTGTTTTTATTACATTGTAGTTCGCGCCGAGTTTAATTAGAGACTCCACGGGTGGTAACCAACCAATATATCTGTAATGTCCCGCGGCGTCAACTCTCGTTTTCTTCCCATCGGTCGACTAATTAAATAAATATAGGACACGCAATGTACGCGCATTGGTGTTCTTCGATCAATATCGAGTTCTGCGACAGACTCGCCTGATGCGCGCACATACTGAAACTGCTTTGTTAACACAAATCAAAAACCCATCGAGAAATAAGAGACGTAGCACGGAGGGAAGAAAACGTGTTTAATTAGGAATGTTTGTTCTGTAATCAAGAAGAATGTAAGAAAAACAACCTGTTAAAGTCTATTTCTTAATGTAATAGCTCCGTGAAAAAAACAATTATTTGAACAAATTCGTGTAAATTTGTTCAAATTTCAACATTTAGGAACTTTATTCTCGTTTTCGAGATATTAGCGTATACTTTTAAAGCAAAATTACGATCTTTCATAAAATTAACGCGATGTCTCTTTTAAAAGAGAGTTGCCAAATGCAGTTATCTTAACTTATTTTTGCAACTAATATATATTTTTATTCGTATCAATTATTAGTTGTACTATTATGAATTATCAGTTATATACATTAATATTATTTAATGCAACAAAATTCGTGGACGTAGAAAACTGATAAATTTTACAAAAATATATATCTTGATCTTTTAACGATATAATATCTTATTATTAAAACTTGGCAATAAAATTGCAAAAACATTTATATATAAACTTCGTTTTTTAAAAATAATAAAATTGCATGATAAAACTATTACCAGCAACATGAATTGATGCAAAATTAACATCAATTGTACCTGATTTTTTAGTGCACCAAAAAAACAAGATGACGGTAACCTGTTAAATTTTGTTTGGATTAATTTTTCATTTATTTCATATTTTTGTCACTAAATTGTATTAAATAAAACATATAGTATACTTAAAATAAAATTCCCCTAATATCTATTCTAATCCAAAGTATTAAATCTACATAACATATAGTTGATAGTAAATACATAGAATATATTTTATGATAACTTATAATATATGATGACTTTTTCCTGGTCATTTTTATCTCGGATTTATTAATACGATAAACTGTCCGACAAATTTTTAAGTACATATTCTCTTCTTACTTTGCTTCATTGGCTTTTCGATACTCGTGGGAGACTGTTATTATTATACTTTCGAGGCGCATCGTCACGATTCCACCAGGGTAAATAAGAGCGAAGAAACCAAGGAAGAACTGGGAAAACGCATGGGGGACCGAGAGAAAAAAGTGGGATTAGACGAAGGGTCGCTTTAAGAAGTAAGGCGAGCGAAAAAACAAGGACAAGAAAGAACCAAGGAAGGCTGGAAGAAGGCAGAGAAGAAAAAAAAGGAGGTCAGGGAGAGCGTCCCCGAGATGAATATTAAAATGTAAAGTTCCCAGCAAATTAATCGCGTTAACGTCAGGGCATTTTCTCGCGTCCGTCCTCTATCTCTCCTCCCCCATGCATATTTCTTCTTTCAGCTTCCTCCCTTGCTGACCATTCTATTTTCCTCCTTCCCCCCTCTCTCACTCTCTCTTTCTTCTTCATCTTGTGCCAACCGGTACAGAATCCAACTCCGTTGCTCCTGAATATTCATTAATCCCGCTTTCCTCCGTCGTCCGTCGGAAATGCGCGTCTTGGGCGAAATATAAAAAGGAGAGTAAATCTCTTTCGCGCCGGTCGTCACCTCCGTCGGCGTCTTCCAACGCCGCGACGCGACGCCATGCTGCCCGGTGTGCATGATTGCCACAACGAAATTCCCGTTTCACGTTGATATCGCCGCGCGAGTACGAATACGTACTGAAAATGCGACGGATACGCTTGGCCGTCGCGACATCGTATTCGGAGTCGCCGTGCAGAATTTACATGCTCATTAAAGAAATGAAGTTTCCGGTTTACGATCCTGACTTACACAAGACGCCAGGACAGAGTATTTACGGGCTAACCGCGGACTTTAAAATTGCAGGCAATGTGACGAAAAGCGAAACGTGTGTGACTTCCGCATAGTGCGGCGAGCGACGCAATGAAATCAAATGAAGGATATGGAAACTTATTCCTTCCGTTACAAAATTCGCAACAAAGTTGAAGATGCCCTCGGTATATGTATATTTTTCGATAAATAATAGAATTATATATTTTACGTTTCAAACTGAAATATAGATACCATAAAATGGGATAACTTTGATACAAAAAAAAATGCCTGATATTAGCAAAAATATATTTCAATAAAACAACATTTAGAATCGGTATAATTGACTTTAAAATATACCAAAATCTCTTATTTTATTTTATTAATCAAAAATATATAAATATAGGGCATAGAGTAATAATAAAAGAGTCATAGAGTAATAAAATAAAAAATATGTATATATATACAAAAAAATAATAATAATACAATTAAATAATAATGAAACAAATTGTTTGCTTCGCTAATATATATTCTTGTTTCAATTATGTTAAGTTATGACAAATTGTTAAATAATTAGTATATAAAAATTAATGTGATTTAATTTCTTCCCAAAACAAAAAATAACGCATGATGTATTTTATGAATCTATTCTATTGATTGAAAACGTTATTTAATTGAAAAATATTCAAATATAATTTCCATCTTTTGTCCTGATTTTGTCCTGACGTGTGCTGAGCATTATCAAAATTTAAGCCAAAATTGCCCCATTTTACTGTATATGCAAAATATTAATTTTTCAAATTGTGTTTTCAAAATGCCACTGTAATTTTTTTTATTTAAAACAAATATCTTTTAAAGAGGAAAAAATTATAACATCTTTTTGTAAGTCTCTTTGTCAAAAGACGGTGCGGACTTTTACTATGATGTACACTCTCGATATATGTTGGCAAGTAAGGGTGCCTCGACGCCACAAGTCCACCACGAGCGAGTCCCTGTCGCGACCGATTTACCGCAAATGGTTGGCCGCCAACCATTCCAGCCTCTTCAACCACCAACTGTTCCAACGAGACATAATATTATCGCTGTGTTAAGTGCATCTACAGAAGTGTTTGGCCGCGCGGCTTCCACCTTGAGCTTTGTGCGTGCGTGTGTGTTTGTATGTGATGATATAAAGGCACACATGAAACGTAGGAAACTTTACACATAAACGAAACAAACCTCGTTGCACCTCTCGTAATTGTTTTTAATTCTTCGAAACAATTGCAAACTAAATTTGAATTTGTGGCAAAAATTTGTAGCAAATTTAATGGCCAAGTATGAAAAGTAGTCTGTTGATTGATTTTAAAACATTATTTACTACTATTCATTGTCAATTACATGTCCTTAAAATTACACAATTTTGTAAATTTTTACGAAAGATTATAATTATATTAAAAAATATATAAAATTATTCTCAAAATTATAAAGCAATCAAAGAATATTCAGGAACAGTTGAAAGAAAAAGGCGCAATCGAGTTCCGTAAAGTTGGCACCCGACTTTTACAAAAACAGATTTGGTTGAGTGTTTCTTGTATGATTTCTCATATAGATGATTGTAGTGATCATTATTTCGTTTGTAATTGGAAAATAAGAAAGATATTAAATTTTGAAAAACCGGTAGAAATTTTTTTATAAGTACAACTGAAACGGCATCACATTTATATATAAAAACGTTTGTAGTACCAACATTTTCGTTTATACTTCAAAAATTAAGCTTATAATAGATTTTTAAAAAATAGATAAAAATTATTTTAAAATGAAAAAGCAAATGACATCATATTTTCACTACAAATCGTTTGTATCATAGTTTTTAGAAGTGATTTTCCGGTCGATTGTAGTTGAACTTCTCAAAAGTTATAATTTTATAATAAAAAATATATATACCTGTATATATAAAATATACAGGAACTTTTGAGGGATTCAACTACAAACGACCGAGAAATCACTACAAACAACTAAAAACGGTTCTAAAAAATACGCGCAAACGGATTTCAGATGTTTCAAAAATTAGCAATTTTATGCATTTCGTTTATGAAAAAAAAATCTATTGCATCTTTTAAATGGCTTAACAACTACAAATGACCGGAAAATCACTATAAACAACTACAAACGATTCTGAACTCGATATAATTGGTGGTTAATTACAATAATAAATTAATAATGTATTACAAAATATATTTATCTATTATTTTAGAACAAGAAGTTAATATACTTATTCTTTAAATTGTTTAAAATAAAATTTTACTTTAAAGCGCGAAAATTGAGACAGTCTTGAAAAAATGGCTCGATTTTCAAATTTTAAGAATGAGATTTCATTCTTCAGAGAGTAAAACTCACACTAAAAAATTTAAAAAGTAAATATTTTACATGTTAATGTAAAATTGTTAATTTATGTTACTGCATCATTTTACTCTCAGTTACCTTTATGTGTGAATATTCTTTTATAATTATATTAATTCAATTTTCTCTTATGAATAAACCGACTTCAAACTCAAACAAAGCTGAGTTTGTAATACCCCATGTACATACGTGTGTCCGTATAACTCTAGATTACAATGACCAATCAGCATGAAGAACAGCTACATGTCACATTTATAAAATCGGGATTGAAATTAATTCGGCGAGATAAAGAGAAGTTCATTATGGGTAAGGCTTTGTTACTGTCCTCACCAATTATAACAGCTTTTGTCGTCAAGTTTGTTGAAAGCTTGATCACGCATATGCGTGTTACTGACGCGATGACAATGTTGATCACGAATAAGATGGAGTTAATATGGTACATGTTATACTTATCGCGATTTATGTCGATCGGTCAGAAAATTTAAAAAGTACAATTAGAAATTTAAAGGTGTAATTAAAAATACACGTATTTGTTTAATCGGACGATAATGATGCCAACTAAAATAAAATTCTGTGGACGAAATTTAGTCGAAAATTATTGGAATGAAATCTATTTTCTTGTCAAATCTAGTTTTTTTTATACAGTTTTCACATTTTATTTAAGCATAGTGATTATTTATACGTCATAAACGTATTTGAAATTTCTCATAATATATATAAAATTATTATATACCTATACCATAAAATTTTTAAACTATTACTCTCTAAATTGTGAAATTCATTCTAAAGGATAAAATTGAGTCAATCTTAAAAACAAATAGCCCAAGTTTCAGTCTTTAGAATAAGATTTCCTCCTCAGAGTAAGATTCACTCCAAAAGTTTAGAGAGTACGCTTTCATCATTAATTATACAATTTATTTCGTCTCCTGTCATATTTTTTTTTTTGACGATATAGTATTAATTCTTTTACTAACAATTATATCTGTATATCAAACGTTGTTACAAAAGATCACCAGCTAAAAGGATAATACAAAGAGAGAGAGAGAAAGAAAGAGATACACGAATACACGATTACTTTATTCCCATTATAATGGTTCACGCTAGAGAAAAATAGCTCAAATAACATTAAAAGCACTGTCCAAACTCGAAAGTACGTTGGAACAGCGTTGCGCATCGAACACAGATATAGGCGACCGGCATAGCAAAAAAGTGATTATGTACCTACGGTCGTGTATGCTGCTATCGTGTTCCCTTCAGAATTCATTTAGCATACATACTTCTCTCATAGGAACACACACACATAGGCACGCATGTAAATCGCGCGCGCGCGTGGATGTGTATGAGAAAGAGAAAAAGGGAAGTAAAAAACGAGATAAGAGAGGGATGAAATGAGCATGGCTGGGTAGGAAACGAGATAGGCAAAGGGTATATAGCAAATGAGGGGATTCCGCGGGTAACTCGATACACCGCCGTCGTCATATTTTTCTGGCCGCTGAAACGAAACACTTAAAAACGTGGCGGTGGTGGCGGCAGCGGCGATGTATACGCGTTATTACATTTACGCGATAGATCACACTAATTGCGGTGTACAACGAGAACGGCAGTCGCTCGTAACTTACGCAGCCTGGTTACGAGTTTACGAGAGCCGCGAGAGCTCGAATCGCGGCGCCGGCCGCCGACCGCGGCTGATACGTCACGCTAATCTGCGAAAATTACACAGAATTTATTTTTCTTCGGTAAACACGTCCTCTCCACTCTCCTCGTTTTCCATCCCATGTGATTTATAAAATAACCGTGTCATATAAAATAAGCGTGCCGTTATCGTAGCAAATTGCGCAATGGAATTTCATTTACGACTGTCGCTGAACGCGTTTCCGAAAAAAGGCCACTATCCCCCGCGATGACCTCCCATTTCGTTTGCCTGCAAGCACGGAAATTTTTGGCCGACCGATCGACATTTGCAGCTTCCGCGAGGAGAAAATTTGGCACCCATGGATAATAAAATGGTATACGTATAGTACAGGATACAAATGTCTATCCCACAAATAGCTAGAATGGCTCGCATTAGCATTGTTGGACGTTGAAGTATGTAGCGGATCGAAGGGAGAAAAGGAAGTAACGTCGCGAGTTTATATGTACATATTTCCAGGAAAAGCTTGAAATATCCGAGATATGCATTTCAGTAATGTTAAATGACAAAACGTCATAAAATAAAATAAATTATTGCGGTAGTACGTTACAGGAATTTTGTATGTCATGAAGAGTCTATCATGAATAGCGGTAATACATGTTTGTTAAACGAAACTATACAAACAATTTTTGTACTTGATATATAAAAATCAATGAGAGAAATGTATTCAATTAAATGCCGTACTATTGTATAACGTAGACTGAACGAGTCGCATTTATGTGACAGAAAGCAGTAATGCACTTAATACATGTGTATTAAGTTTCGATGTGCTCACACGCACGCGCGGATTCATAACAGGGTTAGTATTAGTTCACTCACAGAAAAGATTGAAACGTCTTATAAAACATCATAAAGACGTCTACATGCTGTATTCAAGATGCCTTATATATATAGTATATATTCTGATTTATGACGTCTTACAAACATTATCTTCAAGATTAGCTCTTCAGATATTCGTCTAAAAAATAAAAATAAAAATGATACAAAAACGCGTTGACAAGAGAAAGAGCGAAAATTGGAATTACTTGATAAGTTGATATATCAATGATAATGTACCTACAGATCTTCAATGACGATCTACCATAATATTATAGAATCAGTATTGTCGCTAGAAAAATTAAGCAAGTATTAAATCCTTGATATATCAATTTATTACATAACGCCAGTTCTGCTTCCGATTCTCCCTCTTGTCAACGTGTTTTCAGACAACTGTGTACAATTATGTAGTTGCATAATACTATAATATAATACAAAATGTTACGAAATGCCAGATTAATTGACATCCAATATTTTATGTATTATAATCAATTAGTTCGAAAAAGATGTACCAGTCAATAATAAATTTATACAGTTTAATAATGTATTAATATATGTAAAACACAAAGAAAAAAAGAAAAATCGGCTGAATTCTCGAGTCGTTGACAATCTTATATATTTGTTAATATTCTATTCACTAATAATTTACTAAGAATACAGCACATAAATAATATCCACAATTTATTACACTAATACTGCGCATGATTCCGAATCGCTATAACGACAATTTCTTTCAGTTGCATTTTTAACTCCAAAGTAACGCTCGAACTTCCTTAAAATACCTTCCTTAATCGGAAAGGTATTTTAAATAAAAAAAATTGAAAATAGTTTGTCTTTTGTATCTCAAATCGAAGGATTAAAAGAATTTTGTATTTTATAAATCAAATACTAATAGCATTTTCTCTTGACTGCACTATCGCTCACCAGTGCAACACTCGGACAGTGCAGCATGTTTCCTTGGCTGGTGGTAGGCAAACTCATTTAGTGTAACATGTTTCCGTGACTATAGTATAGTGTAAATTTTATGCACGAAGTGGGATTTTGCTACACGATCTCAAAAAAACGGTGTAAAGCCACTGTAACATTTAAAATTTAAAAATGGAAGTCAACCGGCAGCAGGATTAAACACGATAACATGAAGTAGCGTATGCCATGTATGTACACTAGTGTAATGCAGCACTTATACGCAATTGGTGCAGTGTAAGGTTACACTCAGTGTATCCCAAGAGAAAACGCTATAAGACTGATAATACCATTTCGTATTTTATATTTCAAATTTTTATCAGGTCCTATATATAGGACGTGGCATTAACAAATTAACAATAAATAAGTAAGGACTTCTAAGTAATACAAATTAAAGGGAAGTATTATAAAATAACCCTATGGTTCCTCCTATAACCTCTTTTTTATTTTTCTTTAATTGATAACAAATTATACTTCCATCCAAAGTAAATCCGCAAGAATATTGTGCGCTTTCCTTTAACTTCGATCTTTTAATTAAACTTTTCGACTTGTAAGATGCACTGGCAAAGAAAGGCTTCTAGATGTTCATCAATTTTAACGAAACTTGACAAGTTTGTAAAGGGAAAGATAAAAATAATCGATATGTATTCTTTTCATCGGCAATCAAACATTATTAGTCGTAAAAAATCGGTCTTTCGTTTTTCATATTTTCTATAACTTTTGAATGAAGCACAATAATGTAATTTCATTCGGACAAAATGTACAGAATTTCGAAAACTACCCACTGATATTAAAATTATCCAGATGCGCTTGTCTATATTACCTGGCGCAAGCGGATGTATCATCGTAGTACTATGCAGAGGAAGAGACTTGCATTCGAGGGACGCCAGATGTCTCGTGCAATTTAGCGTACAACATCAGGTTCTGAAATTCTCTATCATATTTCATTCAGAAATTATAGCCAAAAAATGAAAATTTGTCAAATTTCTAAGGGCTGATTTCACCACTCAAACATGTTTGGTGTGTATTTCTGATAAAAAAAATACGTATTAAATATTTTTAGCCCCACATACAAAACCATCTCTACAACAAACACCATCTCTACAAACAGGTTTAATTAAAATAGAAAGCCTTTTCTTGTGAGAAAAAAGTGTGTGATATTTTCCATCATAATTGCATAATAAAAAATAATTCTGAAGGATTTATTAAAGGACAACTGAGAGTAACAGTGCAGTAATTAGTGCGCAAATACACATAATTATCATTTACTATAACAATAACGCAATACTCGTAATTTCTAGTATTTATCAAATAAGACATCTATAACTTATTATAATTCAAAAGTGTTTTTTCATTGGTTTAAACATATGTATGTATAGAGTAAAATATATAAACCAAAAAATACGAAATTGTAAAATTTGTCAGTGTTAATATAAAATCCATCAAATAACTTAATAGCGTATAACATAGGATAAAATTGATAAAAATCGAATAAAAATGAATCAAAGAAATTTTACATATCTAATATATCCCTTATGTTCTCAAGGAAAAGAATGTTTAAGACAAAAAAGAAAACTCCATATGTAAAATAAGAGAATGCAATCCATTATTTGAGAACCGTTTCTAGTCGAGTTTGTTGCAGGATTATAACATGCGTGTAATGCAGGAATCATCTCGACCCATGCGCGTCTCTTATGCATAAAATTAACAACTTAGAAGGGGATTTCGCCGGCTGAGTATACAATTGTGATGCACCAACCAGCTTTATTCGTGATGAACCAATTGAAGCAGCACGATTGTATGCGTGATAATATGCAGTAAGCGGCCACATCGGGATTTATACACAGACAGGATGAATAACAAGAGACACTCTGCAAGAGATGGAAAATCAAACTATAAATTTCCTAAAACGAAAATTTGCTAGTTGGTTAAAATCGAATCGTCTGGATATGATTAGGGACTTGGATTCAAGAAAATCCATAAATCTTTTATTATTTGAAAATAATTTTAATTTATAAATCTGCTGTTTTATTGAGTAGAGTTTAATAAAATTGGGATTAAATTCTGCTCTACCTCTTAAATAATTATATCACTAAAAATATTTATTAAAACTTCAGTCTTTTCAAAAGTGTCCGACATAGACGCATATTGATTCGTTCCTATTTCTGCGGTATTATAGACCAGTAGAACAATTGATCGAGTGATATTATCGCAAAGTGACATGCTCCGACGTAGTAACGGTCGGTCCAGAAGTGGGCTTTGCAATAATTAACCAGCCGTTGTAATCCGTCGTTAATTATGTACGGATTCAGAGGAAAATATCCTGCGTCACGCGACAGCGGGAACGATAATTATTCCGTGTTCTATCATGCACGTATGCAGCCGCGTGTCACGCGCGCACGCACATAGACGCAATACGTGAACGATTAATTATTCCACAGCCAGTCGTCTTACAATCTCCCATACCTGCATTCGACCATTAGCCTATCTCTATCTGCGACAATGTACGATATTATCATCCAAATACATACATAACATAATTTCTGAAACGTATATTTTATTTGCAGACATTATAATTAGACTCAATAAGCTTAATAAAGAGTGATGGCAAATTTCATTTTTCTATTTTTTGGACCTGAAATTCAAATTTTTGTTATGGCAAATAGTACTATTAGATGAAACATTAATCTTATTGTTAGTAAAATTTCAAGATGAGCATAGGGTTCCGGAGATACAAGGGGACGAAAGTGATGATTTCCAGTCAGGATGGTGTAATGTAATGCAGGGTGCTCAAACTGCGGATTGTTGCAGTCATGTAATGACAATTGTGTGGTTCCTTGGATTTGCTCAATATCATGAGATAAAATATCCAATCCTGAAAATATGCAATGTATCTATCACGATTCACAAAAATAATCCTCCATAGTAAGAGGCAAAAAAAATCACATTAAAAAAACACCTCAATCTATGAGAGCCAAGATAATTCATAGTAGAAAAGCATGTGTAAGAGGCGGCGTCAAGTGTCACTTCAATTCCATCTCAAAAAAATTTTCAAAAATTTCCACTATTTTTTTTAAACTTTATTATATTTCAAAAATGTTTTTTATGTATCAAGAACTCTAGGTATTCACAAAATAGTTCTGTTAAGCTGATCAGAACTATGCGACCTTGAATTTCGTTAAAAAGTTAGCACCCCATTTTTAAAAAATTATTAAAAAATGATTATTAAGCGCACATGTCATTAAAAATCATAGAGAACTCTTCGTATCGTCAAAAAGAAGCAGGAATTATCATCAGAACTATTGTATCTAAAAACTAATTTTTCAAAAATTTTTAATTTTTTTTTTATTATTCGAAAATTTTTTTTACATATCAGGAACTTTAGGCAATCGCAAATTGAAGCTATTAAGCCGCTCAGAACTATTCCACCTCGAAATTCGATAAAAAGTTAGCACCCCATTTTTAAAAAATGTAAATAAAATGTTTATTGAGCGGAACTCTTATTATTAACTATTAGGAACTCTTCGTCTCGTCAAAAGGAAGTGAAAACTATAATCAGAACTCCTGAGTACTATAGTTGGGGTGCTAACTTAACATACCCGGTCATATTTGAATCTGGCGTAAAAAAATCCATAAGAAACGATATGTTTTACTTCGTTAAATGTATATTTTATTCCTTGATATAGACACGTGAAGAGTTTCGTGTACTTTCATGGGTTATGAGAAACTATCACTTTCATTCCTTTATATCTCCAGAACCGTGCCTATGCTCATCTTAAAATTTCTCTAGGATTAATGTTGCATCATATATTATTATAGTACTACTTGGCATAAAAAAAGTTTGAAATTATGAGGTCCAAAAAATGGGCGAAAAAACAGATCTTTACACCATCACATCGCGCGGTTCACTTAATATCTATGTATATTTTGTGAGTCACCTCTCTAGTATATATGTATCTCTACACTATTAAATTCATAATGTCAAATTATAGCCACACAATTGCGTAGCTATTTTTAATCATTCTTATAGGTTGTCATTGTTTCTAGCAATATGTCGTTAAGTTAATAAAACAACGTAATTAAAGAATTTAATTCAAGAAAATGTGTTTTTGTTGATTAAAATTTAGTTTATTATCTATTAAAAACATATACGTTAATATAAACGATGTTTACTTTAAAACTAGCCACAGAAATGGATGGATTCACATATTAACACATAAAAGTTAAAAATAACAAAATGTTATTTAGTTTAAGAGATAAGGTTACCTACATTGCTCCTTTAATATCTAACAGAGTATTTGTATTATTTTATGCAAACCAAAAATGTCATTTCCTTACGTTTTGACAGTGTTTTTTTTAATACATCATTTGGAGGTTAAAGTGCAGCATTTCGCACTTTATCAAGTAGATGCATTTTCTGTCAAACATTAATGCAATATTTGGATATTTTTAATATAGTAGGACGAATATGTAGCGTAAAAATAAATGTTAATGATAATACATGCAACGCGATTGTTATATTATTATATTCTCAACCGTGTATATAGCACAATGTGCTATTACAAGTGAAGGCAACTAATTATTAGATAGCTGCAGAGTTCAGTGTCATATCATACATTATGAAGGACAATGAAAACACTCTTTAACACATGCTCTACACGGGATAATTTTGGTAATAACGAAACTTCGCGTATGAATGCGCCAATGCTTTCGATAAAACTGCAATTGTTGTTCTTTCGCGAGAACAAACGAGAATGGATATTTTTTTGTGGATAACAGCATTTGAATGTTGTTGCATCGAGCTTTGAATCGACTTTTTCCATAATACTTTTAAAAAGACGAAAAAATCGCGCATTAATTCGGCACCGGAGGAAATGTTATCGGCCAAACTTTCGATGAACTATAAGCTTTTTCTCATTCTCATCTGTACAAGGTGACAAAAAAGTTTGGAAACAAAGTTTTGTGTTTTTATCAAATCACTACCCAAACAGTATGGTCATCATTTTAATGTAAAAATAATAATAAATAATGTCAGCTTGCTACCTGGATAGGAACATATGTATATATTTAAAAAAATTCTACATTATTAATTAAATATAATTACATCTTATTAATTACCAACGAAGCTTTATATATCAAAAGAATTTATACGTAGAAACATGTAGTTAGTGCTAATACGTTTCTGAAGCACTTTAAAACTTGTATCTCAAAACTGAAGGTGGCGATTTTAAATATAAATTATTATTTTTAGGGTTTAATAAGATAATAAACTGTGAGAAATTGTATCGAGACGAGAATGAGAGAAAGATTGTGAATATGTTTATAACTTTATTTTAAAGCATGATAGAAGAATTAGCTATTGAAGAAATCTGAATACATGAGAGCACTATTAATATAGTTACAAGGAGCATAGATGTATATATCGAGCGAATAAAGATACGTAGAAGGGAAGAGCGAGCACGAGCAATTAAATGTATGCATTAGAATCATTAGATGGTATCTAAGATCTTATTTGTCACTGAAGAAGACCATATCAAAGGTCGAAATGTATTTGTGAAGTTGTTTTTATGGATATATGTATATACGAGTATAAGAATTGTAGCGTAAGACATCTAGTCGGACTCTAAGAGCTCTTGTATTGTATATAATTTATTAGAGCCATAGAATATATTATATATAATTTTAATTATAATAAACTAACATTCTCCAAGTTTACTTTCTTTATAAATGTATTTCATAAGCATACAGTATTTCTAGAATGTGATATGAATATCGTTTATCCTTTTTAATATTCATATAACATTCTAAGAATATTGTATCTTACAGAAACATTACTAATGATTTGATGAACACAAAATAAAGCGATCTTCAATCCATCAACAGACGAAAATTTTTCGACGCAGTCTTTTTAATATTAAATAAAATGTAACTTGTGACCGAACTTTCTTGCCGTCCTATATATGCAAACTTTCGCGTGCTCTCTTTCTTGATGGCAGCTCTCATTCGAGTGGCGCAGCTTTTTCGGAATCGACATGTCAGAGGAGGAGAGAGAACACGAAAATTGTCATCTTCGAGATTTAGTACCCCGCACGATACTGTCGCGACTCGGCGTAACAACTTTCGAAACGAACGAACGAACAGCGAACTTGGAAATTTTCTATCTACGTGCGTTTGACGTTTACAATCTACCCTCGGGGTGCGACCAAAGCTACGCTGGCAATAAAGTTTTAATCGATGATGATAATTTATGAGCGCGCCGGCGGAACGCACGGAAAGAAGATCGAAAGGCGAAAGACGGCTAGCTTCGGCTCGACCCTGACTCATCCCCGGAATTTCATGTGCCGATAACTCACAGTTAGTGTTCGTTAACGAGAAGTCGTCTATTAACCGCGAGAATGCTTTTAATGTAAAGTGAACGAAGTCGTAAAGCTTGAGGCGCGCGCGCATCCCCATACGTAGATCAAACTTCCACTCTCCGGCCACATCGCAACTTCTCGTTTCATTCCTTTTATGATTTTACGCGAACGTTTTCGCACGAAACGCGATAGTATCGCCTGCGGAATGATCGCACCGCTTGAAAATAACCTTTAACCGCCATAATAAATGTCCCCGTATTCGTACGGCTTTTTCGCGGCGCTTGGCCGCCTTTAAACGAAACCCCGGTCGTTTCATTTTAATCGACTCCGCCGTTCCGGTTAAATCAGAGCGAATTTTTTAAATTGCGAAATTCGAAATTCTTTTGCGTATATTTTACGTGAAAAACGGCCAAATAAAACTTTCGATTGTTCAATGTGAAATAATTTCTCGTTACAAACATAAAATGCTCTCTTTTAATGCGATTTTTATATTATTATATTATATTTATTTTTATTGATTTGTGACAAAATCATTTATTCTTATTTTTTAAAACATTAAACTTCCGTTATCATGAAAACTTGACGTGCTGAAATATGTTGCAGTATCATTTTTAACTTTTGAAAATCTACAAGAAAAACGTATTCAATTCAAAAAAACTTTTACTATAAACGTATTTTTAGGATCATAAACGCGTTTTCCGCATAACATAGAATATGTATTGTGTGTGTGTGTGTGTGTGTGTGTGTGTGTGTGTGTGTGTGTGTGTGTGTGTGTGTGTGTGTGTGTGTGTGTGTGTGTGTGTGTGTGTGTGTGTGTGCGCGTGTGTGTGTGTGGTAAAATCTCTCTGCGATAAACATATTTTTAGTTCGTCTGAGTTTCCCTCCATTTGAATTTAATCACGGGATCCAAAAAGAGCACGTTGACCTACATTGAACGCACGGCTGAGTGCTGAATACTCCAGTTTATGGTGTTCACGCAGTAATTCGTTTAACGCAGATCAAAGTTCTGTGGCGAGTAAGTTAGCCAGCGTTAATAAATAGTTTAGCACCGAACTGCAAATGGACGGCAGTAAATTGAGAAAGTCAGAGAGAAAGAGAGAAAGAGACACGGTAAAGAGAGAGAAAGGGCAAAATAATAGCTATCGATAACTTTCCCGCCAATTCTATTGTTCGTTAATGCTCGCATATATTTTAAAAAAGCTTTTTCCATGGCACGAGAAGAAAAAATCAAAACTTATTGTCTATTATAAACAAAATCTGATATACACGTAATACATAGTTCTAAATATAAGTTAAAAATTGATAACTAATTCTATTAAAAAGTACAATCTTGTCTACAAATATAAAGCACCTTTACAAATTGACGTAAACCTTCTAACGAAAAATAAATTAAAAAATAGTTTTCTTCGAAAATAATATTTATTTTTATAACAATTTAAATATTTTGTTAAATCTTCTTTGACTCTTATTACCGTCTTTTATAAGAAAATGCAATGAATTAAGAGGCTTCCATGTGGCTATTGAAATATTCACTTAATAGAAAAATCGATAACTTATTGATCATGTTAAAATTTCATCATTGTTATAAATTTTTAATTTACTTTATCTCTTTTTTATAAGAAAAAAAATTCCAAAACAACATTAAGTACAGTACCTTTTAAAACCGTAATGTAAATTGAGAGAAACTGTATTTGGAGATTACGATTTGCAGATAAATATCAATTGAAAGATCCTCGGATTATCAAATTCTGAAGGTGAAGACAAATGTTGACCTTTTTTCATTTTTTAAGCAATAATACAACAATACGGAAGGAAATCCAACCCTACTCATATGTATACAAAAAATGAGGAGGTATTATCTTATCCGTTGTGAATCTTTTGACGAAATAGTAGAAGTGAATTATGCGAAGCGTCACTTTTTAATTTCAGTGATTCTGGAGCATATCGCATAATTCACGATGCATAATTCTGATACAAACTCACCTACAATTCGCAATCTCCGCAATGCGTGCTGCACGATCACATAGTATAAATCGTAAGGTCATTTCAAAGCCACAGGAGATCTTAGCAAATTTACCAGTTAATGGATATGAAATTTACTTTCGACCCTCGCCAGCTCCATGGAACGCTCGATTAACATAATGATTATTATAACGAACTTTCGATACGCCCGTCGTCCTATCGCTGTTTCGTTCTTCGTTACCCGCCCCTTTGGCCCTATGCTATCGCATCGAGTATTGTGTTGCAATTACCGACTCGAGTAACTTGCCCTTCAGAAAAAGCTGCTGAACGATAATTTTCATGAGAATATCAAGCAATTCCTTTCACGTATTCTTCCGTTGTATGTAAGTATTCAATTACAATTAAAGACGTGAGGAACCTTAGAAGTACTGTCCGCTACGGTTTTCACCAACAAAATTACGACAGCTCGTAAATAGCTGAAGGAAATAAAATGTTTGAAAACAAATCTGGTTTGACTCGGAAAATGGAAACTTCGATATTGCGGTCTATTCAACAACTGAATAGCAGACGAACGCTGAATAAATATAAAAACGGTCACGACTGAAATGAATTGTTGTAGAAATAGATAGGCATATAAAAATATTAATTAATGTATACATTAAGAAAATTTAGTTGTATAAAAAAATTCTAAAAAATCATGGCAATAATCATATAAAAAAAAAAATAATAAAATATAAAAATAAGTAATAATAATATAAAAAAATAATGTGAAAGAAAAAAAATAAATATTGGTATAAATAGAGGGTAAAGTTTTTATTGCATATGTCTGAATAAAACAGATAAAATTGAATTCTGTTGTAATACGTGCGTCATAAACTGCCAACTGAGTGACATTTAAAATAAATTTCAATTTCCACTGTTAGATCTGCAATTCAATCGGAATACCCTCTACATACATCTCGCTCGTTTCAACATTGATTTTTCCTCTATCTCTTTACCGTTTCTCTAAATATTCTTCTCTCGAGCGAGCGCGATCTATAACCTTCGGCCGCTGCTACAAAGAGCGAGCGCATCGTAAGTGGTGCAAGAATGCACGTGTATGCATCGGGAAACCGAGCAAGAATTATACCTATGTAGGTAGACATGCATAAATGCAGCGACATGTGCGCGAATACGTTCCTGCACTGAGACACGCAATGTCATGAAATTCATCGGCGTAAGAAGCGTGAGTAAAAGCGAGACGTGAAAGAAAGAGGGAATATGTGGTGCAAGATAAGAAGGGAAAAGCGGGAAATACGTGACGAAAGAGGAACGAGAGAATCGGAGGATTAATTTGAATTCCGAATGAATTGAGTTCGGCCGCGCTCGAGAATCATCCTCGAATAACATGGACGCGCGCGATGTCAAGACGCGTCTTGCCCAATCGAACACTTTATGATACTATAAATCAACGGGCCACGTGTGTCCGTCGAAAACACGACAGTGCAATCGTGCGGCAATTCCGTCGGTTTTCAAGTTCGATGCAGTTTTCCGAACAATGTTGGTAAATCGTCCATCGCAATTCGGAATTGCTCGAATCTTTGTAAACGTACACGATCGACAGTGAATTTTTCCATTCAATATTATCTTCAAAATTCTATTATTTTATTGTACGTATCTCCTTTATACTCGGTAAACTTGCAGCAATATTGATAAACGGTAACATTCAATAAGAATGATTGACAGCCATTCTCATTCAAGGGTGAAATTCAATATTAAAGCGCGCACGCAAGTGCCAGCTCAAATTCTTGCATTTTGTCAGCTATAGAAGCCCATAAACGCAATCTCTCCATACACGTATTTGTACGTTCTACTCTCGCGATCGTGCCTGATTACTAACCCACTCTTCTCGCGTGCGACCTATCGATCCGTAAGCGCGCGCAAGCCGACCTACGGTCTACGCAAATTCATCATTAATCCTTGCAGTTCGATTATTCTTGTCATAAACGCGCCCGTCTCTGATAGCTCCGCTTCAATTACTTCTAATTCCAATATATTCCACATCATCCCACTCGACGTTGCATTGACCAGGAGGTCGCGCGTCTCTTTTGTGCCCCTATCTGGAGGCGCTAAGGCAAGCGCAGCGACAATGTCGTGTTACTTTATTACGCGGCCGGCGAATTATAGCGGATTGAGATTATCGGATCTCAATAACGGCTGAATTAATCAAGTTCTGTATACGCTCAATCGATAGCGACCACTCGGATTTTATAATAAAAGTGCTTTTACTTTTTTCTACGTGTCCTATGAGCGGAGATATCACGACGCAAAGTCCGGATCTGTAACTTTTCGCTGTCAAAGAACTTAAGTGTCTAACATAAGTAATCACTGTCGAGGAATTAAAAGCCTAGATGTTGTCTACAAGTTCGCCATCACGAAAGAATGAAAATTTCAGAACTCTATAATAAAGATTCCAGTTTTCGAATTTAAAAAATTTATGAGTTATTATTAATTTTAGGAAAAATACATTGTAATTGAAACTATAACATAGAAAGGAAGTTAGGCGTATATTCATTGTTCTAATTAAAACGTCATTCCAATTTAAAATAAATTTTTTATATACTCTTGACTCTACACTGAAAAGTTGCTAATTTTGAGTTGTGCTACTTTTCTATCAATGCGATATGTATGTACATATAAACAAGCTATAATTCACTTAAATAGTACAGACCAGATCTATATTGCCCTATATCGTCATATTCGTAAGATACCTTCGTAAAAATATCAAAATAATCAAAAATAAAAATGATCAAAAATAAAAATACACGAGAAAAACAATTTTGCTGAAGTATGTAAAGTTTACATTTAATGAAGTAAGCAATAATTTATAATAATTAGATATACATCTGAAAATAAATTTTGTTGAACAAAATATTAAAAGTAATTGTATAAGACCCTAAGTTGGTTGCTAGAATGTCAAAACTTTTTGGATGTTGTACTTAAACGTTCATTATTTTGATAGCACAAAGCGTATATTCATTTTAAAAAGACCCGCGCGCTTTATCAATTATCGACGTGTCTGTTAGTGGAGCTTTGATCTCGAACCACACCGTAGCGCTGAATTCGTTGAAAAGAAAAGCAGCGTTGTTGTATGTATAAAGAAGACACGATTACAGCAATGTTCATTTTTTCTTAAAATAAAGACTTTTGTATCTTTTACTGCGCCTTGAGGAATAAATCTATGGAAAGTAGTGAACCTTGAAGCATTATTTAGTTGGCAGAAACATTATTTTCAATTAATTTTTTTAATACTTCAGCGATATCGTTCTTTCCGTGTAAAGTTAAGCAATTTTAATTCATAAATTTAAATTGTTAAAGTTAGAGAAAAGTCACTGATACTGACGTACTGCTTTGTTTTTGGACAATATTTTTTAAACAAAAAGTAAAAATATAACTTTAAAAACAAAAATGTGAACTAAAAAGTGTCTTCTATCAAATAGTATATAAGCAGTTTTCATAATACTGTTTGCAATTTTGTAATAATTAATTTTTTCATAAGATAAGCAAAAATAAATGTTTTTAGTATAGAAACAAGCCACAAATATATGAATTATGAGTTTATACTTCTCTAATTAGCTAAACAGATCATATTTTTATTGGTATTAATAAAGTACAATATAGTTTGTGTTTATTCTAAAAAATAAGGGGGTGTCGCTTTAGGAAATCTGTATTGGCGACTTCCTCTATAACTTATTTTAAATTGGATTTACATAATCTGTTTTGATTACGAATTTTTGAAACTGACTTCACAGGTTATGTCCGATATCATCGTCCGTCTCTTTCCCTGCTAACTATACGGCGCAGCGAAGAAGAACGAAACTACTTCAAAGACACGAGTGCGACACAATGTCGCAAATTAAAGCGGAACGACGGACAAGAGAGGGGGAGGGGCGCATCCTTCTCCTTCCTTTTTTGTCCCAAGAAACCAGTAGACCGTACCCCCTACCTCTCTCATACCTCAAGCTCCGCAGTCCTCTGGGATTTTCCAGAGACGCGTTAGTGGTAAAGGTCAGACTTGCGTCAGACTAGAGGGAATACCACGACCAAGTTGATCCGTGATTTACGAAAGATCGATGAACGTCTCGGTCCGCGGAGACCAATGCTTTTTTCGCGAAAGCAGCTCGTGGAAAAGCTCGAGTTAATATCAGTATTACATTCGCCCGAAAGAAATTGCAATTGCTCTTGCTATTTATGTCGTACTCTTGATGATTTATAAAGAATTATTGAGTTGGAAAGAAAGTAATCAGCGTTTTTTCGTCAAAAATTTTTATTATAACAAAATGTTTAGATACTATTTTCAATTGAAATAAATACCGCTTGAATCTATCATTTTCTGTCATCTCTTGACCCAATTCTTAATTTCGATTACGATTTGAAAACACTCTCAGTTGAGATCGTGCTGCATTGAATGAAATAAGTCGATATGGCGTAATGTCTTGTAAGTACAAAAAACTATTTTGCCAATTAATCTAAAAGTTTAGTTAAAAGTAGATCTCTAAGATCGGTGCGGTGAGGCAGCGATTTGGCCGAGTGTTCTCGATGCGTGTGTAAATTGGGGGGGCGAATAGAGAGAATTTGTTAGAAAAGAATAATCATTGTTGCGTGACTTCATCACCACCTCTCCATTTACACTCCTACACGAGGACACTAAAATCTAAAGCTATATTTTTAGATACTTTAGTAAAACCATTCTTTCCGTGTTGGCTGAATGCGGAAGAATTTTCCACTGCAGATCCACCAGGATTTCTAAAGTGCATGAGACGATATAGGGTCGAGCGTTGTCATGCTACACGATGATCTTCACATAGGTCGATAACTTCTTCTCCAAGGAGCCAGTCTTTTATCACCGTGAAATCCAACTTTTGCCAGAAACATAGTAGAAAATCTTCTTCTTCTTCTTCTTCCTTAGCTCTATACAGCCCGATGTGGGCCTTGGCTTTCTCAAGTAGTTTCGTAACGTCTTTTTATTTTACGAAGTAAGATTGTTAGTCTTACGTCCAACCCTCCCCCTAGAGGGGTTATGGAGAACCTACAGTTTAACGCCGGAACGGCACTGGTGATCATAGATTTCTTAATCACCAGATGAAACCATTTTCGGCTCCTTACACGCGAAAAATGTCGTGCGGGCGCAGGTGCGATTGAACTCGGTCTTACAGATCGCGAGTTATTCGCACAAGCGGTGAGCCACTCGACGCTTTACATAGTAGAAAATAATAGATTCAAATGGGGGGGGGGGGCAATTATTTTAATAAAAAGCAATTTTTTAAACACACTTTATTTTTACGGAAAATCTTTTAAGAAAAAAAAACTCAGATTATTCTCTCCCCAACCTAATACATATCAATTGCTATGACATAGCTTATCAAAGATTAATATGTGATATTAGGATACATTTAATTGATAGATAATACAATACGTATGTTCATTTTAATTGTAAGCAAATGTTAAACTATATAAAACAACGTTAATGTGCGCTACGTATACGTAGCGCAAACTACATCCAGCGTTTGCGAAAATAACTTGTCGAGTTTTCTTACGGATCTCACTCTCTTTTAGCTTTAAAAAGAAAAACCTTACGAAGACGAGAGAAGACTAGTCTCGAGGCAATGTGGATACAAGTGTCGGAACGCTGTAGCAGCAGTGTTGGACGGGGGCTCAACTGATTACTTACACGACAGTGGGCGAGTGCTTCAAAGACGACGAGTGCACACTGTGTCTCAAATTAAGGAGGGACAACCGTTACCCCCCCTCCCCTCCCCCCTCTCTCTTCTGTTGCTGCCTTTCTACTCGCTGCTTCCGCGAAGCAGCTCTTGAGGATACCGCAAGCCTTTGGCCTTCTGCCGGCCCTGCCTTCAAATGTAAGTTGCGGACTTTGCCATGACGTAAGTTTTAAGTGACGTACCTTTGACTACCATCTACCTCAACTAAGCTCACAAGCACAAAGAGTCCTAGCGAGAAGAAAAGAGAGAAAGAGGGAGATAGCTAGTGGATGCTATAAATTAATACCATGGTACACCAGCGGATAAAGTTTCACCGGTACTGACCGTACCTTTCTCGGACTTTTCAAATAAAATCGTTTGCCTGAATTTCAAAAACGATACGCCGCCGTCTATGGTCTGTGAAGTTGGCGCCCCTAAATGCGAATTTTGACAAAATCAACATTCCATTATACACTATTTGTCCATTAAAAACATTTATCCATAAAAAAATTTTTGTCATCCTCCAAAAAAATTATAAACAAAAAAAATTGTAGCACCCCTACATGAATATTCTTCTGAATTATGTACAAGAATCGTTTGTCCATCAGTCATTTTTATTTGTCCACTTGTCAAAAAAAGTTATAAATAAATTTTGAATATTAATTTTTTCAGGATATCAGTTAAGGTTATTCTATATGCGTATAAAGGGGACTAATTTTTAGGGATAAATGTGAACAAATAATGTACAATCGAATGCAATGTTGGTTTTGACAAAATTCGCATTTAGGGATACCAATTTTACAGTCACCGTCTAGGTATAGAAAAGTAAAAATTCTCTTACGAAGATGAAGAAATGCTCGAAACATATAATTAAACGAACGGAGAAACAGAGAAATAAAAATTTATAGGAGTTATAGTATTCCAATTACTGTTTCGATCTTATTACAATATTGACGTAGATAAATATTTTTTACCAATAACGATATTGATACGATAATCTG
Organism: Cyphomyrmex costatus; assembly: GCF_001594065.2. NCBI lineage: Eukaryota > Metazoa > Arthropoda > Insecta > Hymenoptera > Formicidae > Cyphomyrmex > Cyphomyrmex costatus. Next base: position 349,493 of record NW_017280267.1, read on the forward strand.
AAATGGAATTTTACATTTATTGAACGAAAGAAATTTTATCGAATTTCTATAACGATGTCTCGTTCTTATTTTAATTTTATATATATATATATATATGTTATAGAGAAAATGTTATTTTCGTGTTAATATTGCAACACCATTTAGATATTGAAACACCATTTAGGTTGTATTAGATATTTGATTAATTACGGTTATATCCTCTGGTTAATTACTTTTTCGAACCGCTGTAATATAAATTATCATATACTTAAAATCTCTATTTAAAATTTCGATATATGATTTTATAGAGGCATAACATCGTTATAGCGGAATGTGTCAAAATTTTTGCCGCAGCCACTAATTACACATTTATGGAAGGTTATTTTATCGACCATTTAGATCTTCTATGATATGCATGCCATGCGAAGCAAAATCGTTTTACAAAGTAGCGTAACGATCGCGATTATCGTGCGGTCACGAAACGCTATTAAAAGTACAATACGTGCTGATTTATAAGTAGATAAGTGATATAGTTTAATAAAATTTAATATCTGTTATTGAAAAGTGAACAATTACAATTTCTATTTGTTACAACGTCAAACTTTAATATTATAAATAAAATATATTAATTCATAAATAACAAACTCCTGTATAAATCAAAAATTAACTTGGAAAGAAAAGGGCACTAGGAGTTAAGCGTAGATAACTTCACGCAACGCCGATATATATCTAGCAAATCTATCTATTATAAAAAATTATTAAATAATTAAGCTTACATGTTTCGACTAATTTTTTAGCCTTCTTCAGAGACAATAAAATTTACATAAATAAATTATAATTTCAAAAATAACAAAAGATAAAAAGATGTTTAATCATAATGAGCTCCCTCACAACCGAGAAATAGATTGTAAAGACAATTTCATCCTAAGGAGCACAATCAAATGCATAATAACGTCAGTCTCGCTGGTGCATAGTGGTGAGTCGTGTCATTTGAATTTTGTGATTTGATAATTTTTAATACCGTTAAACTATTTGCTGTGACTCACTGTGTTTGAGACTGACTGGCCTAAATTGTTCTGAAGACCGGTTTTGAGATTGTTTGCGATGCAGTATCGTGGTGAACATGGTGATTCTCCTCACTCCCGAGAAATAGTTGCAATTTGATAAATTTAATTTGGAAATGATTATTTTTCTGCGACATCCTGGAAAATTAATTTCCCATATTTTCAACTTTCTTTATTTCTTTCTTTTCTTCCGTTATTTTTATTCACCTTATGATTAAAGTCAATATGCAATAATTATATTAACAATTTTAATATTTATAAAATAGTATTTGTTGTAACTCATTCGACTAAACTACAAGTCAAATAATATCCTCATCGTTTAATCTACCGATCAGTCACGTTATGCAATAATTAAGATCACACAGACAACGAAAGATATATTCTAAACTTTTATATATCTCGATATTAATATTCGATATCCGTAAAGTTAGTTCATCGGAACGTCGCCCCTCTCTCCCTTCCACGCTTCTACCTCCTGCTTTCATTACTCCTTATAGCAAAGCGACGACGCGGAACGATCGATCGGTCGCTCGCTCGTTCGGTCATTGCGTTTCGGTTGCTAGCCAGCCGGAATTTCCGAAAGGATCGCAACCAACAAAAATTATTCAGCGTCATAAGACTCCATGGTCTCTCTAATCGACGATTTAATCCATAAATTCGTCAACGGTGCCTTTGTTATTTCACAGCGGCACACGAAGCGACATAACGATAACGTGACCAGTAAAACGGCTATCCGTTGCACATTGCGGCGCCATTATCAGCGACAGTACACGGTACGCGCGCTGACGATTTTCATTTCCCTGTTTTTATTGGCCCGTTAAAAGTTACGCCCCCACCGTCATTTATGTCTGATTAAAGTTTAACTTGATTCGTAGAGCAACCCCCGCGCAACAAGCCCTTCGTATCCTCGCTTCGCGCGACACTCCGACGACCCATATAAATTGCTCTTGCAAAAGGCAACTAACGAGTTTTTGCCGGAAATTGCAAACTACACATACATATACGTACATATGTGTATACAGCGTAAATCCAGACAAATTTTATTATATGGATCGTGACTTTATTTTAACATAATTAAAAATTTTTAATTTTAAGGATAAACAAAAGAATAAAATGAAAATGTTCACAAGGACAATACATTCAACAAATTTTATAAAAGTAATATTAGATCACTTTATTTTCAATGTTTCTAACATTTTTTTTTACAAAAAAAAGAGAAATATATACTTATTATAGATATATACGTATATGTTATGTACCTAATATGACCTAAATACAATTTTTTCTTAAAATCTTCACTTATGTGTAAATATTTAAGAAAATCCTTTTTCAATGTTGAAAAATGTTTTTTCTTTTAAATCTGACCATATTCATTTTGGATTTAAAATCAGCAAAAAATTATAAAGAATTGCAAAGCTTAAGTAGACTACAGAGTCCGGGGTTCCCTTGTTTTATTCCATAACTACCTAAAAGAAAATTATGAAATTTAACGCTGTCTAAATTCCTAAGATTTGTTGTAATAATAAAACTTTTTTTATATCGTTTCATTCTTTTTGAACTACTAAAAACATGTGAAAATCATCATTTAAATAATAAGAAAGCTTTGTAATTTGTTTATTAATAGATATTGTATTAATATCGTTATCAAAGAAATATTTTTCAAAAAAATATTAAATATTTGCAACCTAAAAAAGGTTAAGCGTCTATTCTTCTGCAGTTCGTGATTGCATATTTCTCTACATTTAAACGTTGATATCGAAAACAATTCTTAAAAGTGCCGGAATTTGAAAATACTTTCCCATTATCTCGGCATGTTTATCGATTTCGAAATTTTGGCAAAGCCATTGCTCGGAAAGCGCATTAACTCCTTTATTTACGACAGGCTTTGAAAGATGATGGTAAGCTATTAAAACTTTCGACTTTTAGTACCCGAGAACTGAGTATTCAAGATAATTTTTCTCGAACTAGGTTTCAGGTAATTTTCGTTAAAGCTCAAAATATTGAATTGAATGGAATGCGAATGGTTCACAGTACGTGCAATAATAGATATTAATAAAATAATGTAAAGTCGAACAAATACATATTTAAGTAATTAGGATATTTTCCTTAAAATAACATTATCAAATTAAATAAAACTATAAAGTCTTTCATTTTAATACATTTATATATTTTAAAAAATTAAATTGCTGAAATGTGATGAAGAAATAGAAGTTTGCCAGAATAAATCCTAAGATAGATCTCGTTTCGTTGAATATATTTTCCTCCATTTTAGCGTTAAACTGACGTAATACGATGAGCTGACATTATCAAACAAGGATTCTTGCATAGTGGTGTACGGTTTCAGAAATCTTATATCGGACATCGATAATGCATTAACTGTTAAAATCAGAATGGTGCTTTAGTAACCTCTAAGTTAACATCATATTTTTAGAATTTTGTTGCAACAGCTAATAGTTATTCCTAAAATAATTTTAAAATTATTGAATTATTAAAGAGGACGTTATATTTAATAATTAAAAAAAATATTAAATATTATATTTAACTCTCTCTTAACAATACAATGTAAAAAGTAAAATGCTCGAAATATAGGCATCCTAATGATATCAATATCATTTATGTTACAAATTAGTAATCTTGTTTTTTTCCATTTTAATTGATCTTAGATCATAATATATTACGATAAAAATCTTCAAACATTATCTTAAATAAAATGTTGAATTTGGAAAATAAAGAAGATTTTGAGTAATTTAGAAAATTCCTTTCAAACATCGATTAAAATATATCCGGAACTTTTTCATTCTTGTTCTTATTATTTCAGTGTTGATGATAATCATTAGAACTTACAAACAAAACTATCTAAAACCATTTCCATAATAAAACAAAAAGAAATTCCGATAATTTTTCGATTCTTGGATAAAAATTTTTCAAGTTTTTATATATACCTATTAGTAAAGTCTTCTTATATAGTCTCGTTACTAAAATTAAATATATCGCTAGTCAAGATTGTATGTAAATTAGCGTGGCGTATAGTGTCAGTTTGATACGTGTACAAACTTTGTTCAATATTTATTAGAAAGAGATAACGCACGAAGATATTTGAATACGGTTTATATTGGAGCAACAGGTAAAAAGCTCTGGAAATTGGTTAGGCAGGCAAACTCAACAGACACAGCAGTGGCACGTATACGAAGCGATCTCTATAAATATGTATACGCTTTTAGACGAATCTTCTTACACGTGTGTGATAATTTTGACAATGCAGAACACGACATGCATTGAGCTTGTCTTTGCATGAATATATAAGGATAATTTGTGCAAACTTATCCATACGTTGTTGCATATCATATAAAGTAATTAACGTAAATGTATGTCAATTACTTTATATTTCGCACTCTCTCTCTCTCTGAAGTTTATTCGTAAAACTAAGTGCAGACGGAAAGTGGAAGATTAGAGATAGGAGCAATAAATAAATATAAATATATTTGTAATGATAACTTCATTAATCATATCTAAATTCTAATGTACATCGTGTCACGTTTCGAGCTTTTAGTTGATTTAAATGTATTATACATTCCAGTACAAAAGTTCGAAAATATTTCTTAAAAATTTATATTTTTGGGATAATTTATTTAAATATTCATAACAATGTGTTTTTTTAACAATAATATATTCTTCAGATTTAATAACTATTATTGATAGATCTAAAGAATGATTGTTTAAAAAATACACTTTTATGGATATTTTTTGGAAAAAGTAATCCCAAACATGCTATTTTAAATAAAATATTTTCAAATTTTTGATTCCTGAAGCGTATTTTACATATCACTTGGATTAAAAATGCGAGAGACTTTATTGTCGAATGGTTTTAAAGGTATTAAAACTCCAATTTCGAATTTTTCGCATTTAAATGGAACTTAGAAATATAGTAAATAAAACAAACTAATTCACTTAATATAATATTATTACAAAAATGATACGAATTAATCTTTTAAATGTTTTTTGCTTAATCATTTGTTTGTTATTATTTGTACATTGTTTGTTACAATCTTCAGATTTTTTATCATCGTGTGGAACTTGCAAGTAATGAGTGAGTCATAGAACTTTATATTTTTCTCGCGTTATTTTCGTAATTACGTTTCAAGGGGATCCGCTATGTACAACAATAAAGTGTGCGTCGCGTGCAATTAACATTGGAAACACCGTGCAAAATGCGAGCGATTATTCTTTTGTGATGATTAATACATGCGATATAATTAACAATATTTTTGTTTGCAAATGCTAGGTATGTTTACAGCGGAATAAATCTGTAAGGGGGAAAAGGCAAACAAACCTAGAATGAATTGAACAAATGTAAAGCATTCCTGGGATGAGTAACTTATCATTTTTGCCACAAATTATAAAATTGTTCTGAATATTTTATCTAATATATTAAAAATTTCTAACTATGAAAAAGACATTAATGATAGTTATTTATATTAATTTTAAGAATTAATAATAAAAAATATATGATATTAAAATAAACTTTGTTTTGTAAATATATTATACAAAAAAAAAATTATATATAATAAAATTTTAATAAGAAATGAAATTTTTTAAATACAAGATTGCCCCTACACTTTTTTATATAAGACGTTATGACTATAAATACAGAAATAATAAACTTGAAAATCGAAATAATCAAACGAAAAAAAAGGATTATTTGGGAAATTATAAAAAGAGATTAGAAAAACTTCAAAGCGGTAAAAGAATACTTCTATCCTTCCCCCCCCCCCCATGACCTAAATTCTTTCGGCGAGTCTGTGCGTTTCAATACCGTATCCCCCCAACTACCTACCTACACCCTTCTTTCACCCCGGAAAAGTTTTCACCGTCTATTGTACCTTTTGTATTCTTATCACTATTTCCGTTGCTACTCACTATATTTCTTGTTTTTCTGAAAATACCCCCCTGCCTGCAGTTTATCCGGATAAGAACACCACCGAGCATCGGCATGCACGTTCTTTCATTTTCCATTATGTGTAACATTCCATCTGCCATTTAAACCGCATCCCGATTTCACAATGTGTATGTGTACTCGACATTCTTAATAAACAGTCTCGCGTTCGTTGCCTCCATGGTTTCCGGTATGCCAATTTGTAGCTCTTCCAAAATCGCAAACCGCGCTGTCCGCATTACCAATGATTCATAGCATCGAAGGTACTCATAAATGCATTGCACTTTATCAAATAAATTAATAACTTACAACAATGCAATTCTCGGAGTCAAGCTATTATTTTATTAACACCGATTTAACTTATTATTTAACTTTACTCTTTAACGAGAGAGAGAGAGAGAGAGAGAGAGAGAGAATGACGTCATATCTATTATTTGTAATAACTAATAATAATTTTTTTTAATTGTTCGTAATTCTAATCCTTTTTATAACAGTCGAAGCTTTGATTAATTGTTTTCATAATGTAAGACTAAAATATTCAGACAAAATTGTATAATTAATATTAAAGTATTTTACGGACAATCAATATTGCGCTCGTAAATCACATTTTTAATGGCTGCCGTAGTAATAGGGTTGTTCTACTTTTTCCGTGATAAAACGAGCATTGCCGGCTGATGCACTGCTTTTTATGCACTCAATGTGATTCGTCCCAATTTGAGAGATAAAGATAAGTCACACAGGAAATAATGATGTCATATATCCTGGATAGTGGTATGTGTCTGGGAGAGTGTATTTGGCAGGCATACGAGTGCAGGCATACGAACGGTATATGTATATATATTTTTCGCATATATATACATATATGCATACACTACCAGGTTATACTATGATGCACACATTTACGCCGAAAATGCAAACTGGCATCGCAGCGGCAATGAAAAGCACTATTCTCGAAACCGGGAATTATACCAGGATAAAATATCTCCATACACTCTTGTATGAAGATTGTATACGCTAATAGAGATAATCATAAATGCGAAATCAACCCTGCTGATTTGTTCAAATTTGTTATATGTATCATTTTGGTCAATATGACTAAAAACCTTAAAAAATAAAATTTTTTTTCACAGAAAAAAGATCTCATATTAACAGACGAAGTTAAATATCAAAGAAAAATGGTTTTAAATAAAATTTTAGTAAAAAAATTAATTTTTTAAATTTTAGATTAACTTGACTATTGAACAGAATTAAGAAAACATTACGTATTCGCATTAATAATATTCACGTAAACGAAAAATATATATATAATAATATTATTTGCATTTCTCTTAAATATATTGGATAATTGTATTGTATATTGGATAAACGATATTGGAGTGTTTAAAAATTAGTCTGATTCATGAAGATTCTGCCTACTCACTGTAGCTATTTTATAGATTGCGATGTCAAAGTAAGAAAATACATAAAGGAAATTCTTGCACATTAAAGTGCATAGGTAAATATTTTTTCAAAACACAACATTTGCAATATCGATAAAAATTGATTTATAAGATGTATACATATCATAAGATATATACTGCCTCTTGTATTCCGGTAATCGATAAATAACTATATATTTGAAATTGAATTATATCTAATCAAATAACGAAACAAGCTATACGACAGCGGTCGAATTGAAATAAATATAATGTTATTCTATTCCGAAACAAAAGAATTTTTGGTATATTTTACAAGCGTATTCTATCAAATGCAATTGCTTTACCGAAAAATATTTTTATTTTAATTTATTTTTCAAGAATTTTCATTAAATTTTTAAGATCTTGCTTATATATTATATTCCTATGTTATCAATTTAAATATTCGTAATGAGTGTTTAAGAGCTATTAGTAACCTGAGATTTATTGCTATTATACTTGCAGACGATAGACAAATAGTTAGAACAGAAAATAATTTTTTAAAACTCTTATTGTCTCTACTCAAATTTCTATTTTTATTAAATAAAGGTTTTAACATTTACAATAAAAAATTACTTGGTAATGGAATAAAGATATTAAAAAGTAACCCTAAATTTTCTGAAAGTCTAGAACAGTAAAAAAATTTGGGCTAAACAAAAAAAGATTACAGATGAAGAGAATAAAAATATGATTGCAGATGAAAGATTAAATACTTACAATTTGATATTGACAATATGTCGTTTCCTATCTACGAATATCAGAGCGCGGAGATAGCTGATGAAGCTGATGGCCGTGATGCCTGATAAATTAATCGTATGTGATTTACTCTCGTGCCGACGCATCTCGAGCGTAAAGTTTTATCGAGCGATGTGATTTCCGCGCGCGGATATAAATGAAAATAGACGTATAAGGGAGAATGGAGGAAGGAGAGAAAGAGAGACGGGGTTATTCTCACGGCGAACATCGCACCGGCATCTGAATGCGCTCGTAATCGAGCCGATTGCAATTCGGTTGGAATGAATGAAATAAAAAAAAAAAAGGAGAAACCCAGCGGAGTTTCGTCGCCGCCGAGTGGAATTAACCTGACACTATTGTCATCCGCGCGATCCGGTTACACCGTGTGCACATTGCACACTATAACGTCGTTATTAGGACACCGCAGTTGGGAAAATCGCATGCCATCGTTTTGCGCGAGCCTCGGACAGATCGACAGTGATTAAAAAAAAATGCCCCAAAGTACAGATAAACCAATTCCCAATTGCCTAATTCGAGATAAATGTATAATCCAGTCGTACGCGCGATCTGAATCGAAATCACGCGCGATTCTGCAAGCTGTGTCCGAGTTCATCGGAAAAACGTGACTGCCAAGTCTAATCGCGATTTTATCTTTACTTTTGGTACATTTTCTAATTTGGAGGTACACAACGGAACGTTTATTGCACAGCTTACAAATTGTATAATTTCTCGTTGTATTTTATTCATGTACATACATGTATGTTTATTTCATCGCACTCAATGGAAAAGACAGATACAGCAACTATAAATGTGACAGCTATACATATGTATAAAAAAAGGAGTGTATAAAAAAATTTTCAATTTTTTATCATATTGTTTAGAACGATGCGTTTAAATATCATCTATTACTAATTTCAACGTATATATGTATATACCATAAATACGTGTTCAATGATTGTAAAAAGAGTAGGTTTTTCTCTTAGAAGTAGACTCCTCTTATTAATGAATTATCAGAAAAATAAAGTTGCTCCGCTGAATGTAAATGAAACAGCGAACATTTGCGAGGGTAATAATTCTCTAAGAGGTAATGTGGTTTCAGCGCAAAATTTACGACTAGTAAGACGCCCGCCTTCCATTACTCTTCGTCAATTAACTTAATTATCTAATCGTATAATGAATTTCCCCGATGAAGCTCCGTCAAACGACCAAGCCAGCGTAAGGCGTGGTTAATAATCGCTCCTTTGGTATACGCCATATACGAAATGGCCCTGACAATCATGATTCCCGCAATTAAAGGCTTTATCGTCGTTTAGTTTGCGATATCTATGAGTTTCTAGCTCTTTTCAAAAACCAATTACAAAAATAAGCGAGAATGCAGAATTGTGTCTTTCATTGATTTACCAACACTATTAATTTCATTATTATATAATATACTAATATTCATTATTATATAACATTGAACTGAGATAGTAAAAAATATATACATATATACAAATCGAGATGTAAAGAAATGAAAGCAACAATTACTTAGAAATTTAGCTTTACAAAAAAATCATCTAAAAAGTAAATTTGTAAAAAGTAGTAAAATACCTATACTAAGGTAGCCCCCCACTTTTTGAATTCACTTATTTTGAGAATTGTTTCGAGCACAATGTAGCACAAACCTAGCACAATTCAGCACAATTCTCAAAATAAGTGAATTCAAAAAGTGAGGGACTAACTTAGTATAGGCTAGTAAAATCCCTAAAAAAACCTTTTTAAAAAAAGAAAAAATATACGCCAAGTGTATGCTTTCCCAGACAACACAGAATATTTATAATAAATGTTATTACTATTCATTTTTTGAATTGTTATATAAATACTTTATGTAATATTTATGATAAATATAAATAAATATTTCTAATAAGTATTTTTTACCTAAATTATAATGTCTCATTAAGTTTTTTTTTTCATAGCATTTATTATAACATTTACAATAAATATTTCATAATATTTATAATAAATGTGTTTATAATCTGTACAATCTAAAATCACAAAAATATTGAAAAATATTTAAAATAAATCTTATAAATATTTATAAATATTTTACAAATATTTTCTAAATATGATATATATTGTTTATGTTTTAAGTTTGATTATTACTACAGTTTTTATTATTAAAATTTTAACAGCTTAAAGTAACATTTAATAAAATTGTTTAATATTCTTTTTTTATACATTAAAATAGTATTAGTTTAATTATTCTAATACTTTGCAATCCATAAAGTAAACATAAAGTTTAAATTGTACACTTTACAGTGTAACAAGTGTAAAAAAAATTCTTAACTATATGAGTAAACTTTCATCTAAAGTAATATTAATGTAGGAAAAATATGAGTACCTACAGCACACATTCCAGGATTAAACTCTCAGAAAAATTCATAGACTTTGTTTGAAACTTTTAAAAGCAGTTCAAAATATTCACAAAACGTAGTTAATGAAACATACACTTTGTATACCTTATTTCATTGCGGCATTCCTGTATATCAAACATAGTTGAAAGACATTTGTTTCACTTTCTTTCGCGGACATCAAGATACGTAAGAATTCTACAATACGCACGGAAGAATATCTCGCACACGTAAATATCCTTATTCTCTCACGTTTTACGATTTTTATTCTTGCCACGCTTAAAGCTTTCAGCTTCAGGCTAGATCATCGTACTGCCGCATTTCAACGGTAACGTATGACATACATTATACAAAAGAGGTCACCTGTAATGCGATTCGTGAAAATCACACGAGGTCACGTTCCATTTTGGTTACTTTCGGTCATGGCATTACGGTTCATGTTCCATGCTCGCTTTGATGATTTTTAGCTTTTAGATTTCACACACTTTTAGCTTTATAAATCTAACTTACTTCCTCCTAGCGGTAAAGTAATTTATCACATTTTTTTTTTAGAAAAAGTTCTATAAATCTTAACATACTATATGTATCTTAATATACTATTTCCTGAGGAAATAGAATAAAATCTAGAATAGAAAATAATCTACAAAATTATGTGTGTTTAAAGAAAATAATAAATTATATATGATAAAATTCTTTGCTCTCTTATTTCTAATTCTACATAAAAAATCTTCATTCCAATCGGTATTCGCTCCATAAAATTTCAATAACTGGTATTCCAAATCTAATATATCTTAAATTAATATATTTTTACTTAAAATTAATTTTTTTTCATTTTTTAGAAACTAAAATCCGAAAAATAAGATTAAGTAACTTAAAATTATGTAATGTTGTGAACATTATTGTTACAATTTTTCATAACACAGTTGAAGGAAGACCCGCGAATACTAATAGGATTAAATCTAATATGTATACATGCATTTTTCTAAACTCACCGAGATTGCAGTGGTGTTCTCAAAGAGAGTGGAATACTCGCGATAATAAATACTTAGGATAATGAAACACTATATCATTAATTACTTCGCGATCGATAAAAATTTCAGAATATAATTATTAGGCATATCAATCCCAATCGCGATCGATCCGTAAATTCGCGAATTTGTCATGTCTGTAATTTTTGTCCGTTCTGTAAATAGTTCACATTAATAAAAATGCTCATAAGTTTAATAATTAAAGAACTAATAAAATAATAAAAATTACAAATCTATTAAAAATACTTGAAATCTTTTTACAGTATTTTCAAGCGCTTCTAAACAATCCCCAAATATAAAAATCAAATAAGATATTACATGACTTACTTAAAACAATATGCTATACGAATGTAATATATACATAAATTAATTTGAATATAAGAAATAAGATATTACAAAATTAATTTGAGCCTAATATTAAATTATTCGTTTAATTAAAATTGATGTAACATGTGATACAAAATTGTTAAATTTTATATTGCAACAATTATTATTGCTACGTAAATAATAATCAATCAATATATTATATATCACTCGCTATTAATCTAACTTGCCAACGCCAACAATAGTTGCCGGGTAATTTCTGTAGTCTACAAGGCTATTTGTTGAGTTCGATAAACAAAGTATAAGAAGACTATGAAGATTGACGGAAAACTTAAATTTGCTGATGCTACGGTGCAACAGGTAGCGCAAAGACGCAAGTCTAAGGAAATTGTTTAAACGTTCGACCGAGACACAATGCGATCTTTTTTCCCTCCCCCCCTCCTCCCTTTCTCTTTTCCCTTATCTTGAATTAACGTGCAACAGGTGCGCTAGTATGCGTCTCTGTCACGTAAGTCAGAGTAAGTCATCTTGAAGTTTCGCACCGACGTTCCTTGACGCGTATTTGAAAGCTACCTACTGATGTATAACTATCAGCAGTGAATAGACAAACACATTATTTTCAGCTGTACGGAGTGTAATCAAACAAAAGGACACTAGCTTGGATTCAAAAAGTTGATGCTATCCCTAGTAAAAATATACCAATAACCACCATATGTTCAAAGACGCGAACAAGAGATATTTCTAGAATAGAATAAACGGAAGTAGAGATAACTACAAATCTATAAAATCTATACCAGATAAAAATTCTAATATTTTTCTCATACAGATATCGCAAAAGAAAACAATTTAACTTGAATAAAACATAGAAAGTAAGACGTAAAAGTTTCTCCAACACGCGTTCTAAAACTGTCCATGTAAGAAGTTAAGACTGCGAAATATTTTTATAGTAACAAGACGAGTCCTGTTCGTTGTGAAATTACTGATGTCACAGAATGGCTGAGAATCCCGAGGATTGCGAGCAACAAGTTGCGAAGAGTCAATCCTATCTGCCTGTTACAAGTAGGCGCGTAAAATTTTTCATTTGCCAAGTGCCAACGTCTTTCGTCCACACTCCTGATCTGTTCAAAACGCGATCGTCCTATCAGGCGGTGCAACAGGTAGGCACTTAGTATCCGTCTACGAAGTAGAATTAATTTTGCCGACGTGTCGTACACTTGTGTCTCCACTTGTGTCACAGCAGCTTGTATGGACTACATATTAAAGGATACACGAGGACGACATTCTGCGTTAGGCAATGATACAACAGAAGTATAATTGAATTGAACTTCACTTTATGTAACATACAACAGTAAAATGATGTGAAAGGATACGAAGAAATATTTATATCGCGCGGAATACTTCTATCGAGTATACTTTTTTCTTATTTTTTATACGTTTTTCTAAACTTATTTATTAATATTGTGTAACAAAACTATTTTCAATCTTCAAAACATCTCGTTTCTTTTATGAATAGAATTATAAAAAAAATATTATTTCATAAAAGGGCAATTCAACGATAAATAAATAATGTAATATTCTATGTATATTTGCTAGTTGTATATTGTATCAATTAAATCAAATTATCATTACGTATTTATTCTTAGAAATGTACATAATTATTATCTGAATTTTATTGATACAATATTGATCAATTGAATCATTAATTAAAATATTGTTCTCGACAAAAATAATTATTGTTTATTAAAATTTATCCAAATATATTCAAATATGATAATAAAATTAAGTAATGTAGAATTCATAATATCGATTGTAAAATATTTTAAATATAAATTAATTATACCATTAATTTTCAAGATATTCAAGGATTTATCAATGTAACGAAATTGTATTTGATTATTTTAACGAAAGAGGAATTAAATGATAAAATATCTGCAAAATAGATTGATAAGCTATTTATAAATGGCATGATCATACGAGAAAAAAGTATTATAATCGATATGGTCGTCCTACAGGAAGTATAATGCGCAACAGGTAGCGACACGATGTAACTTACGACATGGATTCCTAATTAGCAGGCTCGCGGTCATCAAGAATCCATTTTCCTAAATTACTTTCGGATTTGCGTAAATCGGACGATAACTAGATGATAAAATGCGGTTCACGAGTCTTAGTACGACGAGAAGCGTATTTGTGCATCGAAAATCGCTGGTATGATGTCGCCGTTGTCGTCGCACTTGAAAAATCGATATTACGTTGTGTATAACGTAACGTAATACACTATCGTCGACAATATGTACCTTCCGTAAGCGATTTTATTTCCGCAAAATTGTATACGTATACGTTAGGTAAAACATACTGCTAGGCAAAAACGTTTCACTCAGTGTAGTGCATTATTTTCAACCGTTGTGAATTCCGGCTTATTAAAAACGCAGTATGCAACAGGTACATGTAATTTCTACACACGCTTATAAATAAATTAACCACGCGAAAGAGATTTAATTTTGCGTAATGTGTCTGTTACAGAAATATGTAATTATCATTGTGCGGGAAAAAGGGTGACGCAACGCGCTGTTTTTCAGCCCGGCTACGTGATATCGACCGCTCGACATGACCCAATTTGCAACAGATACGCAGCATCCTCGATGCAACAAATACATGTTACGTGCACCTACGACAGCTGTGATCCGTGAAGTGCATTCATCCTGCGTGAAGCTGCAGCGTACGACTCTCCTGTACGACTCTCTACAATGACGTCCGAATTGTGCGATCCGATCGCGATGTCCGACCCTTTAGAATTGTGGAAACGATCGCTCTAACGGGGAAATAACGTCACTTATGGAGAACGGGAAAAAAAAACGATGAAAAGAGAAATGGATCGTTTGCAAACGAGCACGTTGTTTTCGTGTCGTTTCGGCGATACGCAAGCTAAGACTGTCCGTCAGGTCTGTGGTGGTCGAAAAAAAGTCAAGATAATCGAATACGATGGAAAAAATATGTAGGAATTAATACCGCGGTCTCCGCAGGAACAGCCCCTGATCGTAGGTCGTACGTCTGTCTCTGTCTCGGTAAGCACTGAAGCGCTGTTCGATACCAGGAATGGTTATATTATCTTCCTACCACCCCCGCACAGCTCCGCGTACCGTTGTACCATTACAAGATGGCCGTTCGTGTTTGCAAAATGGCGCCTGCGCCAGACGAGTAATTCGTTCACCCTGCCTCTCTTCGTCGCCTTACCTTCCCACGCTCGCTTGCATCCCTCTCGATTCTCTACCCACCCAGAGTGAACCGCTCGTCTCTTTCACCCTCTCGCTTCTTCTCGTTCGAAGATTTTTCTCCCTCCGCCAAGCTCACACGACCATCTTCGTCGTCCACCACTCCTCCCGCCTCTCGTTAAATCATCCCGATCTCCCATTCCTTTCGCTCGACCACTCAGACTGCTCTCAGAACAAGTGCTGTCCACACCTTCCTCGTTTCCCCTTTCCTTAAGCGTTACGTCTATGATTATTTTGCGGCCTGCTATCAACCGCGAGAGATAGGATAGGAGAGGACTATTAGTTGTCGCTTCGATCCAGCGTTTATAGACGTTTTACTCGTCTATATTAGATCTGGGGATCTCACTTTTGTTATAATAAATAGAACAAAAAGTTCTACTGTTTTTCGTAATGAAACATAGGGTAGTTAAAAAGTCCAAACTTCTATGCCTCTGTATTTTTTTTTTCGAAAGTTTTAAAATTCATAATAATAAAAAATATTAAGGCTGCTCTACTCACACACTATTACATATACTATTTCAGAAAATGACGTCAAAAGCAAGAAAACAAACAAGAACAGTTCTTACACAAACATAATATTTGAATAGAAATATTTTTCAATAAAACGCGTTTGCAATTACAATAGAATGGATTTATAAAATATATCGAAAACTATCTTCTTGTTTCGAGGAGAAATTAAATCATATTAATTTCTTATATATTATTAATTTTATTTATCGTAGGTCTCTCTCTATAAACAATTTATTTCATTTGATTATATGTACACGCATAATTCATTCCCAAATATTATATATGGTTGTTTATTAATCAATAAAACTAGAGGAGAGTTTTTGATGTATTTTACAAGTTGGTTCTATCAATTGATTCTATCGTGAATGTTGTTTTACTAAAACATTTCCATGTTAATATATTTGCAAGAATTTTTATTGCGTATTTTCTTGCTTCTGACGTCATAGCTGAGATAGCAGTGATAAACAGGAGCTTTAGCAGTGCACAATATGCATGCACTGATTTGACATTTAAAAAATAAGTTTGTCAATATTAGTTGACATCTTCCGTAAACATTTTGCATAAACACATCCTACATTCTAATTTAACTGTAAACATGTCTAGAAAAATTTTTGAAATCAATACAATCGTAGGAAGATAAAATCTGAATTAGATATTGGTATTTTAAACGGAGAACAGTTAGTGTTTGTATTATCATTATTCTTAGCCCAGATAGTGGCGTAGAAAATTGCGACATTAATAAATGGAGTATTCCACGCAGATAAACTGACCTACATCTCCATGGTAGAATATTCCGCTCAGGCTAACACTACCTATTCCGCCATTGCGATATAAACCCATTGTCATTCATAGCTAGATGATGCAAATGTTTAATGCCATAGCCATTAGAAAATGTTCATGCGTGAAATGTGTATGTGATCTAAAAGTATTATAAATATACGCATATAATAGTATGATTATACCAAAGTGATATGATATTTCGGTGAGTGTCATTATTGAATTAGTAAAAAAAAAAATTTTTTTTAGATTCGTTTTTAAAAAAGTAATATTTTAACACAAGAACGTCAAAGGCACAATAATAATGGATAATTTTTTAGTTATAAAGTATCAAAGATACTCTGTGAGTGCAAATTTTACACATCTTTTATACACCACAACTCAAAAATTATTTATTATTAAATCTTGTGTCTATGACATCTTTTGTTTATCACGTTATAAACTGCATTATATGTGAAAACTCACTTCACCGGGATCCAATTTTACATATAATTAGTGAAGACTTCTTTTAAACTCAGGTAAAAGCTCAGGAGAACGATGTAAAAATAAATTAAGATTATCACGGATAATCCTTTCTCCCCCCCTCCTCTCTCCCTCCTCCTCTCATCTCTCTCTCCCTCTCTCTCTCTCTCTCTCTCTCTCTCTCTCTCTCTCTACTCACTATTTATTAGATAATAATATACTCGATTGTTCATTAGAGATTATATCATATTTATTATTTTTATTTAGCTTTAAATTGTATTATTATTTAGCTTAAATTGAGAGTTACTATCGAATTAAGATAAAACTTCGTTACGTTCGTCGAAACCGAGATGAAAACTATTTCAAGCAAAAGAAGTTTATCGATTCGGCACTGTCTGCGCTAACGACATGATTATATTCCGCTCGCGAATATATTCGTGTGTCCGCGTACGCGAATGTGCACGTTTGTATGCAGATAAACCGCAGGAATACTCTGTGGACAAGAGGATTTGTCAAGGGTGCGAATCTGCGTGCGTATATGCGCCTCGATAGTTTGTCGAGACGGGTGGTCGTGACGTTATGATTAACGTCGTTGAATTTCACGGAAATTTTATATACATCGCGCAAATGTCAGCACACATAATATATCTTATTATGACTAGTCGTAGGATTCGAGAGCTCCACTATCTAAATTAAATAAGACTAAAACTGTAATGGCACAGTAGTCCTCCTTCCGCAATTTTGTCCCTCGCAAACAACTTTAATCTGGTTTGTTGGTAATAATAACAGAGGCAACGTGACAAAATAAGATTTTCTACAAATATGTGTGTTCACAAGTTATAAAACAAATAAAACTTAAAATGTTAACTCATTACGTTTCAATGTTCCATTTTTTGTGTCAAAGCTTCTAGCTCCTGTTCACTTACGTCAGAAGCGAGAAAATACATGATAAAAATTTTTACAAAATATATATATTAATATGAAAATATGTTTCAGTAAAACAACTAGATAAAATCAACTGATAAAATATACCGAAAACTCTCCTTTTTTCGTTAATAACTAATCCATTATATATCTGAAAATAAATTGTGTATAACTAAAAACAAAATAAGCTATGTTACAGTTACAACAAACTTTCAAATTAATAATGCATATATATAATTTAATTTCTATCCAAAACACAAGATTATACAATAGATATATTTTATAAATTTATTCTATTGACTGTGAATGTTATTTTATTGAAAAATATTTCTATTCGAACATAATTTGCAAGAATTTTTATTATTAATATAAACTGCAAAAATTTAAAGGCAACTGAGAGTATAACGCAATTTGCGTAGCGTATATATTTTACTCTCTATATATTCATATTTTAGATATTACAAATATCTTGATAATTATACATGTTTCTTCAAATAACATATACGTACGAACATTTCAGTCTTATTTTTAAGCCATCTTAAGCATTTAAACATCAAGAATCTATGAATGCTTTATTAAATACCTTTTAATTTTTTTAACTTAAATTTTTATTACAATTTCTTGCTTCTAACTTTGTGAGATAGTAGTAGTAAGTAAAGGAAATCTAAAGTAAGAGAAATTGTGCTCCGCGTCGCAATTTTTTTTTATACTACATGTATGCTTTTATACATGTATATTTATTACATTATACCGTAATTACTAATTATAATGCTTCAATACAGTCACTGATTTAGTGGGACGTAAAACATAATTCATTCGAGTCCCATTATAATTCTTATGTCACATAATTTATTATGTGTGTGAAGCTGGCGTATCATTTCGTGGAAACTCATTACATATTGAGAGTTTTGAATGTATTTTCAATAATTCTAGATAGATAAAACTAATAGTTCTGCTCTTTAAAGCGAAAAAAAAAAACGAATAAACAAAGTGAGACGCTGCGTGAACCTGGCGTTTCCGTTTGTTTTTTAAAGGACAGAACTATTAATTTTACCTACCTAGAATTATAGAACTATTGAAAATACAGAACTCTCAATATTTAATGAGCTTCCACAAAATGATACATCATAGCTTCACACACACTAATTTATTTTCGCGATAAATTAATACAGTATTTGATCGTATATCAAGTAATCAATTTGTATTTATTTATGTATTATGTATGCTTTGCTCTTATGAGTAATTTTTTTTAATTATTATTAATATAATTTTAAAAAGAATTTAAAATATAAAAACAATAATATATAAATTTATTAATAACAAAAATATAAATTCATATTAAAAATTGTATTACTACAAAAACATAGTATCGCCAGTCAAGTTACCGCCTGACGATCGCGTGATAATCCCCAACAATTATCAGTCCGAAACTCCAGTAGAGTTACTCTTATACCACGTTGTTCTTTTTCCTTTTTCTTTCGCGAACCATTACACTCGGCGGATATCCACTCGGAGAAGATCTCGGCGGAGATCTTTCCGGAACACAATTAAAGAGCCCGGAAGCGCGAGAGATCCATCCCCTATATGACGTGGCTGTAACGCGAAGGGCGAGAGGTGGGTGCCGATGGTGCGGGGGTAGGAGGGAGAGAGTGAGAAAAGAGGGAGTAATGGTACAACGCCAGAAGTGGCTGACCCGAGTTTTCTCGACCCCTTAAATTTCGGCTGATACCACTTGTTGGCGGTCCAACGCGGAGAGCAACAGATGACACTACGTTTTCATTCGCCGGGATGAGTGTGTTCTCCGCTTATCAGTTTCTCTCGCTGCACTGAACTGCCGGCGATTCAGCCGCTATGAATGTACATTGGGAAAAATTCAAACGAATCGTCGATCGACCGCCGCGCCAGTACGATCAAATAAGTAAATAGGATCAACTGCGAATATATAAAACTAGCGTACGAATAAAATAAAGCAAATACTTTTATTGATCTTGCTTGTCCGTTTCGGCCGTGCTATCCTATTTCCGGCTATTTAACGTCCCAATTTATTTCGGAAGAAATTAAAGAACTCACGTCAAGAGAGGTAAGGTGAGGACTTACTATACCTGTTTATACCCTTTGAATATTCAAGACCAAAGTTTTCAGCATCAGTAATTATAATGATGTTATCCTTACTTGTTAAAATTCAACAAGGTAAATTAAATATCTAAAAATTTTTATATATCGCAACATTTTATATACTCAATAATTATATTGTGTTTATCCAATTACGAAAATTGTAAAAGTACACGTAAGATTTTTTTAATTTAATATAATACGAATATATATTTATAGAAAACATTTCGAAATCAGAAAACTTTATGATGGAAAACAAAAATGGATTTGCAATGGTTAAATAAAATACAAATTCATTTACTGACGCACAAATCTTGCTGTACCTTAAATGTAAATGTGTGATTTAAGACATTTTAGAAATAAGCTTTCAGTACAGAGACAAATATCTTATTGACATTAAAATATTGTAATTGTTACAATATTCCTTCACACGCACGCGCGCACACAAATTTTCCAAATATATGTATTTTAAATATTATGAATATTTAAAAATAATTAATTTTTCCTATACATATAGAATTTACTGAAGTTAAGTGTTAACTCCAAATAACACAGCCAATGCATTAATTACCTATAATGGCAAACGCAATTACTGAATAATCAAATTAGGACAATTTTACCATGAAAGGACTACTCCTGCGAAGATTGAGCAAATTGGTGTATTGAATAACGCATATTCTCCAATTTGACTCTACCAAACTAATTACTATGATAGTTATTATCACATCAAAACAATTCACTGATGTGTATTATGATTATCCGCCTCGTTAGCACTGAATTAATAATCGAGCGGCAACCCATCCGACGCAGATTACGCGTGGTTCAATGCGAGATAAGCAAACAATACCAATCTTGTACGATCACTACAAGATATTACGTATCTTTCGGCACGGAATTATCATATTCTGCAACGATGTCAACAGCAAAATCCTAGTTTATTTGTATTTCGTTGCTAAACGGGAAGAAAGATTTGTTTATCTTTATTTATGTATTAATTATATTATGTAATAATTAAAAAAAATTCCGTTAATCTAGTAACAGTAAAATGAAAAATTGATTGACTTAAAAAATTAATTAGCTTCATGAAATGAATTGAAGATGAAAAACACCGTTTATTTATTTATTGCAAAAAATAAGAATTTAAATAATTGGTAATCGAATTTAAAAGACAGAGAGAACTCATATTAAATTATTAAAGTGTCTTTTTACTTTGAATATTATTTATGGCATTGTTAAATGTAATCTTGTAAGAGCTGAATATATATATATAACAAATTTTATAGATATTTAGAACGTATTAAGGGTGTAATCAACAGAATCTGAGATATCACAACCGTACGATGTTCAACTCCGTAGATTGCATACATGAGAGATGCGCATACATGAACATCCATTAGATTGTATATCTGTTAAACTCAATAGAATATCATAGAGAGATCATGCTACACTATATCTATGCAAGCGGATATTAGGATAGATTGTAAACAGCAGATTCCGTCAGATTATATTATCGTTGCTATTCTTTTGTGATTTAAGTAGATTTCGGAGATAAATAAGATAATATCTTATATTATCTTATTTATCCGAAAACAGTTTAAGTGACAATGTCTCAAAAGAACAATGGTCATCATACACACTTCAAGAATTTTATACGTGTAAAAGTTTTTTTTAGTTAAACCTTAAAATTAAATGATGAAACAATTAATTTGCAATAAAAAAACATTTATCAAAATGATTCTAATTTTATGTTCCAGTTTTCGTTAAGATTGAAATTAGATGAAATTCTCTATAGGTACATTCCTAAGTGACGACTGCCCAGAAAAGACTTAAAGGACCTCAAATAAGAACTCTACGAGACACATCGTATCGCTTTTGAATAATTATTTTTAAATCAGGTACAGAGCACGAGCTATATATGTAAGGAGGCCGCGCGAGCGAAAGAACGAGGGGAGAGAAGGGTACTAAAGAAGATCGAAAGCTTGAAGTAGGTCAGTAACGCTCGATGTATATGTGACTGTGCCTGTTGGGCTTTTCCCTCTACGATGTCTACTCCTGCGGACGTGCTCGTCCTTGATCCCGTCGCGCACCCTGCGAGAATGGGAGCGAGAATAACGTCCATCAGTCCGTCCATACGTCCGTTCGTACGTGAGACGTTTATATGTGCGTGTGACATGCGTGCATCGTCAATCACTGACGTTCCATGACCTCCACCGTGGAACATCGGCCCTACAGACCCTACTGCACACTCTGTATCCCTATTCCTGTCGCCTTACAGCGTAGTGGTTTCTCCCATCTCTATACCGATGCACTCTATGTGTATATGCGCGCACATGTGTGTGTGCGGTACATCTCTTGGTGCCGCCGCACGACATGCACCAGGCGATGTCGGTGTGAGAGAGCGTCTGCCTCCGGCGCTGGAATCAATACCAACTGATGCATTTGTGCCAGTGGTTTTCCCGCGTGGCAGTGCCCGCGTCAATTCCCGAACGTATTTCACGAAATTTCTTATAATAATCGGCCATCGTGTGTAAACTTTACAAATTCTATAAATTTACTACAAAAAACAACCAGAAATGCAGCTAGAAATCAAACCAATTTGAAACATAAATGTTAATTAAAATCAAAATGATGAACTTAAAAAAACTTATTTATTAAGAATACCAGAACACAAACAGACATTAAGAAAATAAAAAATTTACAATTGCTAAATAAAGAGTGAGGTTGATATATAACTCTAAAATTATTGAGAAAATATCGTTAAAATCATCGCTTCTAGAATTAATAAAAATATCTAACTTTATTACATTACGCGAATAAGCTACTGACATTCGAGAATAAAGCTCCTTTGCATAAGCTATATTTTATAATATAAATTATTATCTGTTGTACATATAAAAATAGTTTGCTCATTTCACAGTTAATGAATAGTTGAGATTAATGTCACTAAAATCACATTACATCGAGTTAAATAAAAAATTTACAAGCTTTTATATTGTACAAGACTAATATCTATATAAGTTAATTCACGGTGAAATATGAAGAAGTAGATGTAGCCATATTTATTTACTATGGAATGATATACATGTGCAAAATGTAAAAATATATGCGATTTAATTTAACCATTTGTAGCATGTTATTCCTACTTAAACGAGTTTCTGTAAAATATTGCAATTCTACGATTTTTAGGACGCTAATTACACTTTGAATTTAAAAAATAGTAGATCCCGAATAGAATAAAATTATCATATAGGAGTAAATTACTGTAAGTCTGAATAAATATTATATATATATATAAATGAAATATGTGATATAAAGGTTTTTCAAATGTTAACAAAAAGATAAAGATCCACACACAAACTTCAATGATAGATCTTCCTAAAATTGTTGGAATATCTGGTTTATATGTTTCAAATTTATGAAAAAGACTGAAAAAGCATTTTTTGATGGTTCTTTATGTGACAATTTTTGAGGGGTTGTATTCGTATTTAATTTTATTTAAAGCTAAAAGCTCTTTATCAAAAGCGTAAAAATTTATAACATAATGTAATGTTTATCTTCACAGAGTAAACAAATATTCAAACAATGTCCTTGAGGCAATAGGACAAATATTGATAAACAAATATTGTTTTAATAAAAAAATCTAGTGTGTGAAAAATTCTGGAAAAAATATTATATTTTATTACATGAAGAATTTAATGAAAGAATTCAAAAAATGAAAATTTAATAAAATTTTTAGTCTTAAATATACTTCCCAAAAAGTCAAAAATTTTTATAAAAATCGCTCTCTTCTTTTCAACTTTATTACATTATAAATAAATAATTAGAAACAAAACAATCAAGTATAAAGAAATTATGGAAAACGTGTAAAATACGAATTTATGTAGATATCAGAAAAATGTAAAATCTTAATTGATAAAATTATGAGCAGTACAACATAGAAATAAAAAAAAAAAAATTTTCATTAATTTATCAAAGATAAGTCACTCACAAAAATTGTCACAGATTACCAAAACTGAGTGTTGCAAGTGGCAAATATCCTTAGGAAACTAAGATGTCTGCATTGCAAGCTTGGAAGATAATTACTTCATTAACATTTAAACACGTACAAATCGGTGAATCTTTCTCGTCAAATGTCAATACATGTTAGAAATATTTAAAATGTAATAACATGTTTAAGCCGAAACGTTTCAATTAAAGGGTGTCTAAATTTTAATAAATATTTGTTTAAATAGTACTAAACTAAATAGTAAATATTTACTGAATGTAAATGTATATTTATTTTATATAAGAATTATTGATTTGTTTAATTTAAGTTATTTGTTTATTATAGTAAATATTAATTTACTATGAGTAAATGTTTAAGTAGCGATCTAATGTGTAATACATAGAAATCTATCAAAAAATCTATCAAACACAATTATCTAAGAAAAGCTGAAAAATATAAATAAAATAAAAATAAGAGACTTTTTGACACTAACATAATCTTATATACATTTCCAGCAAATGCACATATACGGCTTCTAGAGAATTCCATATATAATACTTAAGTCAATATACCACGATAACATCGGTACTCCATCGACATATAAGTTCCTTTTTTCTTTCCTATCAATATAAGAATCCCTTATTTCTCCTTGTGCGTGCGCTACTTACAAGGCACCCCGGGGACCGCTTCTTGATTCAAAAGGAGGACCGAAGGGTGAGTCGATAATGTCAATGCGGCTTTTCTCGTATGTTTTGAGCAAGCCACACGCTGTGTGTTGAGTACCTCTAAATGCAACCTGTTTACTCACCGCACTGCCTACAGGACGTCTTACGGAGAAATGACTATTATACCACTTTAACAAGACGTAATGTATATATACGTTTCCAAAAGATTGTACTTTTCCATCGTTGCAGGTATTATTGTGCCGAAACCTTCTAGCTCCTGCCTTTATTCTAACATTTTTCTAGCTCTTTTTCTATGATAATATCAACGAATTGCTGGCATTTTTAAGTATATAAAAAAGAGTGTGAGTAAAACATAAAAGAAATATTAAAAACGTATAATAATGCAGTTAAAAAATTTATGTATCACGCGCTCTTTATATACCATATACATTTTAAACAAATTCGTCTGGAACGTTAACGTCAATCAACTCCGAACGAATTGTTTGCTTTAACACTGTAAATGTTCATTCAATCAACAATAGATCTTAAACAATAAATCTCAATGTCTATTAACTTAAATCTCGCTCTTTTAATTTAAAGCTAAGACATTTAATCATTACCCCTTGTCTTACAGAGACCGCACATGATTCAGTCCTGAGTTAAAAGGATTGAGTTCCTTGACTCGAAATTTCGACAGACGATTGTACTGCTTATTGGAAACAAGTGTTATAAGCGTCTCTACAGGACGTTAATCCATATTCCGGAGGGACAAAAAGTGCGTTCGATTCAAAATGTTTGCCTCTGTGCGTATATCTGCGAGACAGTGAGTGACAGATGAATGTCCTTCTATGCCCTCTCCATTTACACTTTTTGTTTCTCTAATTGATTATTAAATTAATATTCCAAGGGTTCGGACCTTTAAAAAGTCAATAGTTCAAATTTTATACCTGTAAGGATACCATGTTTCAATTTAATGTTTTAAATTTACTAGATAAGTTTTCCGAATTTTTTTTAGCATGTTCAGAAATTATTCGAAAAATAACGCATACTCCATTACTAATGTCTGCTAAAATTAATGCGCAACGATAGTACCATTTCCGATACATTAATTATCGTAATATTTACAAGGTTGTGAGTTATGTACACATATACGCCTATCGCTATTCCCGCGAGTACCATTGTTTCTGTGTCGCTGTACCGAATAACCCATAAATTCATTTAATTATAAAAATGATAAAAAGAAATTTTTCAGATGCACATCGAGAGAAGTGTCAATCTGAACATAAAAACATCCTTTAATAACATTATTTCGAAGAAAATTAATTGATACAGAAATATTTTATCTGTTGACTCCAATTAGATTAAAACAGATACTTTATTCAAAGAAAGAGATTTTTTAAACAATTTTTATAGTAGCACAATTGTATTTAATAACGTTGATTCGTACTATACGTTAATCTATCGAATAAAAAAACATTCATATGAGAACATATATGTATACAAATATAGGTAATAGGTATAATATACAAATATTATAGATCAGTGCGCACACGCAGACGTGTGTGTGCGTGTGCATGCGTGCGTGTGTGATAAACGAGCAATATTTATCATTTCTTCAAACTTGATTTTTTGTAAAAGAAACGATGCAAAAATTAACCTTTTAATTATCATTTGTTTTCTCATTATTATAATATTTTTCTTGTACTAACTGTAATAATTTACAAAAGAAGGTACATATATATATAACACATATAAACATATTTCGTATATAATTTTACATACATATATATAGTTTATATACATATATAATTAATATTTAGATATATATGTACTCTTACATAAAAAAAATTTTATTACTAACTAAACAATATATAATTTTGTTATCAGAGAAATGCACTATCTGTGAGTTTCTTGCAAGACGAACTCATTGAAACTCGTTTGAGATAGCAGGAAGAGGAGGAAGCCGATCAATTACAGCATATTCAGGAAACGAAGCTTTGTAAGTTCTCTATAATCTTGATCCCGGTATTATCAACGGTCTTGGTGATGGACCTACAGAGTATCTAAAGATCATCAAAGATAAGTAAGAATGTAGCATAAATTGCCATCGAAGCACAAGTATCTTTCGTCCACGAGTAAATAGCACATTGCTATAGTTATTGAAATGAAAAGTCTTTCACCACTACTCTACAGTTGCTGAATCGCGCAAGACGATGTCTGAGAAACGAAATAGGAAAACAGGGTGAGTGATGGTAGAGGGCAAAAACAGAGAAAGAGAAACTGGAAGAGAGAACATGATGTAGAGAAGAGGTCAGAAAATTACAGACGAGGATGCATACTATCGTTCGGCCGAGTTCACCAGCAATGCTATTTCTTTTCCTTTCTATTGTCCCAGCTTCTTCCTCGCTTCCTATACCTCTCTGGGCGTCTTGCTCGTATAATCCGCAAATTACTAACCTAACCCTCGAGCGCCTTAAAGATCAAGCCTTGTTCGAGGTAAATTCAAAGAAGGCAATACCCGCCCAGAACTTGGCAAAAATTCGCCGCAAAAAATCCACAAAAAAACGATGAAATACTCTCCTTTGCTAGGAAGTCTTTGTCTCCCTCTTTCTTACTGGCGTTAACTATCTGCCTTTGGCTAGTCATGTTTCTTATACGTGGTGTCGCGCGATGGCAATACTGGCGTTTGAAACACTCTCTCGCTTACCAGATCGCGTTCTCGCGTTTCATACGTGAAATGAATTTACTACGTTTTTCGATGAAACTCGAAAATCACATGTTACAAAAAGAGGAGATATATTCGAACTATTCTCGGCAATATTAATATTAGTTTTGTTACGTGAATGAACAATTTGTATCAACCATACAAAGAAAGATCGAAGAACGGTACCAAAAAGTGATTTTAATCTTTCTAATATGTATAAATATAATCAAAAACAGAAGTAATGATTTTGCTAAAGTATCTAAAAATTTATAATAGCTACATACAGATTTGGAAATAATTTTGTTGGACTGTCAAAATAATATTATGTTGTTATAACGCTCAAGCTGGTTACTAAAATATTAAACCTTTTTTGTACCATGCTTGAATTCTTGCACAAAATTATTTTGATGCTCTAACAAGATTATTAGCACATCTGTGTCTATCTAAATTTTTAGATATTTCAGTAAACTCATTCTTTCCGTGCAGTATTTCATTTTTCGAGTAACGTATCTATAAAACGCTTATTAAGAAAACCTATTTACGATTTAAGAATAATACTTGGAGGAAAATCCAATAATCCATTTTATTATTCGAATTAATATTATTCGATAATTTGATATAAAATGTCCTAAAAATTCTATTAAAAATTTGTAATTCAAATCGATCCTGATTAAAATAAAAAATGTTATTATCAATTTTCACATAAATAAAACATAAAATTAAACTATCATATTTTAACATTTTTGTTTTTTATACATTTACCAGTTTTATACATTTAATCATTAGAACACTTTTTCTTTAGCACAAGAAATGTGCCATAACTTTAGTACAAGAAATATATCAGAAATTTTATAATATATATTTTAAGAAAAAGCTATAATTTTTATCAGTTATATTAAAACTTGAAAAATGGAAAATTAATTAATTACTTGTGCAGACAATAATAGTAATAGGCTTTCGGTGTTGCTCCGTTTAACATAGCTTGTAGCTTTAGAGCCATCGCTATTACCTGTATATTCACGCAAAAGCATTCAATAAAGATAAGTTTCATGACTGATCGTTAATTTAATAAATGATAGGAACACGCCGTTAAACTCGCAAACACATATATGAAGGGTAAAGTATCAGGAAAGGCCTACAATCGACAGACAACATTATTGTCGCATCGACGTTTACGATAATGAACGTCCGATGGTTGCGTAGTATCGATAATGTGACATTACTGACGTATATATCAATTTATACGAGTCATCATTTCATGTATAGTTACGATTCATATACATCTATGATCGGTGCGTAATTATTTGAGATGATAGTCTGCAGGCATTTTTGGAAAAACATCTCGCCACAACATTTGCAGCAGACTAATACTGAATATATTTTGCATTATACATGCGTATGTACAATAATCCTTCAGACTAAAAAAGAGAACGATATAACGGTGAATCAACGAATATTATGCTGTTTATCCGTATACGTATTCGAAGACTATCAATCGGACTTTCCTTACGATAGTATATTACGCTATTTCCCCGTCGTGTTTTTAATCCAAAATTTTATTTCGAGATACAGAAAAAGGGATAAAGAAATAGAGGAAAAGAAAAAGAAAGAAGAGAGAGATAAGGGGGTGCATTTATCGGGGTGATCGTTCGATAAAGGGCGTTCGTTCGTCGAACTCTTCTCCTCGCTGCCAATATAACCGATTTTAGTGCCTCGTGAAACCAAGATCCTTTTCATTAAAGCTTTTACTGCTGACTAAATACGGCGAACTACGACGAAAGGCCGGGTAAAGCGGGGTAGAATATACGAATGAGGACGGGTGGGAGGAAGTTCTAATCCCCCGAATGTTAACTTGGATTACGTGCAAACCGACCGACCTTCTCCCTTTACCACAGGCGGCTAATAAAGACCGGAGTAGTGTGCATAGTAACCTATTCAATTGAAAGTATAGATACACCGGGTGATCGAGCAAACGTCCGCAAGCACGACGAGACGAGATTCAACCGATATTGAATATTCCTATATCGAATTGAAAATCAATTAACTCAATGTCAAAGTATTTTTAAAAATTGACAGTAAAACGTCCATCATCAAAAAAGACCTTCTCTGGAAGATATTTATCACATTTCTCTAATCATCCTAAATGTCATAAGATAGGAACCATTTATAATTTAATATAGATAGGGCGATAATGTTGTCTCATCCTGCATTTCACGCGGAAAATATAGAATTAAGCATACAAATGTTGTTAGATAATGGGTTATTTTTCTTATTCATATTACTAAATTTGATTTATTAATTTTTGGGGTATGTTAAGTTAGCACCCCAACTATAGTACTCAGAAGTTCTGATTAGAGTTCCCACTTCCTTTTGACGAAAAGTTTCCTATACTTAATAACAAGAGTTCCGCTCAATAAACATTTTTTTTACATTTTTTAAAAATGGGGTGTTAACTTTTTAACGAAATTCAAGGTCGCATAGTTCTGATCAGCTTAACAGAACTATTTTGTGAATACCTAGAATTCTTGATACATAAAAAACATTTTTGAAATATAATAAAGTTTAAAAAAAATAGTGGAAATCTTTGAAAATTTTTTTTGAGAGTACCGAGTAGTTCTGGGTAGCGTTTCTTATAGTACTCGACGAGTTCTATCGAAAACTGTAAGGTGAAAAAGCGATTGGACCAACGGTTTGCAAGATACAGCGACATTTGTCGGAAGATCAACAATTTTTAGAGTATATCTCGGAAACCATTGGTTCAATCGCTTTGAGCCCTGATACTTTTCGACAGAACTCGCCGAGAACTGTCCAGAATTCCCAACAGAACTACTCGGTACTCCCAAAAAATTTTCCGACGTCGGACTTGGAAAAAATTTGAAGTCAAAGTTTTTTGGGAGTACCGAGTAGTTCTGATCAGTTCTCGGCGAGTTCTGTCGAAAAGTATCAGGGCTCAAAGCGAATGGACCAACGGTTTCCGAGATATACTCACTCTAAAAATTGTTGATCTTCCGACAAATGTCGCTGTATCTTGCAAACCGTTGGTCCAATCGCTTTTTCACCTTACAGTTTTCGATAGAACTCGTCGAGTACTATAAGAAACGCTACTCAGAACTACTCGGTACTCTCAAAAAAATTTTCAAAGATTTCTACTATTTTTTTTAAACTTTATTATTCTTCAAAAATGTTTTTTATGTATCAAGAACTCTAGGTATTCACAAAATACTTCTGTTAAGCTGATCAGAACTATGCGACCTTGAATTTCGTTAAAAAGTTAGCACCCCATTTTTAAAGTTATTAAAAAATGATTATTAAGCGCATGTCATTAAAAATCATAGAGAACTCTTCGTATCATCAAAAAGAAGGAATTATCATCAGAACTATTGTATCTAAAAATTAATTTTTCAAAAATTTTTAATTTTTTCTTATTATTCGAAAATTTTTTTTACATATCAGGAACTCTAGGCAATCGCAAATTGAAGCTATTAAGCCGCTCAGAACTATTCCACCTCGAAATTCGATAAAAAGTTAGCACCCCATTTTTAAAAAATGTAAAAGAATGTTTATTGAGCGGAACTCCT
The DNA here is from genome assembly GCF_001594065.2 of Cyphomyrmex costatus. NCBI lineage: Eukaryota > Metazoa > Arthropoda > Insecta > Hymenoptera > Formicidae > Cyphomyrmex > Cyphomyrmex costatus. The sequence continues at coordinate 380,389 of NW_017280267.1, forward strand.
TGTTATTAACTATAGGGAACTCTTCGTCTCGTCAAAAGGAAGCGGGAACTCTAATCAGAACTCCTGAGTACTATAGTTGGGGTTCTAACTTAACATATCCTAATTTTTGTTTGTTTGGTCTCATTCTTTTAATCATACGAACAACTAAACTCTCTCTTATGGACATAATATAATAATATGACTTATACAAAGAAATTTATCATCTTGACTTTACTTTTTCCTCGCTTCCGAAGAAATAGTATTTACTTATTATAATTCTTTTGGATACTTGAAGAATTTAAATGTAATTCTGTTGAGCTTATGTTATGTCTCATTTCGAATAATTTATGAATGTCTTATTTTATTTATTTATTTTAGCTGATGAAGACTAACAAAAGTTAAGTCGAAACGTTCTATTTATATACATATAGTAATTAATAAATTATTTTGAAATCTGAAATTACATGCTCATTATTGACCTATCTTTCTTTTATTGTTATTTATACTTATTTACTTATTTCTCAGTTTTTGCCTTTTCACACATTTACTACTACAAACTTGATAAGTAAACAAAAAAAACTTCATAATTTTTCATGCTTGAACACGTAGCGATCCTATTATGTTATGCAATGAAACGAATAAAATCCCATGCATCTTAATGGTCCGTGCTTATTCATTTATTAAGTTCGTTACTTAATTATATTCGAGGATGCACGTGGTGTGTCGGAGTATGCCAAGTTACTTTGTTTCATATCATTGGCTCGCTGTTTAAAGAAGCATCGTTTGCGCGTCAGTGTGTGCTTTAAAAAACGAGGTCGTCGGTGCAGAACGTCGAGGAGAGACTATACGCGTCCAGACGGCGACGTCGTCGACGGCGCCAAGCGCCGTGCTAACTAGCACCCCTAGCACATATACGTACACATGCCCACGCCCTTTATTAAACGTCGCCATCCCCGTCGGCACCCCCACGCGTCCTTCTTCATAAAATTGAACACGACGTGACACCTATACGCACCAACGACGACATACACACATATAGAGAAAGAAAACGGACGGGCTCGGCAAAAATCAGAGCGAGAAGATGAAGAGACTTGCGCGACGGTCATTAAGCCCGAAGGTTTTTATTCTGATAGAACGACCTGTCGATTTGCGCGAATTTAAGTGCACTATTCAGATGAGTCACTTTTTATTGAAATAATTCAGTTTTTTGACGGAAACAATTTTTTTTAATACGCCGATACGTTTCGTTAATTACGTTTCTGCAATATATTAAAATATTTCATATAAAAGTTAACTAACATACGATAGATTTAATTTTAAGATATTAAAATATTATTCTATATCAAATTTTTCTTTATTTATTGTAGAAAATATATATTAAAAAATCTATATTAAATATCCTCCTTTTTAATACCTTTTTATAAAAAAATATATATCTTTGTACATTTTAAATTAAATTCTGTTTACGTTTTTTTACAAAAAAAAGTTTATACCTATTTGAGAAAAAGAAATATTTACTAGCAATTTTTTCAACAACATTTTCTTAATTTTACATTTATTTCTCATCCAAAATAATTTTATAGTGTTTTTATGTACGTTTCATATTAACCTCAATGACAAATATTCTTGTATGTTGCATGTTAATTAAATTTAGAAGCCAAAGAATTATTGTTAATATATTAGAATATCTTCTTTATTTTAAATAAGAATTGTGACCGTCCATAAAAACAATCAACGAGATACATTTGGTGCTATTATTCCATTACTTGTAATCAGAGTCGAACACTTGTGACCCATCTCGAATGACTAACGATCTGATGAGATGAAGAATGATTGATCAGATACACATACATATATATATAAATATATATACATATATATACATATATATGTATATATTATACATACACACTCTTGACTATTAATTAACTTTACTAATAGGATAAGGGAGCAGTACACAAGTTTATGTCGTGTAATTTACTAATAAAATAGTACGCGATAAAACTGTAATTTAAGTATACTATATAATATGATAATAGTATATTAATACTATATAATATAATAGTATATTAAATACAATTACAATACACGTATAAAATATATAGCAATAAAAGAATGTACACGGAAATATAATACATACAAAAACAATAAAGGATAATATTGACCCTGAAAAGATGGACCAATGTCTAATTGCAGAGCTACGCATTCAAAATCAAGCAATTCTGGTAAATTAAAGATCGGAGTAAAATAAATATTAGAGATAAACTTGTAATAAATTAAAGCTTTATCTATCTATTAAGTTACAGGTAAAGTTAACCGACAAGCGCAATAGCTCGTTCTTAAATAGATTGCATATTAAATTATTTATGAGTATTAATAATATGCACCAAAGGAACTTATGTAAATAACAACGTAAAATATATACGTTTAAAAAAAGTGCATATGCGCTTCCACACTGTAATGCATATTCATTAAATAAATATATTGCAAAGGACTATTACAATTAATGGATAACTGATTACAAATTTCGATAATTTACGGATGAATATCAAAAAGAGACATAAAAATAAGAGATGTCTTACACAGACTGTTACATCTTTAATAACTTTGATATCTCAGATAGCATAGAAAGTTGAAAAAGAATTCAGTCATATGTCATCAATTCTGAGTCCATATTCAGATGCAGAAAGAATTCTTTTCAAAACTTTTTAGAAAAAAATTCTTTTTGCACCTAAAATAAATTTAGAATTGACACACATGACTGAATTCTTTTAAAATTCTTTTCAAACTGTCTGCAGTGCTATTTGAGAGATCGCAGTATGCTTATATAACCGACAATTTTTTAAGGCCCATTAAGACGAAGATTGCGCGGACTAAATATCGATTCTCTATATCGGTTTGTTAAGCGCCTTCATCCTCGACTTTCTAAATTTAGTCGACTCGTTCGATGCTATTCTTTTTACTTACCCCCGAGCGAATCCACCGTCAGCCTAATCGTGTTAATTTTGTAGCCGCTGGTTCCTTTGAAACCGTGTGGATGGGGTTCGCCGCACTGTTCCCTTTGATTCCCGTGCCACACCGTCAGTGATTAACCTGAAAAAAGGAAAAGTGTGTAAATAAACTTTCGTTCCATGCAGTCTTATTTCTGTTAGTCGCGGCTGTATCAAATAGCAAATTCACAAGGTGAATTCTTTGATGCGAGGACAAAATTGTGTTCTCTTTCTTTTTTTGAAAGTCTAAAAAAGGAACGCTGCAGTTAATTACGTTCAGTAATTATTTTAAAGTGAAGCTTCTATAATAATAAATTTTTATAAACGGTCTCTTATATCATCTTATATCTATATACTTATCATATAACGGACCATAAATTTTCAATGTTATTTTCGGCGAAATATATGTATTGAAAAAGTATATATAGAATAAAATCTTTATTCTTAGTTAATTTGACATAAAATATGTTTAAGACAACTCACTTCCAACATCTGCTACACGTAAACTTAAGCGTTACTTTTGGCTGAAACTTGTATGAAGCAGTTTGAATACTTTGGGTTTGCTTTTTATTCCTGCACTGTCTGAAATGTGCACACGGTACAATAAGTTAAAATGAAACAAACGTATATTTGTTTCACTTCAACTTATTGCACCATTAGTACTAGTTCAGATAGTGCAGGAACAAAAAACAGATCCTTTGAATAGTGCAGAGATTTCTATATAATACCTAAAATCGCTATCTCCATAAAATCTGACCAATCAAAAGAAAGAGTTATACAAACTAACCAATCAAGAAACGCTTCAAAGCATTCGTAGTGGCAACTCGACCGCAGCCATATCAAAGAATAGGGAGAAGAAGATGGAAGGTTTGCGACCATCGAAATTGCGCGCCATCTAACACTTGAAGAATTAACTGTTTGGTCGGCCATGTTAGGTCCAGATTCTTCTTTTATGCAAAAACGCATCAATTGAGTTTGAGTATATCTTTATCAAAATTGGAGAGGAGCGGGGTATTCTATACCTTTACCATGACCGACAATAAAAACGACAAGGCGAAAGTCGATTTAGGATTGCTCGAAGAAGACGATGAGTTTGAAGAATTTCCCGCGGAAGGTACAGTTTTCTTAATTGACATTTATTCAACATAACCTCAAAATCGCTTATTCATCAGTATTAAACGCATAAAAATATCAGATTTTATTTTATTTTTTAAAATAAATTTATTAACTAGATTGGACCGCAAAAGATGAAGACAGCGATGATATCAGCGTCTGGGAGGATAATTGGGACGATGATGACGTTGAAGATGACTTTAATCAACAACTAAGGTATTGTTTTGCCATAAATTCATTTATAGAATAAATTCCATATATGTACAGGAGAAGAGAGGGCAACGTAATGCTCGATTTAATAAAAATATCGTTGAATGTAATATATTAAACAAAAGTTATGCTCTTTTGATCTTTAAATGGATAATTAAAATAGCCTAGGTACAGTTTCCTTAAAACTGTTCTGAAGAGGAAAATATGAAATATTGCCTAGACGCATTAAAGTTCATTATTTTTAAATTCTGTCTCATATAATTAATGTAAAATTGTATGGCCAATACTTACAGTATCTAGTTTTTATATTTAAAATTGTTTTTTTTTTCAAGTCTAAACGTTATAGACTAATTATAAAGCCAGCCTTGAAACAAGAACAACATATAAATACCAACATATAACATATACTACACTATCCTGATAAAAAATATAACTATAAAAATGAACCAAATGAGCAATGCCACAACGGTCTAAAAGCTGGATCATGGGTGCTTCTAAATAATTGTATGTGAATTTATATTCTACGAATGTAATTCTTTGATTGCGTTCCGAAATTTTTCAGACTTGGAACGCAACACTAATAAACGACCGCAATAATATCACGAGTTAAATTGACTAACAATTTAACAATTATTGATGCTGTTTATGTATTTTATATTGATCTTACTAATGTTAAATAACTTACTGAAAACTGTAAATAATTTATTTTTCACTGTGAAATATATTACCTCGGAAGTTGAACCTGGATCTCTGGCATCCCATTGTGGCATTGTCTTATTCGGTTTGAAATTTAGTAGTCTAATAAGAATTGATATTATAAAAAAAATTATTTAGGGTGTTTTAAGCACTTCTATTACCAACTTAAGTATATTTAAATTATCTACTTAAAATTTGCATAAAACTACAAAGTGTACACAAAATTTATAGTGTTTTAATTAAATTTTAGGGCACAACTGGAGAAGCAGAAGGCTACGAATGAAGTTACCAAGAAAACTTAATTAGTTTGCACAATATGTGATTAATCTTATTTTATGAAATAAATATATTAAATATATTAAGTTAGTGTGTATTATTTATATCTTGTATGTGTACACATAAAACTCTTTATAATATTTAGGATGTAATAATAGGGCTGTAATTGGTAGGTATATATTGTATAACACGCACCATATGTTTTATGAGAGCACACAATTCCTTTGTATAAAACTTAGTTATTAAATATAAATGCTATATACTTGAACTCCTGTTCTGTAACTCTTAATGACAGTAACAATATCGTTACATTGTTGCATAATACATATTTTTAAAAAATAGGCAACGATAATACAACGATATCATTATTGTTAAAATTTACAGAATAGGGACCTTAGTCCAGAAATGCATATAGTGCCTTCCCAAAAATGACTCGTTTCACCGCTGGTCAATTGAAAGAAGTCATTATTCTCTAATGGAAAAAATACTTGGCATATCTTATTGTAAATATATAATGATACAGTCTTTGTTTTTGAAAAATCCGTCAGATTTTTCACAAAACGTAAACGGTCAACATATCGCTCTTACTTTAAAGTTACATAATTAAAAAAAAAATAAGAAAAAAGGAAAAAAACTATCTTTTAACTTGATAGAAAATTATTGAATCAAATAATATCAGCAGTAAGAATATTTTTAACATGATGAAATGTCATTTTCATTTCATATTCTTTAAAAGACCATCTTTTATAATAATTTTGACGATCTTTTTATTAAATTAAATCAGTTAAATATTAAAATGTCACATTATAGACTGCGATGAGAACATACAACAATTACTTAGTTTACTTTTGTTGATTGTGGTAGGATAATATTTATTTAATTCATTTATCTATATTAGTAACAATTCCAAAATCATCTATTAAGTTTTGTTCTCTTTTGAAGCATAGGAGCGATATGTTTTACATATGGCACATATCGATTTTTCTTTATGTAAGTATTTTGATATAAGTATCTTAATGACTCTTCCACAGAAGCATTATTGAGAGAATAAAAGTGTGCGAATCTCACTAATCGTCAAACAATCTTCTATCTAATGGACTTAATGAACATCGAAATTAATTCGTTGTGACGTCGTGATTTGTTTTACAGGAAATCAATAGTTCTGATACTAATGCATCTAATATTTGCATATTTAAATCTATATTGATCTTTTTGATTTTATATGAACTTAACAAATACTTCAGAGCCTTGTGTATATCATCCTCTTTGAATATCAATTTTACAGCATACGATATCTTTTCTTCTAATATATTTAACAACTTGTCTTCCAATTGGGTATCGTTCTGACTTGTGCTATTATGTGGCGCATCCCAAATTAACGAAGAGTCGCTCAGAGAATCAAATAACCAAAGAATTATTTTCTGTTAAAAAAAAAACCATAAAATTAACAGATATAATGATTTATGAAAAAAATCTAATATTCTTTTGTATATAAATCTCACCTGTAGGAGTGGCTCTGAAATGTTCCCAAATAGCAACTTAGTCCATCTAACGACTACTTCTTGCTGTAGAGTGTTGTTACTAGCAATACCTGCTAGAAGCTCACAAATCAAATCTATCATCGTACATGTCAGTGTTAAATTCGAATCTAACTCATCTACTTCATCTAAAAAAAATATAATATTTATTTTTTATTATAATTATAAAATACAATTTTTGTATTATTTTATGATATTTCATATAAAAAAAAGCAATATTATTGTAGCTACCATCATATGAAGTATTAATTGTCTCCCACCAGCAATCCAGTAATTCTGAATCTCCACTAGCTTCCATTGAGTCAACTGCTTCGTAAGCTGTGTCTACTGTACAATACTCTGTCCTTTCTGCTATCAGTTGCTGAAGTTTACAAGCTAAACTTTTCTATGAAAAATAGATATTTTAAAACATTATTATTATTATATATTATGCAAGAGATTATATTTTGAAAGATATAAATGTCAAACTAAAATAAGTTACAAATTCAATTTTCAAGGATGAAATTAGATAGTTTCAGACGACATGGGCAATATATGCCAACTTTATACATATTCATGTTGGCTTACATTCGTAATTACGAATATTGTGTGTATGCGTCTAGGTGCGTGCGTGTGTACGTGCATGCGTATGTGTGTATAATATTTGCTAACGTAGCATATGCATATGCACATATACATTAGCCATCTAGAACCATCTTTTAAGGGAACATATGTAATTTATAATAATAAAAAATAAATAAAATATATAAGATAATAAAAGTAAAAATTTGAATTAGATTTAATTCATGTGTTACTTCTTATTAAAACATTGTATTTTCTAATAATTTTATTGATTTTTGAAGAAAGAGATATTGAAAAACAAATAAATTCCTAACATTATACTTATAACAATTCCAATTATATTTTTTTTTTTCTAAAAACAAATATACATATTATAATTTACAAATATATACAAGTTCTACATTACCGATTTTATATCCTCGACAAATCTCCAGGGTATGTCAGACAAGGGCATCAATGTAGGCAGAGGAGAAGCCTCTTCTTCTTGATCCAGTTCGAATCCTGGCACAACAGTTTTCAACGTATTGAAGACACCAGTCACAGTCTTTGCTAGAAATCGATCCAATCGAGGCGCTACCGCATCGGCTTTCTTGCCCGCGCTACTACTAGGTCGAAGAAAGTGACGCAATTGTGGCGGACATTCGTTTGCCAATCGCGTACATAACGTTTTCAAATATATCTCCAGTTCGATTCGACCACCCTCAGGCAATACCAATTCCGATATAATACTCGATAATGATGGAATCTGCAATTTTGCAAGCATAATATAATTATTAAATTAAAATTGCAGCTCTGAATTAATTCGTAAGCATTAATTAATTTTCACACGACTTTTAAAAATGTTTTTCAGTTGCAGAAACCTTACTTCTTCCAAACTGAGATGCAATTGAACGAAATCGGCGTATTGCCTTTTGACTGTAGCAGTGGTTGTTTCGAATAAATCTACCCCACGTTGTTCGACATCGTCAAATTGTATACAATAGTACAATTGTTGCGAGCCATCCGTCGCAGTATGGAACTCGGTCCAAGGAATTGATAAATTCATAAATTGGCTTCCTACGTATATCACGTAGGATTTTTCTTCAACATGTCTGAAATTTACAGGTCTATGTAGCAATGTACTTGAGATTGAATGTTATACACAATTGTGTATATCATTACTAACAATGGTGTGGTTGCTGTAGATTTCTGTTGCAACAAATTTCTAAGTCTGGCGATAGTCGTAGCGAAATCCGTCGGTTCTTCGTACACCGGTGATATTTTATCTTCATCTAATTCCAGATCTGTGTCTGTTATGCTTTCTCCCCACAGACCTCTGTGCTCTGTAGAGAGACCTTCCAAACATAGAGTTGGTCTTTCTGGAGTTACCGTTAAAATTGCATTCTTGTCTTCACTTGTGATAGTTGTAATTGGACTAGATTTAGATACAGATTTTGGCAATTGTTGTGGAATCACAGCCGCTGTCACGGATGTAATACCATCACTCAAAGCAACGCTTATAGTACCCTAAAAGATTAAATTATTTATATGTATGTATATATGATATATTATCATAAGATATTGTTACTATTAAAATTTACATTAATATCTTGTTTAACTGGAGCAATGACACTATCAACTTCGTTTGATGGAGCTTCCAATAGTACTAACAAATTCTGGAACAACCAATCTGGGCAGCTTATTGTGTCTATTGTTATTAAAAGTCTTTTTGCTAAAATAGATAACAAAAGTTTGCATGGTAATGAACTAGTTGATTCCCATTGTAAAAACTCTTGTGCCAGAACAGTAATTAAACGGTATAACATATGCTGCAACGTCGATGCACTGCGAGACCCAGGGTGTAAATATTTATATGCTTCCTCCACACTAGTTGCAGCACCCTTCTCTACTCTGCGTAATGCTCTATGAAACAGATATGGATAGGTATAGTGCACTAATACGAATATAAGTAATAAACTTTGCTAGATTTGTAAAGATAATTCTTGAGAGGACTATATTCATACCTACGATATTCCTTCAAGTGTAACAATAACACATTTGCTAACTTATTAATAACCTTTATCTTATCTACCAGACTGGCTTTCCAAACAAGCCTAGTCAAGAATTTGTTCAATAAGTCCTGTGTCTCATTAGAGAATGACCTGTCATTACTTATGTCTCTATACCAAATTTCTATATACTTTGCATTAATCTCTCGTGTCATTTCTGTTACGTTTAATTTTTTTTTTCTCGTCAAAAGACTCTCCTTACAGGTGCAATCAAACATTGCATCATTATTGCACATAACATTATCTTTTTGTACAGAATTCAAATTGTTTTGGTTCTCACTATGACTCTTGTAAACAACCTCTATATTATCAACCTCGTTCACAGAAGATTCTAAATTTAACTGACTCACTAGTATTTTGTATATCCATTTGTTTATAAATGTTAAAGAAATCGGATTGTTGGCTTTTAGTATGAGACGTAGTACGCAACAACTCAGCCATATGGATATAATTGTGATCAATACTGCCCAAGAGACAGAAATATATATTGGTAGAGGTGTGAGACCTGTCCACCCTTGTATAATCAAGGATAATATTGCAACTGCTATACTAAAAACTAGTAGAATTTGGTTGGACCAACTCATTGGTATAACTTTCTCCATTTTGTGTACTCTCTAATACTTTTCATTAATAATAACTTAAGTGTCACATTTTGTGCTGCAGTAATCAAAACCTGTAAAGGGAAGTAGATACATTTAATTTATTTTCAGCTCATCGTGTGTACCATATAAAATCAGGTTACATAATTAAAAGATACATGCTTTGTTTTTTCGAAGATCCGATAGAATTATAAAAAATTCTAAAGTTTATGGAGAAAATCTAAAGCATTACATAAAAAATTGTAAAAAAAATTCACCAAAGTTAAGACTCTCAAATATTGTTCAAATGTTACTTATCAATTTAATTATGTTGATATCAACGCTTGTGGAAAACAGTTTAATAAAATACAGTTTGTTAAATGTAAACAGATTAAATGAATTTGAATAGTAGCATTAAATTCGTACTATTTAAATTTATTGATCATTTTTAAAAACGTACCACGTATATGCGTTCTACTTCACATCACTTCACATATAACTGTTTACTTTATTGTCATTTGAAGTTTTCTTGTAGAGAATTAACCTCGCCATCAACTCAATTCGGGTTACGTCACAAAAAGACTAGTGCCTGCACCTTGTCATTTGTTATGATAAATTCGTATCAATCCATATCACTTGGCGACTTTATTTACGATGATTTGTTCGTACAGCTGATCTCCGCGTCTCCGCTGTCTGCAACATATTTGTTTTCTAATCTTGTCTTGCACTGGTTGCACTAGTTCAAAAAATGTACACTAGGGAACACTGAATGATGTATATATGACGTTGTACTTTTAGTAACTTTTAATTCACCGTGTCATCTGTTTTTTGTGGCTGAACCTGAACTAGTATACACTTCAGTACACTTTTAGAACTTAAAGTGAGATAGGTATATATGTTTGATATCTGTCGAAAGCGAGAAAGAGAGTTCTAGTTAGTTCTAGTTTAATCTAGTGCAAGAACAGACCAGTTGCTTTCCAATTACACACAACTCACACAAGTGAAACTGAAATCTGAAGTGAGCTGAATATGAAATACTCAGATTTAATGACGTCACTGCTTGCTTACTTTGATAAAATTAACAAATAACAACACAGGCTTATAACCTCACTTTTAAAGTGAGTCTACGAGACTCAATAAAGCACACGGTCTCGATCTTGTGCAGTTTGTAGGTAAAAACTCAGTTGAATCTCACTTCTCAGAATGCAAAAGGAACGCATTCAACTGAGTTATGACGTCACAAGTGAGAATTATCCGAGAATCGAAGTAAATGGAAAGCAACTGCCACGTGTCTCTTGTTGGAAAGCTCCCCCAGTCTTATTTCACCAAGATGAATGGTGATTAAATCCATTTTCTGACCTTGTAACAAAATTATAGTACAGAGAACATGTGGTGATACATGTACATACAAATTATGAATGCAATCAAGAAGAGGCTACTTTTCGATGTTTTTGGTAAATAACGCCGAAAAGTAGCGTGTTCTTTAAATCACATCCATTTTGACGTGTTACGTCAAAATAGATTTTTATCGACAAGATCAAAAAATGGATGTACTGCAATAGAATAACTTTCTTTTTCTTATTTTTGCCAAATACAAACTCATTCCATTTCGCTTTAAATGTATACTGGTTCAACTACAGAAAACAGCTGATTATTAAGATGGAGTCGAGCGAAGTCCCGTATATTTGTGCAAGAAATGAAGGTTCCTTAAAATTTCGTATTTTGTCCTATAATTTTGGAAATATAAATATACTACCAATGATTAAAGTAAAAATATTTTTCGATTTTTTTAACCACAATAAATTTTTACACAATAAATTTTGCAAATAGATAAACTCGCTATATCGTTACCGTTTTGTTGAAATGTTTTATTTCGAAGTTAATTGCACGCAATCGTAATATTTTATAAAAAGTCAATATTTTTGTATCATAAATATATATATAATTACAAATCATCAATTTTATTCAAAATGTAATAATTTCTTATATGTTTTTTTCTCGGTCGCGGTGTTTATTATTAGGGAGATATTTTTGCAATATCGTTTATCCTAGATACGGTGAACGCTAAAGTTATGTTATCCTTTCCTTAATTAGGTGTGAATAAAAAGATAACGTGTGACTTTAGCGTTCACTGTGGCCGATAAACGGTATTGCAAAAACTCCCTATTATAAATAACTATAGCTAATCAAATCAGACTTTTGGCAGATGCCTTAAGTATTTTTTTTATTAATAAATCCACTAAAAGGAAAGCATTAATTAATTAAATTATGTAAAATATAATAGAATAATTTTATTAAATTACAACATAAAAGAAAGATGGGCCACTTTATTCACGATGGCATAATAAACTTTGTAGAATATTTCTTTATCATCATTACAGCGCTTGATGAGCTATAATTCGAATTAAAATTTTGTCAAGGCGAATATTAGATAGTTCAGTGTAAAAAATATAATCCTTCAGTCTACATATTATGTTATCGAATTTTTATAGTCATTGGATCATTATTAGCTTTGTTAATCGAGATAGAAGATTTGTATGTAATTCTTTTGCATGATTTCGAAAAATATATTCCACATTCGGTAAGTACGTATAAATATATGTAACCATCCAAAGCTATAATGGCGTTGCAATATATTAATATATCCCAAGATTATTGAATACCTTTCCAATCGCAGGACAATAAAGCTTCCTCGATAGCGAATAGTTTATTTTTCTCAAGAAAAAGATACGTAGAAAAATGAATATATGATATATTTTATGTTCTGTATCTGAACTTGAAACTAAAATTTTCTGTCAGGACAAGAATGCCTAAGTAAAATAAAATGACATGAAAATGACGTCGAAATAGATGATTATATCTATTATATTAAACCTACGTTCCAAAACATTCTTTTCGAGCAAAATTTTTCTCGGAGCGAATATAAGTCACCTTTTTCGATTAATTACGATTTATTTTAATATCATTTTGATCGCGTTACCATAATCAGTTGTTTCGCTTCAATCGTTTTCTGGAAAATATACAGTCCTCCCACCTTCCCGCAATAAACATCAACTACACAGTAATTAACATAATATCAATGTCATAATTTCACACTTTAACTGCAATACAACGTACAATTTAACATTGCTACGTGTTATATTTATATTATTAAATATAAATTAATATAATATATATATATATAGATGATATATATATATAGATGATATATATGTTATGTTTTAATGTTTACTCATGGGTATCCATTACGCAAGCTCTCAGTAGTTTATTCGAATCTCTTAATCATTGAAAGTGAATTGTAGGAAGAAAAGCGATAATATATCGGAGAAAGAATTAAGGAATCGAATCGACTGCAGTCCGAAGTCGATTGAGGAGTTGCGAGCAATGCGAGGAGGAGGCCTATACCGCGCCGCGCTGGGAGAAAGGACTCACCTGTTTCACAACCTGCGTGACGTACACGCGTCGGATGCGTCACGTGACCTGCTCTACGTCTCGGCTGGCTGTAGTAGGTGTAGCGTAGCGTCAGCGCGCTACCAGTGAGTGCACCATGGCGACCACGGTAGTAGCCGTAGTGCCTCTGTGAGGGGACATAGTGCGATAGACGGGAGTTGCGCAAGGGAGTGACCGCGACGAAAAGTGCGCAAGCAGAAAACACAGTGTGTGCGATCAAAACCGCGCCCACCATTCAAGGAGTTCCAGATGGAAGCGCGGAGATCTGGAGTATCTTGGAGTATCGACGATCGACCAAGGATCGCGTCAGTTCGAGACACGATCGAGAGGCTTTGACGATCCTAGGCGCGACTATAAACGCGAATAGTTGATCGATCAGCATCATCGAGGAGATCAACGCGGATCCACATCGATTTCATAAACTTGACGAAATTGAAAAGAAAAAAGGAAAGAATTGAAAAAGAGAGAAGGTCCGTGCGCTCGCACGATTAACGTAAAAACGTAAGAGGAATCGCCAAGTCTGGAGCAACGTACGGAGTAACGGTCGCGTTACGCGCACGGTTCGTTGCCGTCGCCGTCGTTGTCGCGCGCGAGGGTTAACGCTCGAATTCGAACGTCTCGCGTACCCACCACCGTGACGCACCAATCCGCGGTGTCTTGGATTGCGTCGTTGAGGGTCGCCGAAGTGGTTTTACGCTTCGATTCACACGCGACATGTTGTAGCACACCGTGTGTAGGGCGAGATGTTGATGAAAGATTGTATGCGATGAGCCACTGGTCAGGCTGCGACAAGAATTTGAACGAGCAGCCAACGTTGCCGGATCGAAGCGATCGGGGAGGTTTGTTACAAAGAATACAAAGAGTTTAATGTCGCGTCTCTTGAGTTGGAAGTGTACGAGGGATTCACTATTGTTATTCAGATTTCCCTTGATGACAAATACGAGTTTCGATCGAAAGAATTTATAATCTTTATGTTACAAGCGATCAAAAAAAAAAGAAAAAAGGTAATCATATAAATGATGAAATCTTATACATATTTGTAGGACGTTTTTACATCTCTTTTTCTTTATCACAATATTACTGAGATCTAGAAGGAATTAAAAGAAAGTTAAATAAATGCAAGAGATAGAGTAGTACAAGCAATAATCTTTCTTCTATACAGTGCAATGTTTATTGTTAGAAGTTTTGAGAAGCAGTTTCGTTAAAGTTCTCCAATTGTTCTCCAGAAACGATCTACCGGATAATCGCAATATGCATCAAGAAGAGCAATAATTAAACGTCTCTCGAAACGGAACGCCCGAAGTTCGTTGAAGGAGTATAAAATGTTGCGCGGCATGAAGAGGAAAAACGTTCTGACTCACATACGTATCCGATCGACGAATGACGCGTCCATGAATCGCTCAGCGATAAGCTAAGGATGATTCTCGCGAAGCCACGGCCTCGTCAACGCGAATGCATCTCGGTTTGTGCGTTTGCGTAATGCTTAACTAATGTAGGTATACGCATGTACTCACCTTGAAAGTCGTAAACTAATGTATCGAGAAATCGCGTGGATACCACTCGTCAAGTTCTTTACGAAAATGTCAACTACACTAATCGTCAACAATTCTTTTTGGACGTTTATCACGTTTCATCTCTCAAGTGTGACGTTTCTGTTTTAGATTTAATAATAAATCGAGAACTATTTTATACACAGTGAATGGATTCTACCTCTTATAGTTCAGTGAGAGAGAAAGAGAAAGAGAAAGAGTGTTCAGTGCCTCATTGAATTCTAGCCGAATGGATTTCCATTAAACTAGGAAACTGTCAAATTCCTTCGACTGCAGTTAGAGAGAAAAAGGAAAAAGGAGAAGGCGATTTTAATTACCTGATATCGAAAGCACCGCAATGTACCGAAGAATGCAACGCTTGTGGATTTCGCTGTCGATTCTGGCCGTTCTGGCTGGAACTCTCCCAGATGACAGATTCGACCAAACATCAATTTATTACACAGTACCGATAAACGGGAGCGAGGCAACCGGCAGCTGGAACAATGGTGGTCTTTTCGAGGAGCACGGTGGTCGCATTATTCGAGATCAGAAAGTATTTGAGAAATCGAAGAGCCCTTACTTGTTACGAGAGGATTTGTTTATCGAAAAGAACGCCAAGCTCATTATAGAACCTGGCGTGGAGATTCGTTTCAGTCCGATGATCGGCATCACTGTCCGCGGTACTATAATCGCCGAGGTAATAATCCATAAAAATTACAATAGAGATTTCTAAAAGGTTGAATGATTCGCTCTCGTGGAGAAAGTCCAGCTTTGTTCTCGAGATGAGAACAAAGACGATCATCCGTTAAGATCCTTAAACCACATTGTTGTCAAATATATTTTTCTTAACGCAAATGTAGTACAATATTTAGAGTTTCGTTGTCTAGTTGAACAGTGTTAAAGATTCCGTCATTAAGATAACACTTCTAGGAATGCCCTAAATTTAAATTTTCGAGATATCTGTAGGTAGAAAGTGTGGAAAAAGATTCCAAGCAGAACCGGTCGCGATAATGTCAAAATGATGAATTGATTGTATTTAATGGAAGAAGCAATTTTGCAATTATGTGTCGTAAGATTTTTAATACGTTTAGACTGTTTTATACATTTTTAGAGTCAGTGAAGAACAAAAGAGCATAAACTAATTGGCCAGGTCTTAAGCTTACGTATTTTTAATTACACCTTACTTAATCAGTATATAGACAGTAATATCAACCGGAGCAATATTGCTTCTTAAGTGCAGGAACTCGTTAGTACCTATTTGGCTTGTAGTTTCACAGATAAAGCTTCATATTTAATGCGAAAAAACTGCATATGTGGTAAGTCGAATCAAATCCGGATCCTCAGATTGCGAGTTGACCACCCAGGGTGAGGTATCGTATGACTCCTCAGTCCTCATTTGGTCCGCGCAGATTCATAATCTGCAGGTCCGGATCTTGATTTCATCGCGCTTCACATACGCGGTTTCTACGCGTTGACTATACTCTATTGTGTTGTACCTATTTAATAAGGGTAATCAGCTTGCTGTTTTCTCCATGCTGTGATAAATCAAAATTATACGAAACACCATCGCGATTATACGAGAAAGGAGCCTATTTGAATATTTATTTGGAATTGATACGATGCTAAAATATAATATAGTTATAAATTTTGAACAACTGAAGCCTTTGCTTTTCGAGGAAATTATCGCTGAATCCTTGATCCTTCTTTGTTGCATCCTTCGTATAGTGGGTCAGAAATTAAAAAGGGAGACCTTAAGAAAGAAGAAAAAGAAGACCATCCATAGGGCATGTAACCACTCATACCACCGTGTGAATAGTCTCGTTTCCTGTGAAGCTCAATATCGTCATAGTCATACGTTGCGGTTCGCGAGCACTAGCTTTTCCAACCGTTACTTTTGTTTGCTAATGGTGCTCCGTTGAGATTGTTTGTTCTCAGAAAGAGTGTACGTTTTCGTACAGTGAATTATTCTCAAACGTACGTCTTGTTCATGCTTCTAAAGAGTTTTATTAAATTACGTCATTCTTTTACGGACCCGATTACAGAAACCAATGTTACTTTGACCTTAAAAACGAGATTAAAAACTCTTTTTTCTCTTTTTCTCTCTCAGCTTTAAAAAGAGAAAGCACGAGTTTCAAGTTTCATTTAAAATCAAAATAACATTGGTGGAATTAGGCCTTAATTGTCTAAACTCTAACCTAACAATAAGTATAACTTTATACATTTGAAGGATAAAGATGAACTCTCTTGTCCTCATCTTCTATACAATACACAGTTAAAAATTTTATATTAAATTTACATAAATTTTCACATATCCTAAATGATCTATCCAAATTTTTGTGTTAAATTGATATAAAATTAATATATTAAAGAGTAACACAATTATTATATATACATATATTATGTATAACAAAATTACCACCATAAGAAATATATAATATTGACACAATTTGGAAAAAAATTGTTCTTTAATAAAACATTTATATGTTAAATTAACAATACATATACAAAAAGACATTATTCGTAATTATATCTTCCGTCGTATCCATTTTCACATAATTAAACATATAATAATTTAGCTGCATTTAACATTTTATTTATATATTCATTTATCTTAGAATTTACGTTTTAAATATATTATTTTTATATTATTTGTTCATTTACGAAATTGTATTATTTGACACTAAAAAAAAATATTGAGTATCAATTTAACATAAAATTTAATTAACAGAATATCAAGAATATCAATTGATCACAATTACATTATGTGAAATAAAAAGTTCCGAAATCTATTGAAAAGAAAGTGTTGCAACCTGTAACTGTAACCTTTCTTTGATCGGCTGTATGTGAACGTTGAATGGACATATGACTCATCGCGGCGTGCAATCGGTACAACTGTATGTACACGTGTTACAACAAACACGCGAGAAAAAAAAGATTGTATTATAGGCAAATTGCGTTCTCAGAAAACTTCGTAGATTGCAATTCTAATAAAATTTCGACATTATGAGTAAGAACTTCAAATTGAAATCTCACGGTGTATTAAGTTATTATTATAATAGTAAAAAAACGTTACCTTTTAGTCTACCAAAGGCTTGATTATATCGTCATTCACGTTAAAAATCAATAGCGCCGTTGATACCGTTAACTGATAATAAAGATTAGAGTCATACCAACTTGGTTATCAGTGAGGTTTCATAATCATTTAAGAGCAAATAGTGTGTGATTAAAAAACGTGATTCTTGATAATTATACGCCTCCCATTATATTACGCACGCACGCGCGCACACATACACACACACACACACACGTCATAATATTTTCACAAAATTAAACACAAAATGTAATATACTTGATTTCTTTAACTTTATTAAGTTTCTTTTATTACGTGCATAAACTATAAGTACATAATTTAATATCTTTTAAAATTATTAATTATTAATTGTTCTTTTTGTTCCGGTCAATGATCCTTTTTATACCACACAGATTAAATTAATTATTTACATTATAAATATTATGTAAATATTATAGGATTAATGAAGTAGGGTATATTAATTAAAAGATTGCAAAAATTATAATCTCGCATGTTCTTTTAAATATCAAGATTTTATCTTTGCAAACCGAATCTCCTCGCATATATTCGCAGTAATTCTACACTCTCGCTCGCTCACCCGGCTTTAATTCATTCTTCCGGTGTGAATTATAATTGTCATAACCGAGATAACTGTCGAATATCTCTACTTTGGTTGGGTGCGCACGCTATCAACTTATACTTGATGATTGTTAATTTATCATAACTATTTAACAGTAAGTCGATCGAGTAGAATTTCCGATAAATAGTTGTCCGCGTAGAATTTTCGGTAAATAGACTTTCACGAGTGACGATTAAAACCAAAATTAAATGTCATTAAAAGACAATATATTATCGAATATGTTATCGAGTAACGCGAAGTTTACTATCGACGTTTAATAATTGACACAATTTGCAAACGAGATTTTCTATTATATATTAAATATTTCACTTTTAATTACTTTAAACCGTCTATTATTTTGAAATCATTATATTTATTTTATAAAATCTGTCTATTCTTCTCTAGTAAGCTAGTGATTGCTCTATTGATCTAGTATGATATTACAGGCTTGACTATATAAAAATATATAAAGCACCTATTTATTTTCTTGGAAAAAAGATTAATAAAGTTTAAAGAAATATTGACAAAATTATTACAAAAGTAAATATTATTTTTCAATAAAGTTATTTTTTATTTATTTTTTGTTAAGTATAGAACGTTTGTGTCAATTTATGATGGGAATATTTTACACTTATGACCCAAGTTGTATAAAAAATGATATTTCTTCTTAGTCTTCAATTAAGTATCTTACCAAGTGAAATAGCGACACAGTAATACTAGTTATTTTGCGATGAAGATCCCCTTTGTTTAATGATAACAAAGCTAAAAATGATTTAATGAAATAGAAGAGCATTGTGCTTTACTCCAGTCCGATAAATATAAACGCAAAAGAATGTAAAGTGACGGATGGAATGCATGACAGGAAAGGGATCCTTTCGCGCGCAGAACGGAGGACGCATCGTTTAACCGGAAACACCACGGACAGTGCGGACACGCAAACGTCATTGCTTTTATTGTTGTGTTATTGG
Organism: Cyphomyrmex costatus; assembly: GCF_001594065.2. Classification (NCBI taxonomy): domain Eukaryota; kingdom Metazoa; phylum Arthropoda; class Insecta; order Hymenoptera; family Formicidae; genus Cyphomyrmex; species Cyphomyrmex costatus. The sequence continues at coordinate 400,014 of NW_017280267.1, forward strand.
TGTGGACGGTATCGGCAAAATAACACTCATACTTACGCGTTAATACTTATCATAACAAGTGTTATTAGGTGTTATCTAGTTGCTATTTTAATTACGGGTTACGTACACGTAACAATTTTAAAAAATGAACGCGCACTCAATCATTCTACGCAGATACCACTACATGCCGCAATCGTAAACATATTTTAAATCATTAAAAGGCTAAATTTCTAAGATATGAAACACACGAAATTTAGTAAGTAATTGATTAGTAGGTAATGGGGAAAAAATGTTAAAACAGGTGAATCAGAGTTTTCATAATACGAAATGAATAATCTTTTTAATTGGAAAATGGGAACGCTTATCAGATGCCACGTATGTGTTCTCTAGAGATGAAAGAATAGGTTTTTTATTTCAGAATAAAAATCCGAGCAAAAAGCTATTTTAATTTTTATGATAAAAAATTCGTTTTTATCGAAAAGGATATAGAAATTTTTTTATATTCATTATTAAAACACTTAATAATTACGTTATTTTGATATTATATTTAATATCTTTTATCTTTATGTGTATTTCTTTTATATTAAAACTACAACTTAATTCTCGGCCTCTATATTCAATCGACTGATAATACTTATTCACAAATTTGATTTTTTTTTCGCTATAGTTGTTTTGAAGCATCATCCTTAAGCCTAAAAATAAGGTATAATAGGTGTTGGTGCTGCGAATCTAATCTCAAAAAATAATAGTAAAAACTGTCGAAAAGCAACATTTGAAGCACTGTCTCTTCTTTGCGTTCCAGCTGAAAAAAAATATCGCGGAGAAACTCAAAAAATGATTTGCTCGGTTTTAGGTAAAAATTCCATGTCGTACAGTACATGTAAAAAGTGTTTTTGAAGATTTTCGTGATAGTAGTTTTAATTTTTTTCATCATAGAATTCATCGACTCAAAACATCTTTTTATCTTATTATATTATCTTATTATAAATAGAAGAAAAATATCATTCTCAATAAATTGAATGCTTGATACAACAGTATTTAATATCCGTATATGATATACGTGAGCATGTGACCACAATCATCCCTTGTATACCTATTTTGATTGTACTGCAATTCAATTTGTCTAATTTGCAGAGAGATAAGAGTGGATCAGTATAATTAATTCTAATGAACGTTTTCACTGATAAGAATCTGTCACCTGTTATATACTTAGGAAACTATTGAAGACTGCTGAACACTATCGTTAATAGAGGACATTTTAATTATTGATACGCTTAAAGGTGATTGTTCTAATCTCTGTAAACGGACACACTTCTTGTCTGCACTATTTCCGCCGACCAGTGTCAGTCGTCGAGGGGTCTGCAGAAAGTGCTAATCGGATAATTAAGAACGGGATGCGAACAACGCGTGCACCGTATGGCCGAATGATTCAGCAGCGGCATCGCCTCTAATGCTCTAATATAAGTCTAAGCGATGCGTTTCAGGTCACGCGTTAACTGACGGTTCTTGCCCCCGCGCGATGCGCGATTGACCCACGACCTCGGTAATCCTCTTATAGACTCGACGTAGTGAGTCGAGACCTTTGGCATCGCTCTTGGAACAGATCAAGCGAAGTAGCTCAAATTTTTCGGTCTTTAACACTTGAACTGAAAACTGATTTCAGCATTGAACTTGATATATGTAGTGAACTATTTTAACACTTTCTCTAATATATGACCAGATAATTTATTATTTCTTTAATGTTTAAAAGAATAATAAAATTATTCTTAATCGAGAGTAAATAAAACTGTTACAAATGGATATGTCAAAGCCTTAATTGGTAAAAGTTTACACTTGTCAAATATGGCAATCAAAATATTAACGTGAGAGTCTTATATGCCGTAAAGGAATTACATATATGTATACATATACCTATAATTCTTCGTGCAGCAGTTGTTCCTTTGATCACTGTTTGTACTATAAGATTGTATTTAATATTTCCTATAACGAGTTATACGGTTAATTCTGTTAAAAGGGCGAAGCACACGCGCCAATCTTGCTGACCAGAGCGGAAGTGGAGACGCAGATTCCGTCTCTTCGAACATCACCCACAATACGCCTTGTTGACGGACCGAGTCCGCTAGCGGGAAGACTGCAGCTTTTCCATAAAGGTAGCTGGCGTTCCGTCTGCACAAACTCGCGAAAGTACGTACACAGCGTATATAACTGACAATAATGGAAATACTGGAGCAGATATCTTATGCGAATCTCGTTATAGTTGGACTCGCGCAGACCTAGAAACAGCGTGTCGACAGCTCGGTTATCAGGGCGGACAATGGTGGTCATGGTTCGACAGACAATGGCCCTCCAAGCCGCGTCTTCTTTACGAGGAACCTGGCTGTCGTGGCACCGAGCCCTTGTTAACGACTTGCGAACATTGGTCGGAGAGAGAATTGGGTGCCGGTGTTTGTGGTAAGTGTTTGAAAATGTCTTCTCTCTCTCTCTCAAATTTTGTACGCCTCTGATGAAAAAATTTTTATATTAATAATTTCAAGAATTTTTCATGTTTTTAAAGATTTTTTTAATGACTTTGAATGTTTCCAGATTTTATAGAATGAGAAATCTTAGAACGTTTTGTATAAGATACTTAAGATATTTTAAAATTTACATACAGGATGTCCTCTATAAGTGCATCTGCATGTATCTATAAATACATGTATAGTAGTACACATGTATACGTATACACGTGTATCTCCAGTACACATTTAAAACCAGTATACATATTTAAAATTAATTCTTCTTATATAAAATTTTTATATCGCAATTCATTCAAAGACATTTTTCCCTTTCAACCAAAGTAGTAGTTATTTAATTTTCTTTCGTAACCTTATTCAAAACGTTATTACAAACGATACTTCGGTTTAAAATTTTGTGAACGACTATTATAACGATATAAAGAATTTTATTATAATGAAAAGTTTCGCTAAAGATGAAAATTATAAGTCTAATCAATTATTAGTGACGGCATCTAATTCTAATCCATTGATCCAACATTTTATAGATTATCATCCTGATCTGGGCATTTCTTGCCTGCCACGTCACGATGGTGCGAGCAAGGCAATCAAGCATTGGCGGGGAATACGATTTGAGGACGCGGTGTACGACAAACAGAAACTCATCCTACAAAACACACTTTACGTACGTCAATCGCTGTCCATTCTAAGGAACACGATAATCGAGTGAGTACCTTTATGAAAAGATATCGATTAATTCTTCCTAATATCTTTGTTTCATAATATAAAAATTTTGTCGAAAAATTCGCTGGTATTTTGCTAAAAATTTTGTTAAAATTATTCCACGTTTTTTAACACTTCAGCGAAATTTAATTGAATTTGAAATTGCATGTTTTTTTACACAGCAAACACAAGGGTGTTTAAATTAAATTTTACCGTTTTTTAAGACAAAATTATGTTATCAAAAATATATTTGATTTACTTATTTTTCATCTTTGAGCCCAATTTTGAGACTGATGTCATTAACAAATCATTTCATTAAAACATGGATGGAAAAATTTCAGAATATGTTGTGTCTATTTTATTTTAAATTTACAATAACTACGTGAAACAGAGCTCTGCCGCATCTATCTGGTGATTCGGTGCCACATACTGCTGGTATAATAAATTGCAGCATATTATTACAGAAATTTTAGCAAATTTTTTAAAAAACTTTTTGAAGAAAAATTGTAATAATTTTTAATGTTATCCACAATTTTTATTGAAAGATAGAAACGTTTTTACGAAATTGTGCAGTAAAATTTTAATAAATTTTCTTGAAAATTTTGCTAAAACTATTGCTCAATAAAATATTTTTCTATCGGAATTCCTAAAATATTAAAGTAAGTAAAACTATTCTAATTTTAAATAGATATGCTGGGACCGGGAGGGAATACAATATAACTTCGGCGATTCATGTGGAAGGCGTTCCACCGATAATGGAGTCAATTTCTGTTTTTCATTCTGCCTTTACGGGTATCAACGTCACCACGTCGGATGCATCAGTCGTAATAAATAATTGTACTGTGCAATCAAACAGAGGTAAGATATATGTAATAATGTAATCCCATTCCTCTTCTTCTCTCATCCACTATATATATTTTTTAATATTTTATTTGCAAGTACAGTAGAACTCTGCAGTTTATCTCCACCCTGTTTATAGTTTATACGAACACATTTGTATTCAGTTTCAAATATACTCATAGTTGAACTCATGTTATTCAAACTAAGGCGCCGAATAAGAGTAATTGATATGTTCAATTTCAATTTTTTAAACTCCTTATTAGAATTTTAATATATAATAATACTGATAAATAGGAAAACTAGTGAATGTCCAAACCACATCTGTTATCGGAATTGTTTTGTCTCCCACAACATGTTTAGATAAAATGTTTAATTCTCTACTATACTACATGTCGAATAATATGTTGAATTTACTGTCAATTTATTTTAGGATATGGAATTTATATAAATAGTTCATCCGGCATGGCGCATATTAATAATTGTACAGTATCTGAAAACGGAGCGGACGGAATAAAGTACGTGCACGCGGACGAGCGACCAGATGATAAGTTGGAGCGTAACGACGTGTACGATCTATGCACCTTTCCTTCAACGGCCAGTCAGACTTTTCCTATTACTATATCTATGCAGCAGAACAAATATGCACCCAACGTAAAAGAATGTCCACAAGTGAGAACAATGTTAATCATTATCAAATAATACTGTATTAATTCATACTTCGCATGAAAGAAGATTACAACTTGTTTCGTGTTTGAGAATCGTTTCATTTCAATACTTTTTTACGCATTTTTTAAAATAAAAATCGGGAATTACCATAATACGCTACACTCGAGAAAAAGTTGATACATTGGTGTGCGTATGTGTGTTGTGTGTATATGCGCACGCGCGTGTGAAATAAAGTCCTTATTCATGTCTTTACGAAATTGCAGCTGTCAATATTATGCTTTAGTTTTTACAAATTTACTCACATTCAGATTAACAACTCTTTGAATTAGTTTTTAAATGAGTGAAAACATAATTAACAGCGATTTCGTATAAAGATCGATGTGTGAATAAGGATTTTATTTTTTATATTTATTTAAATTAACATTGTATATAAATTTTTTCTGAGTGTAGCGTTATTATTGTAATAATTTTCGATTTCTACATAAAAAAAAGCATAAGAAGATGTAGAAATAAAATAATCTCCGAACGCAGTTATAAAAAAAATAAAAGTTAGTATTATATAGATTTACAACTTAATTCTTGGCCATTTTTTGCCAAGTTTCGACGCAAAATTATAAAAGAACGAATATAAATCTAGTCAAGGTAATCCCCTTCATTTTTCACACATTGTTGCCATCTTTCAGGCAACTGTTAGGTTTGCTTCGGAAAAAGGATGGTTGGAGTCGATAAATTCTATAATGAAAAAAAATTGAAATTGCTATTAAAAAACCTTTAAAATTATTTTGTACATGTATACTATACGACACAGAGTTTTCGCCTAAAGCCGAGCAAATCATTTCTTGAGTTTCCGCGGCATTTTTCTTCAGCTGGAATGCGAAGAGCAGGCAGGCAATACGTACATCAAATGCTGCTTTTCGAACGACATAATTTTCACTTCTATTTTTAAAAAGATTAAAATTTGAGTAAGTGATGTAGTCGATTGAATATAAGGGCCGAGAATTAAGTTGTAATTCATCGATCGATCAATGAATGAATTAAAAAACTCATCCATTATTAACGAATGGCAATAATATTATTTAGCACATCTTCACGACGCCAGGCTATATTTTGACAGTGCATTTTTTGCAAATGAAAACCGATAGAAACGATAGCGCCATCATAGAGGTGTACGATGGTATAAGTGGAACAGAAAGACTTTTAGCTACTGTCAAAGTCAGAAATGGGACTTTACCGCAGAGCGTGACCTCAACTCGTCATTATATCTTTATAAAGTTCATAGCTGAACCACGAACTAATGCACTCGTGTTCGTGCGAGTGTCATCAGGCTACAGTAAGTTTAATAAAAATTTACACACATTGATCCGGATTATATTGATCTCCCATTTTTAAGTTATTAAGTTTATAAAATAATAAAATAATAAGAGATAAAATGCCCTATAAAGGCCTTTAATTTTTTTATTCAATTTATTATCTCTGAGCCTAATTTGTTTATTTTTATTGTTTACTTTTATTTTGTAATAAAATGTTCTTCTTTTTCTTCACAGAGAAAACGTATGATCTCAATGTGACCAGTAGTACAATAACAAGTAATAACGGTCGTGGTATCATCGTGGAGAAACTAAGATCAGCCTTGCACATTCACGAGACCTCGGTATCGGATAACAATCACGTGGCGGGAGTGCACGTATTAGGTGGTGCGATGGACGTTAACATCACCGACAGTCGTATCGCGTACAATCAAGGGGACGGTGTTAACATCACTGTTACAGGCGGCAATCGTAACGTGTCGCGCAGCAGTATATCGTCCAACAACGGTTATGGTTTTGCGGTGTGGCTCAACGACAGCCTCGCCACCGAATACGTACATTTCAATCAATCGACCGTGATCGAGTACTCACAAATATTCAGCAATAAGGACGTCGGTGTTCTGGTAAGTATATATGATACTATTATGTATATCTATCAGTTACCCTGCAAAAATGTAGACAGAATAATTTCGTCAAAAATCATCGTATCGAGATTTTTATAAAAGCATTTTAAAACTTGAAATCTCTTCTTTTCAAACCGGATAATACACAATGCATAAAGCATAAGAAAATAAACTAATCAAAGTCCTTCATTTGCATGGAAAGAAAGAAAATAAAGGACTTTGGTTCATTTTTTTATGTTTTACGTATATATTATGCGCGCGTTATGCAAGAGTGTGTGCTGCGATTTTTCCGTTTCACTCATGATGCGCATAATGCATCGTTTATCCTTATTGCTCACCAAATGTTAAACAAGGACAATTATTGATGTATCATGCGCGTCATGCACGAAATAAAACGCACCTATTGATGTAGTGATGTGTCAATGACACGTAATCGTCTGTGTGTAAGAGCTATTTCCAATATGACTTTGGGATCCCCTTAATATTTATCAACGTCAGTATCGATAAAATACCGATATTATAACAACTATAAGGTTTTCTTATTATAAAAAGAAACTTGATAAGTCTTAAAATTTTACATACAAATATTAAGTTTTATTAATATATAGATTTTAATTATTGTCCAATTATAATTGTACAACTGATTACTACAATATTGCTATATACACGAATTAAGTATCGACATTTCTTCGGTCAATAGATCGGTAATTCAACCGGCAACTCGTACGTGAATGTAACTGGCAATGGGTTCAATACCAGCTTTGACACGGCGCTGCAAGTGGAATCCAGTTGGAGAAAGGATATTGGATTAATGAGAGTGCAGATCGGGCACAACTCATTCATAAGGAATGAGAAGTTAGGAATCAAACTGAGCCCAGCGCTCAATCTCGACGCTATTATAGAGTACAATCACTTTATAGATCAAACAACTGGCGCGATTTTAATAAGAAATCCACTCTACGAAGAGTTTAATATTTTGCCCGCGGAGGTCGTGATCCGACACAACGAATTCTATAACAATCAAGGTACCTTTATAGTCAGCATTGGCTTATCACCTTACAACGATGCGCAAAAGTTACTGTTTACAAGAAACTTCCTAAAACACAATCGTGTCCGGGAGTTATTTGACAACGACGATATGCGCAATGTCAAACTGATACCGCGCTCCAGGGTAGCCGCAGTCGTTGTCGTATCTTCGAGCAACGTTCAAGTTTTCCGTAACATCTTAAATAATCTCGATTCACGTTACGAGATTGGCTCTCATCTGGAAGATCAGAGTAAAGTTATCAATTGTACATACAACTGGCTAGGATCTGCAGAAGAAAAAATAATATTCGATCGATTATTTCATAGGTACGTATATATGATACATCTGATTGATATTTTTAAATTCTTGCTCTTTAAATGGAGTAAATAATTATATACATAATCACGATTTTGTATTTATTTAGGAAGGACAGATATAATCTCGCCAAAATCGAATATTTGCCTTACTTGCTGCACAATAGTAACCCCGGCGCGAATACCATAATCCCGAATCCTACATTCGTGCCGCAATTTATCAGGCCCGACTCGAACGAAGTCGGAGGTGAGGTTGATGGCCAGGAGGAATTAAAAGCTGGAGAATACATTGTCAAGCGCGATATCAATGTAAGACCAGACGGCAAGCTAATATTACAACCGGGCGTTACGTTACGCTTCCCACCGTCCGTGGGAATGATGATTGCCGGCAAATTCGACGCGCGCGGCAAAAAACCCAGCGATATTTTATTTACTCTCAAGGAAGAGCTTGTTATGTTACCAGATAACGATACTTTCACGGATGAGAATACGATTCAAGTCCATGAGACAGAATCCGTGCCAGTGAGACTTCTTGGTGGAAAAACGAATCTTGAAGGGAGACTGCAGGTAACTATACAGTATTACACCTTTTTCGTAGAGAACAAAATTCCAGTCTTACAATAAATATTAATGAAAAGATATTAAATTAATGTTTGAACGATGAAAGAGAGAAAACAAAAATCGCAGTATACATCATCTTCAATTGTGTTTTTTATTCTGAAAGGTAAAAATTGGAAATGAATGGGGCACTGTGTGTAATTATGGATGGACAATTCAGGACGCAGCGCTCGTTTGCCATCAATTAGGCTTTATCCTCGACTTTGAGAATTGGCTTATGGAACGATCACAAATTCCGAATGCGGGAATCAATGAGAGGATACTCTTCAGCAATGTGCGCTGTACCGAGTATGACAATGATATAACTAAATGTCGGGCGGAAAGAGAGCAAGATTTTGAAAACTCGTGTACTCATGAGAACGATGTTGGGGTCAGATGTTTGGAGGCGGCGTGGGCTGGTCTCAGATTAGGACCACTGGCTCAAAGAAGTGACTTGCAGTATGTGACGATTGAAAAGGCAGGCTTGTTGGATTATAAAACTAATTCATTTAAACCAGGTAATTTTTTAAGATTTTTAATTACGAGTTTTTTTTAATATTGTATATAATCAATCGCGCGAATTGTTACACTTACATATACATTTTACGTTGTTTATTTGTACAACAGCTTTGCAAATTGATTTTGCTCGGCATTCACTGAACGGTATCAAAGTCTTGAACAATTTACAAGACGGCTTGGGAGTTCTGTATTCAGACATATATTCGGCGGACGCGATAAACATCGTGACGAATAGTGACTTCTCTCATAACGGTGGGAGTGGTATTAGTTTCAAGCAACTAGGTATGCGAATTGTTAATTCACGAATCGAAAATAACAAGGTCGCGGGAATAAGGCATAATCCCGCTCTCTCGGCCGTTCAGCAAAGAGAATTTGCGGGATGGTTTCTCCGCGCGCCGGATACCACCGTCGACTCACCGTATAATCCGATAATCTTACCGGAAACAACCAAGAACATCGAACTCGCTAATGGAGAGACCAAATACATCATCACGACCAAAGTAACCGGTGAATCCGTCCGTCGTATCATCAACATTCAAGTAAATTCTTTCTCTTCTCGCAAAATGTATTTTCTTAATAGTCCTTGTCTCAGTTGAACTAAATTTTATCCAAATTATATAGTGCCAACCAAGCTATGTCATCGGTATCCAATTATTGAATCCGATTGAGAATCGAAGTACGGAACAAATTATACTGCACGACTCGCAACGTTTAGACAAGAATCAGACGATTTGGCGCGTAAAACGGGACCTGAGTGTTTTTCCCGTTTCGTCCAGTTCCTTTGTAGTAGTTTTGCAATATGATAGCGGTGAAAATGCTCTTGGTGGAACCGTCATAGTTGTCACGTCGCTCTCGGCTCCAAAACAGGTATATTTCAAGTATATATGTTTATAATATAATATTATATTATAAATTGTTTAAATAATAAAATAATTGTCTAAATAATATGATAATCTAATAGATATAAATCAAATAAGTGTACTTGGAAGAGGATCAGTACAATCGAGGCTATAGATAATGCCTAAAAATACGATATTTTTTCATGTAAATTATAAATTTTTCAATTATATATAAATTAATTTCGCACCGCGTAATGTTGAACTTGAAATATCGTAATAAATATTTGAAACTAAAGTAGTAATATTAAATTGATCGTTGATTTAATAGTGGTACTAACATTTTAAGAACCAACTATAAAGAATTTACTATTTTAGTTAAATTAATCTAGTCTAGCTATTATATGTAATGGGCCATACCCAGTGAGACATCTAATTGATGTCGATTCGATGTCGAATCCATTGTCATTTCTCACTGGGTAGGGGGAATGATTAAAAATAACTCAATAAGTTTTATACAGATGTAATTTTACATTATGAATTTAACATGTAACATGGATGTTACGGAATATAATTTACAGAATATTCACAATAAAGTAGTCAGTGGTCCTATTCCTTTGCTATCTGTCACGAAGACAAAGATCAAAAACAATAGGAAAGGTGTGCTCGCGTCCTACTACAATCGATACTTGAATGAGATCGGAGATCATTTTCTACGGAAAGCCAATGAAAGTATTCAACTAGTCGAATGCGAGATATCACACAATCATGAAGAAGCTGTTTACGTGTATTCACCTTATTGGAACATCTTCCAATCGAACCTGTCCGAAATTTCGGTACATATAAATAACAGCTTGATCACGGACAACGGTAAAGGGATACATCAATTCAGCCGCGATGCAAGGCACTCCAACAATCTCTTCCACTGGATAATGCAGGATAGCACAATAGAAAGGAATCACGGCGGTGGATTTGAGGTGTTGTTACCAGATGTTTGGCAGTACAACGAGAACTTTACACACTCTCTATACTTCGGGAATAACACCTGGCGTAACAACGAACAGTTTGGCTTTGTAGTGGATGGACATTTCGCGCATCTTAACATATCCTATAATCGTTTCGACAGCAATCGCTGTAAGACCGGTTTAATATCCGTGCGTGGATTGGAGAAGAAGATCAGAATCGACAACAATGATATCGAGGGTAATAACGGCGTTTATATGGTTGAGTTCCGAGCGGACAGCCAGTCCGAAATCCTCGGCGACATTTACGCTCGCTTCTATCGCAACGAGATTAAGCGAAACACATACGATCTCGGCAGTTTGGGGCCACGTCGAACGTTTGCAGACGACCCCAGCTACGTCGTCGGCTTCCACGGCATACAGAAAGTACAAGTATATAAAAATCTCTTCGGCCAAAACTCGTTGGATTATGAGTTATTGGCAGGTATCAGAACAGCCAAGATCAACAACGAGGTAGATGTCAGGGAGAATTGGTGGGGTACTGCTAACGACACCTCTATCAGGTAATTTATTCATATAAACGATTATAAACGTCTTTTACATTCAAGATATTCGAAGCTCTTATTTTACTCTTATGTTTCTTCACAGACAGAGAATTTTCGACTTCGATGACTGGAACGATCACGCTGTGGCCAACTATCGGCCGTACTTGATGAGCGACTCGTTTGAAGCGTCTACTTCCGCGTGGCGACATATAAATCGCGAAATTGATCTGAACAATTTGGGCGGTCGCATAGTGGAGAATCTGTCATTGTACGCGAGATCCGATCCTTATGTCATACATTCTGACATTACGGTTATGCCGGAAGCTACTCTACATATCTACCCCGACGTTGTTATGGAATTCGCTCCTAACGTTGGCATCCTAGTCCTGGGAACGCTGAAAGCCGTCGGCGTACCCGGCCACGAGATTATAATGAGACCAATAAAACGAGTTGACGCGAGCGCAAATTCTACTTTTTCCAAACTGACGCCGATCACAAGTTCCACTAATCTCGTGTCAGTGCCAGACGAGACGATTCGTTTGTGCAAGGATGGACGTTGTTCCGTATTGCACCACGAAGGTAGATCGAGAAACCTATTTATTTAAAGATAATTATATGTACAAAGGCAGCTATGTATCCAAAAGTATCCAAAAATTAAGTTAATATTGAAATCCTGGATTTCTCTGCTGTTTTGCTTACGAATTGAACGTTTTAAAAATACTAAAACAATTATAAACTCTATAAAATTATAAAGATGCAAAAAAGAATATAATTATATAAAAATAAAAGGAGTTAAATCCGTATTATTGCAAATGCAATTATATCTATTAGTCATATTTAATAAAAATGACATTTTGTTCCAAAATCAATTAAAGCTCTTTCACTAGCTGCAAAAGCAGTTATTATCTAATTTTCATTTTCTTTAATTTTTTATATTATAATATTATTCTCATAATATATTATTATTTTTATAAATTTAACTGCATCTTTTCGTTTGTAATAGGATTCCTAGAGTACTTCAACAGAACGACTCTTCAGTGGATCCCATTGTGCGACGATCGATTCTCCGAGCGCAACGCTCAAGTAGCATGCCGACAACTCGGTTACGACACTCTCAACGTCTACGTATCGTACGATCGTAGGTACGAACTTCATCCCGGATCTTTGACGCGTGTCTGGTCTTGGCCCGAACCACTGCAGGTACAATTGATTTCGTTTCTTATTTAATTGTTTCATAAGATCAGCCTGATCAGTTAGCTAAATTTTGAATTTGTTTTATAGTGTACCGGGAAAGAGCAAAGTCTCGAGGACTGCCAGATCAGACTGAACGGTCAGTTATTCGGTCATCGTCATGAGTGTCCATGGGACGGGCACTTTGTCTTCCTGCATTGCGGCAAACGAAATTTAGACGATGCATACGATTACTGGGGCGGAATACGCATCGCGAACAGCGAATTCGAAGCTCATCTCTACGAACATCACATCCACGACATCGTGACTCATGAAACAATTAGGCGCGTCGAATCGGTTCTCAAATTTATCAATATAACTGGTGCTGGGATTTTACATTATGAGAAATCGGCCGCTATACAGTCGATTATGAAGTCTCCGGCAGTAATGCACGTAAACATAGATCGCAGCGCTTATCACGGCATAAATGTCGTATCTCCAACGCACATGGTATGCGGAATACATTTGTATGCAAAGAAACACACAAAGCGGAGTTTTATACAAATTCACATTTGTGTAAAACGCATAGTCACACGTATCTATTTAATATACGTATACATATATATATTACAGGTGGAATTATTATTCAACACGATTAACAATGTTCTCGGCAACGGCGTGAATATATTATCCTTGACGGGAGAAGGCCGTGAGTCAGACGAAAGCACGTTCACACCTATTAAGGACCTTAATGTTCCTTATCATTTATTCAGTATGGTCGATATATGCGATACCACAAAAGAAATTATAATCGAGGAGCGCGTGATCGTATATTACAAATATGATAATTATCCTGTGAATTGTGTGAAAATCTTCCGCAGTGCTTACCGAGCCAAACCGTTCGGATTTAGGTACGTAAACTCTTTTTCGTGTCCGCTAGAATAATTTTTAAAAACTATGGTGCGAGGAAAATTAGAAAGTGCTAATATCCTGATTTTCCAGGCTTTTACAATTTAATCTTTATAACTCCACTGGCAAGCCAGGCCGACACGATAGTATAACTCTGTACGACGGAGACATTTACAATATTAGCACTAAAGTGATTGGTCATTTGGAAGTTGATACTCCTGACGAGAAAAAATTGTTTAGAACGCAGAATCCCAGTATTAGTATTAGATTATTCGCTAACGGCGCTAGTAATATGCATGGATTTATCGCGGAAATCGTAACTCTTCCGATATCTGCTATTGGTTTTAGTAAGTAATCGTAATTTATAACATTTATTAGCGAAGAGAAATAACATAAACCCTTGTACACACGCCTATTTCGAATTACGTACTCTTCTATAATTCTTTTATTTTTGTGATTGGCAGATCGCGATGTGCAGCACAATGTTTCTTACTCTTTGATATCGAACTGTCGCGAAGGGGCCGTAAAATATGCAAGCGCTGGCGAAGTGAATGCCATAATAACGCTCGAGCGCAATCAGTTTGTAAATAATTGCGAGAAATTGTACGGTAACTTTACCACGTGTAAATCCGCATTGTGGCTTGACGTCCAAAATACACAGTTGCTCTATTTCAGAGTAAGTATAACGTATGCTTAAAGATATATCATACGTATTTCCAAAATTACAAAAGAATTACAGATTATTCTAGATCGCATTTAAAAGTAATATAACAAAATTTAGTGGTGCGGTAAGCATCAAAAGTAAATATAACTTCAATTAGTTATACCGTTCTAGAACAATTTGATACAACGAAATCAAGGCGGTCTTACAATCCGTGCTGATTCGAGCGGTACGGCAACGTCCCTCAAAGGATGGATTCACAATAATCTCTTCACAGAAAACTTCAATAAGCCTGCACTGTAAGTACGTTATTATAACGCGTTTATAAAAATCAGGAGTAACACTGCGGATCTTCAGGTTCGTCGAGGGTCGTCAGAGCAGTCCTTACCAACAGTTGACTATATTCAGAAATTATTTCACCAAGAATAACGCTCCATATGACAATAACATCATTTTGAAACAAGTGGTTAGCAACATGACATTCAATTACTTACATGGAAATCTTGGTATGCACTTATTGGAGATTTCGGGATTCGAGAAGGTCCGTTCACAATTCTATCAAAGCACATCTCACAACGGTTTCTACAAGTGAGCTACTCGTTTATATATACTCGTATATATTTTTTACGTATACCTGCTTTCTATTTCTTTATCATCACGCGCGTGTGAAAACTATTTATAGAATATTATAAAATTATTTGGAAGAAATAAATATTTATAATTTTTTAGAAATTACGCAGTCGATCGTGAAGGCCGTAGCACTATTATTGCTGGTACACCTGGCCAGCAATATGTTGATAATGTGTTCTTTAATCCCGATAACGATTATGAAATGCAAACGACGAACAAATCTCAGTAAGACAAAACGAATTTGATCGCAAGATAATGAATTACCGATTTTAACATTCATTAAACAAATAATTTATGTATTTAGACAACTAGAAATTTGGAGATCTCACATAGACGCGCGGCATAACTGGTGGGGTTACAATGAAACTTTGGCGGTGGCTGGACGCATCAGAGATCGTGAGGATTCATTTGAGTTGTTGCAGGTGGATTATCAACCTTTTCATATGAATAATAAGTCAGTATTAAGCGGCAAGTGTCCACCCGCCTGGGATCTCGTTGGTGACACGTGTTACATATTGATTGGCGCACCGATGGACTTTTATAATGCGCGAGACTTTTGCAGGGTGAGTTATTCTAGATGTATGATTTCATCTGTGTATCTCTTGAAATATCGTGTATTTAAATTTAGACTCTTATGCTTCTTCATTTCATATTAAATTGTTTTTCTTTTGTGCAGTCGGTAAATGCGTCGATGCCATTCATCATGGGAGATTATCTGGAACTCTGGAAGTTCGCGCGCAAGCAACAGGAGCGATTCGATTATTCGGAGCGTGTGTGGGTGCAACAATTGGAACGCGTGGATCAATGCACGATGTTTACGTACCAGACCATCGAGATTGATCATTGTGCCCAACCTAATTTATTTATTTGTGAAATTGGTATGCAGAATATCGTAACGAACTAACTAATACTTTTATAAATATTTCTAAAGCATTTGGAATACAAGTCGAATATTTTATGAATATTTAGCATTTATAGCTGGGTGGTAATAAGATGAAAAAAAATATATAAGGGAAAAAAATGATTAAAAAAATTATTCATCTTTTGACAGATCCCAGAGTCAACATTGACCCTCTATCTTGGAGGAAAGATATCATTGCGGTGGGTGTTTTGGGAGCTGTTGGGGTCGCACTCGCATTGCTAACTGCGGCGATTGCATTATGGGCGTCCAAGTCGAAGAAGCGTAAGCTTGAGAGACTGGAACGACGTAACTCCATCAGGCAATCCTTACATTCCTTACGATCGGTCGGTTCCACGTCCGGCTTCACGGAACTGGCTTATCGCCGAAAGCCTATCGCGGTAAATATGCGACAGCCGAGCGAATAAATGCAAATGGTTTTTAGAATTAACGTACATAATAGAGATTAAGACTATACAACTTACATTAATTGAAGATTTTAAATGAGTAAATGGTTGAATCTGATTTTAAAAATTAGGAAAATTAGTACTTTTGGTTTAAAAAAATTTTTATATCCTTAAGAATAGATTACATTTTAAATTTATGAATCATTTCAGATTTTATAAATAAGATTTCTTTAGAAATAATAAAATGAAAAATCTCTTAGAATATTTCAAAATTTACATGCATAAAGAATTTAAAAAATCTAAGAAATTCTAAACAAATTGTACTGAAATTCTGAAAATTCTAAAACTTTTACATAAAAATTCTGACAAATTTTTAGGTTGGACATTCCTAAATAATAACTAAATAATCTTTTTTCATAATCATATTTTAGACCAAACATTCCACGGATACGCTGAACTCAAATTACAAGCGCATGCTGAACGGTGGTAGCCTAGATTCGATGGACAAGTCACAACTGAACTCTTCAATAGAGGATAATCAAAGTTACGATGTGTACGAGGCTCATAATCCACGATATTCACCGAGCACGAGCGACTTTAAGAGTACCGCGCAGAAATACGGTGTGGCGCAGAGTGTCGATAATCCAGTTTTTGATCTGGCATACCGCAATGAGGGCTTCCGCAATCATTCTACTTTTGCGGCAAGGAACGGTACTCTCGACGGCGCGACCTCCGCCGCTTCTAACTGGTCATCACCCCCGAACATACAATCGACATCAATCGATGAAAGTCCCACAGTGTACGCTAACAACGAGAGCTCGTCGTATCTTAACAATACGCCTACGCTACCGTTGCATTCCAGTATCGCGCTCACCGATTCAATGATCGAATTAAAACGCGATATCGAGTCAACATCGGGCATTTACGATATGGATTACTTAAAACCCTCTTACGACTCGACTACGTTAACTCCAAGTCAGGCGTCCGAGCCTGTTCCGGAATACGCGTCGGATTTTCAGCCGCCGGTACCGCCGCATCCTTATCGCTACGAGGCCGAGAGCAGACCTAGAAGCGAGGCACTATTAGAGACCAACTTCGACACGGGTGAGGAGAAGCCGCTACGCTCGAAGAGCGAGGCCCTGCTCGAGACCAATTTGGATGCGTTCCTAGTCAATGAGCCCACAGAACTCACGCAACTATCAGCGACCGCTCGAAGCAAGAGTCAACCATTAGAAACGGCAATGTAACTCTCAGGACGTCGACAACTCTTAGGCCAGCATTCACTGCAACTCGGACACATCCGAAGTGCGTGCCAAATGTCTTCTAGCGACAAGCACTGCCAGCTATTGCACAATAAGAGATTTTCAATTGTTTATAACAATGTACGCTGCCGACTTCCGCAACTCGTGATGTTATTTCCAATGATCGTGAATATTGGGATTGACACGCACAGTCAGTCCCCGTTGAAATGACCGGAAATGGAGCGGATATTCGTTGTTTGATGCAGAAAATGATGAAGATTTTCACATTGTGAAAAAACTTTGCGTTAAATTGTAATCTGATACGTTAAAAAATATTACGATAATTATTACGATACAACATGCTGACATAGGACGTTTTCCAGTAAGAGATACAGTTGACACTGTAATACAATGAATTGTAAGAGCTGGGCCGAGAAAAAATGTCAGGCGCTCCATCGGTGCCGGGACTTGAACTGAGGCCTCGTAGTTGTTCGTATTAGCAAGCAACTGTCTCGTCGCGGAACCACACAGTCTGACGGCAGAAACTTAGTTTATACCTTACAGAATCATTACATCTTTGTCAATGTTAAACAAGGATGACATGATTCATTGTGTTACACTGTGTCTCTTATTGGAAAACGTCCCATGTTCAGTAAATATGCGAGTTTTGGATAAATCCACTGAATTCGCGCTTGAGATGAGAAAAATGCATATACGTACATATACTCTCTAAATCTCGAAGAGTAGATTTACTAATATTAAAGTAATTGCAATAATCACTCCAAAAGAGGATTGTCACTCTAATTTCAGTAATCACGGGCATTCATAGGCTAGGAGTAAATTTTTTACTCAAATTTTTAGAATGGCTATGTGGCACAACCTGTGCAATATTTTATTTCACTTTAATTTAGAGTAAAGAACGCTTTGTGAAGCTCTTAACAGAGTTGTGGATGTTTTCTCGTAAGAAAGATTCGACGTCACAATTGTATAGAAATCGAAAATGATTAGTTAGAGCAACTTCTCTCCACATTATGGCGACTATTTTTTTATTAGGATGAACGATAAGTACTAAATCGATTGATCTGTATCTACTTTGTACTTTGTTTGTAGGAAGTTAAAAACGACAAACTTAAGAATAATATCTGTTGAACATTATAATTTCAAAAAATTTATACATGTTAGTCTATATACGTTATTCTTCTAGGAATTTACTCCAATTTATAGAATGCAATTTAACTGTTAATTAGAATGGCAAATCACTCCAAGTGCACAGGCTCAATTTTCATTTCATTATACTTGCATTTCACTCATTTCGAGTGATATTTCACTCTTCGAGTTTTACGGAGATATAAGATTTTCGCGGTAATCACCCGTTAAAACTTGGGTTTAAAGAGAGAGTGTTCATTACGTATAATATATATTTAAAGCAGAAATTTAACGTTTTGCTTTAAATCTTTTTTTATATATATATATATATATTAAAACTTTATATTAATAGAGTGTTAGATATGTATAGTTGAAATGGACTGCTTCACACAGTATCATAAAGATCTCAACATTCAATTCAGTCAATCGTTAATGACTTTCAGAAATTATACGCGTACTTGTTACATCTTGTGACCGTAGATGTTCTAAAGAGGATGACTGTACAACGACGCGTGTTACTTAATCCCAATCATATCCACAAATGATATCTAATATCACTAATTTAATAGACTGTCAATAACAAGACCGTCATTGGTCAATTAAGTGAAGCAAGTGAAACTCCAGTCACTGGAAACTAAGCTTGTTGGTAATCTTTAAGAAAAATCGATTGTTAAGAACTTTTTACGATACAATAAACATATATAACGTTATACACATTATTTGATGATAGATATTTATTGTCAGAAGCAGAGCCGAAGGATACATATTAATTTTAACGATATAAATAAAAAAAATTGACTAATTCACATTGTTGACCTTGTTG
Source organism: Cyphomyrmex costatus (assembly GCF_001594065.2). Taxonomy (NCBI): domain Eukaryota; kingdom Metazoa; phylum Arthropoda; class Insecta; order Hymenoptera; family Formicidae; genus Cyphomyrmex; species Cyphomyrmex costatus. Next base: position 419,329 of record NW_017280267.1, read on the forward strand.
CAACTAAGCTGTGAAAATAAAAGTAGACATCATATTCATAATTGTATATTCTCATTGCTCTTTGTTTGACAAATGATGTGTATATCAGAGCAATCAAAAAGTTTCTTGTTTTTTTTTAATCTAACGTCTCGTGCTAACAATAAATATAGGAGTTACCAATCTGTTGCGGATACACGGTGTTACACTGCCAAGCATGTTCAACGTCCGTACGTAGGTAACTCTCACGAGTATTAATAGAGTAATAAATTAATTGCTTTAAGAATATTCTACGTTACAAAGCTTAGCTATAAATAAATATACTCTATTTATTGAACACTCGCGCGCCGAGATATAAATTTTACGAAGATATGTTTGAGCATTAAAAAAATTTTTAATACGCTGCTTAAAAAACTTATATATAGGCGAATTATATTCTTTCTCAAAGATAATTTTACGTAGTATTTGATAGACTTACCGTTTCCATTAAGTAAGATCTCGTTGATCTTGTTCTTACCGAAAGCATTTTCATATACCTGCCTTTAGCGAAATATCCGTCCATACACGTAGATTTAGCGTAATCGTGATTAATCGCCTTTTTAGGCTTCGAAGTGAGCGATAAATAGGAATGTAAGTAAATTTTTGCTACGTAATTGTTAAGATCGCCGAGCGAATCGCAGGATTCTTGAAAGAAAAGGAATATATGTGTGCATGTGATATGTACCTATTAGCAGAACGCGAAGGCACTTGCACAACGTCTGTAATGTATATTTATTATATAAATATTTGCAACGTTTTATTAAGATTTTAATTGACAGGTTAATTGACGTGCCACAAGTTCTCTCATAGGTATCTGTGCGAATGGAAACTTGATGTCACAAGGCTGCCTTACATGTACATGTCGCAGAAGTAAGATAAATAAATTTAGCAAATCTAAATGATCATGTAAAAATTACTAATATCCAATAATTTCACAAACTACATTCCATTCCTATTCATTTTTTTTAGAAAACTGATTTATAATATACTGATTATGAAAGAAAAATGTTCGGTATAATAAATTATGGTGAATAATTGTTGGCAATTTATAGTCGAAAACCATGTAGTGTTTCCGGATATGGAATTGTAAATTATTATTGTTATTATTATTATAGCGATATTAATTATAATAATAGGAGTTCTTGACCATAATTATTTTATATAATATCTTATAGTCATAAATATCAAACATTTTCTCTCATTGTAAGTGTAGTATTGCGATTTTTTTTTGCTCCAAACTCTAAACTCGTTTTTTCGGCAAAGTGATTTCTGCGCTATCTTAAACCGTAATCTCAAATTAAAAACAAGTTGGCCAAACATCAACTATAAAATTCAGAGCTTAGAACAAATTAACGTTACAACTCGAAGCTTAAAACAATAAGAGACTTAGCACATCTATTATATGATAGATCGAGATAAACATGGTTATTTCCAATAAAAAACGTTTTTGACATTATCATAAGTCGCAAATTCTAAGCTTTCAACGAATCGAGTTAATCCAAAAATTAGTTGTAAAGTTTAGAGCTTAAGCACATTAACGTCACAACTCGAAACTCAGAGCAAGACTCCGTAATCAATTTTCACGCCAGGAATACATAGGATAAATGTAAAGAACAACGAGTACTTCAAAACAATATCGAATATATTAATATTAATATCGTCAAAAGATAACATAATTAAATATCAGGTTACTATATTCGTCGCAGCCGTTTTTTTTTTCTCGGACCGCTGGAACGAACATTGGCATAAGGAGATTCTTTCTACGTCTAACAATATAATGGACGAAGAAGTTCCACGGTGCCACACTCGATGTGGCTGCAACGCGGTTTACGTCAGTTTACGTATCAGCGAAACGGCTTTTACTTCGACTTGTGCGTCTTTAGAGACGCGGGCGAACATAATTTCTTCGGCTCTGGTAGATATGTATAATAATCTAATATTAAAAATATGTAAATTCATAACTGTGCATTTGTGAACATATATATATATATATATATAATATAAAATATGATATATATATGTATATACACACAATCTTTTTCTATTATATCTATACATGTGTAAAAGAAGGCTCATCTCGAGATCGCGCAGTCAGATACCTCCGTTGCTTATGGATGCATTTGAATAGTGGTACGCGTTATCGCAGTCTACAAAGACATATACATATGCAACGAATAAAATTAACTTGATTGTAATTATCAGCATCGACGCGCAGGCTCCAATAACCTAAGTATTGCACCTGGTTTTATTAATGATAGACATTATTCGCAAGAGAAACTATCTACAATTTCCTTCTATCTATACATTAATACATACACAGGATGTATATCTTTAAAAACACCTACGAACCATATAACGCTATTCCGCGGATCAAAAACTGAGTTTAAAACCTATAAACCATTTTGCAATTTTTTTGCACAAATTTTTGATTAGGAATAACACTAGTTCGTAAACGCTTTTTAAGATATATCCTGTATATATAAAAATGTGTATGTAATATATATTATTAACTATATATAGTAATTATATAACAATATGTCGACGTTGTAAAAAGAAAAATTACAAGTATTCGTTCAGCAAAGTCGGCATTGATCAAACCAGGCGTCAATTCGAGCCATTTTAGCGTTCCTCAGCACCGGAGGCGCACCTGCTTGATCTCTATTGCACGAATTAGTCTACGAGACAATTATTAACTATTGCACCAGTCGTGCGTGATCACACGTACGGTAACGACAATACGACGAACGAGCCTTTCGCGAGATGCGGGGGCTGTATTCGAATTGCGGAATCGCGGCAGTCGTGCCCTAACAACGTTTTTCTCATTGATAGAACTGGTGCACATTCAATGCATATTAAAGTCGCCGTACACTAATTTAATCTGAATGAAATAGTAAGATTCATCTCAATTAATAAATGTATACATATATTGCTTAAAGTATGTGTTTTATTAAATAACACAATAAAATGTATTAAGGACTTTGCGATTCAACTTGACTGGTTAAAACAGCAATTTAAAATGCACTGAGTGCGCACCAATTCTAACAATGTAAAATGCTATAAGTTGCGATCGTCAGAATCGAATCGTCGAAGCGAGCGCTAAAGTCTCAAAATTACCGTAAAGGACTAAGAAAAAGGAGCAAGGAAGAATCACACGCACCAGACGAACCAATCGCGCGCAATCTTGTTCACTATCGTTATGTTTGAGCGAAGCAGAATGGACCGCACGAATAAAAACGTCGAGGCAAGAGAACAAGAGCGAAGGCACATATTAGTGATTATATGGGGGCCAGATTAATGCTTTTTATTAATAATTAGCAAACTAAAAAAAATAATAGCTAAAAAATATATAATTCTATCAATTTTTTCTTTGAAAAGCAGTTGAAGAAATCTATCATTTATGTGTATCTATCAGGAGACGCGGTAGTGTCTCTGGCCATGTTCAAAAAACTACTAGTTAATTAAAAAATTTAAAAGATTAATAATAGACACTACAAGTCTCTTATCTCGAGCAAAGCCCATTTTTGAGGGGTACATAACTACTAAAATATAAAGAAGTTTGAATCGCACGTAATATATCCTGAAAGGCGGCATCGTCACGAGTAATTTGAACTAAAAAAGTTTAAAATCGGTCAAGCTGTTCTAGACATACAAGCGGTCAAAAAGTGATGATTTTCATGAAAAATTAAGGAACGTCTCCTTCCTCTCTGTCCGCAATCGTGTGCATCTCTTTTACCTTTCACACCTCCACCAACTTCGACCCACTACACCCTTTCCCATCGCTCCTCTCTTTCGCTGTATTTCACTCACTTTCGTTATATAATATTTTTAAATCATTTTTTATATGTATTTGTAATATATTTGTACTCTAAAAAGTAATATCCTAAAAAAATCGTATTATAAAAATGAAAAGATCGAGCCATGTTCAAAAAAAGAGAAGAGAGATTCTCAAAAGTTTACCTTTTTATCTAATAATAATATATTACTACGAAAAGTAACTGATAGTATATTATTATTAGATAAAAAGGTTTAAATTTTTGAGGATCTTTTTTTGAACATGGCTTGATCTTTTATTTTTATGATATGATTTTTTTAGGATCTAGCTTATCAGCCTGATTTCATTCATTGCTGAATATCGACCTTTTCCAATCTTTTCCATTCTATATGGTGTTTGGAAGGAAAGAGTTTGGTACCAAAAGGCCACGCTTGTCATGCTTGTTGGCGAGTGTACATATATATCCGCTGATATATGAAACCAACAGTTTTTAACGTCAAATTCGAACGGCAATGACAAAGATATTCTCGAAAGTTTGTCATTGCCTTCCGAGAAGTGACGATCACTTGGATCTTTGACATAGAAAGTAGTCACGCTACGCTCTGCACTATAACCGCTACAAGTTGAACAAATATCATTTGTAAAATTATATATTTTTTTAGTTGATAATTTTCTATTTTCAAATTGAAATGTACGCGCGCGTGCCTATGTATGTGTGATATGAGGAAGGGAAAGCGAGAGAGGGAAGGAGAGGAAAAGAGGAGAGAGAGAGAGAGAGAGAATAATTAAAGAAGTTAAAAGTATAGATTATAGAAAATGATATGAGAAGGTATTTCTTATCTTCATCATTTTCATCACGAAGTAAATTGTATGTTACAATTTAGTATGTCTAGAAATATTTTCCTATCAAATATTGCAAACTTCACTGAAGCAAGTAGTACTTCATAGTGAGTTTATTTTATTTGGCCTTTCCAAAAAAAAAATTAATGTCTTTTTTTGTTTTTATTACTGTCTACTAAGAGCTTTCATTTTTATTCGTACGATCCAATGAGTCTTGACGATTTGGATGCGGACTGTTTGCTATTAACTTTAACAAGAAAGTCGATATATAATATTATACTTAATTGAACCTTGGCAATTAATATCGCTTGGCAATAATTATCACTTTCCGCAAGACAGGGAAGAAAATTTCACCAGCCCCGGCAAAGTGTTAATTTGATCATACTTGTATCCGCAAATCCGAAATCATGTAATTGAACTATACAAGCGGCTAAATCTGTCGCGATTGAATCTTTAACTTAACAATTTATAAGTTCGAAAGATATTTCACTTATATCTACATACTCCTACACATATATCGTAAGTGTCAAATTATAACGCTAGCGTAATATGTGCTGATCGTTGATTAATGTGTCGATATATCTCTAGATCAATAGAACAAACGCGGATTAATGAATGGACAGAACGGGATAGCGAAATTCGCTCTCGGGGAAAGGAAGTGAGAGACTAACGGAAGACTTTTGTAATATTTGCTGTTTTAACGTAAGAAATAAGCGCCGTCGTCATTTAACAGCGTGCACCTACTGAAAGACATTGAGAACGTACATTTGAAAAAAAAAAAAAGGTAAACTAGAAGAAAGTGCGACACGGATTTAACAATTTATGACCGAATGACAAAGGACTGAACAAGTATACATACTCCTATGACTGTGTTCCAAATTTACTGCCAGCGTTGAAAATGCTACAGTTTATGTTACGTGCACTATAAATTTTCAATATAGGCAGTCAATTTTGCAACATAGTCTATGTATATATATTGTATTGTATACATATATATATATATATAAACTTTCATCTTAAATATTAAAAATTAAATTAAGTAATATTCATAAAACAGCGCATGTAAAATTTGAAAGAGAAAAACCTAACGAGACATAGTCTGTGATGTAACGCCGATTCTAAATATCATCCATGATATATTTGATACAAATCGAACGCGTTTAATTGCAAAAGCGAGTGCGCGACACGGGCTACATCTTTAAATATTGTCCAATACAATCGCTTACAACGATCGGTAAATATAAGTATTATTTACAATCTATTTAATGGGTAATTTGTTTATCTTGTATACATATAATCCGAGACGTGTGCGAATCGGTTGCTCATATATATCTATTCCCGCGAGCTCTTTCAACTCGACGCAGGTAAAAGTACGCGAGGATTAAAGTCCAATTGCCGTCATTGCAAGAAGGAATAAAACAAAAAAAAGCGAGAGGAAAATTAAGCTATGGCGCGAACAAAAAACTTGAACAGTAAGCCGTAAGTAGCACGCAAATCAACATTTTGAAAGCAATATTTACTACTGTTTACGTTATTGCTCAGATTGGCCGATTTGCTTACTGCTTATGTCATATTGCCTTACGCGTTTTTTTGTGCCATGACTTTTAAAAGGAGGAGAATGCGATACACGGTTCGTCTCATTTCAGGAGAGGGGAAATTCGGAACAAACGACGAGAAAGAAACGACACCGCTGTGCATTGCGCCACAACGGCTCCTATCTATCTCTAGACTAGAAAGAAACGCGCCGCTACGACGACGCGTCGGAAATTTACGAGGGAGAATAGTTTCCTTTGGGAAAATACGTATAGAGGAGAAATTACATCTTTACATTTGCACTTTGCCTTGTACGTCTACATCAACGTACGATGTGTTCGAAAAATAAAAATATCGTTAAACCTCGTCGACGTCAATAATAACGAGGATCATTCTCTCAAGGATTGCCCTTGAAACGCCTTTTTTCCAAACGATTTTAATTGGTCCTAAAAGTGTCGACCGCTCATCTCACCAACTCGAGATCGCACGTCATCTAGGAGGCAAGGAACTGGGACAGGCAAGAGGGTCCGGTTGAGGAAATCAAACCATGAAAACCTCAACGAAAGGATTACACTCTGTCTGCGGTGGAGGCAGCGCTGCCATGCGTTTATCCAACTCCACTCGTGGTAGGTACGCCTCGATACGCACGTCAGGTCCCGTGGCTGTGGTTGTCGCCAGCGTCGTTGCTCCGGGTGCTAATTGCAGACATTCTGCTGGCGCTAACTGCATTCACACAATATATGATATAATAATCTATTATCTGCAATAACTGCATTCACACACACACACACACACACATACACAATTTATCTAGTACAGTCGCTAAGAGCGAGAAATATATTCAAGATAGTCATTAATTTGAACACACCATATATACCATGGAATGTCTTAGGATACTCTAGTTCTACATATATATTAATTAAATTTCTTCTTCTTCTTACGTTAGGCCAAATCTGACTTGTGTTACACCTCTCTCATATGCTTGTGGTACGCACGTTATTTATTCAATTGGCACAAGCATATGGGACCTACAGTTTTAATGCCGGTTCCGAACGGCGGATTTTTCGAGAGGTGCTTTTGTGGGCAAGAATTCTCTCGGAAGGCCTTGCCGGCCTTTCCTAAGAGGAGACATATTACGAGCATAAATATTTTAGTTCTTACCGGGAATCAAACCCGGAACCTCTAGCATCACAGACCAGTGCGCTGTCTGCTATGTTACACTTGTGTTCAACTAAATGTGTAAATGCTATTTATGTACATGTTATTATATTTATCGCAAATTATTTCATAATTAAAAAAATTTTTTTGAGTAATAAACACAAAATTACAAAAGAGTGAAATTAAATGATATTAAAAATGTTACAACGATTTATAAAATATAACAAACATTTTGATCCTTATTGGATCATGTTCGGTATCATACAATGTATACAATATATAATAAAATTTGTAATTTTATTTTCTGAATACTGGATATGTATACAGTTTACACTTTCTATTGGAATTATTTATAAAAAAATAGAACCAGATAAATATGATACAAGAAAGGATTTCAAAAAGACACGAGGCTTTACTCACCAGAGCAGCTTGCTGAGGAATGGGCGCGATACCGCCGACGTTTGCGGGGGTGTAATAATTAGTCGGGCTAACCGGCGGTGAAGGATAAGGCCAGTAAAAGATAGGTGGCGGATAAGGCGTTGCGAATTGCGGCGGACCACGAGGCAACATCGCGGCCGCAGATGGAAATATCGCCACGGGTGGTGGTGGCAACATGCTGCCCCCTAAGAAAAAAGAAAGAAAAAGGACAACAATCAATGTTCGATCAAGATGATCTGGACGGTTTAATTAGATCAACGCAAATAAAAAGAAGCAGTCGTGCTTGTAGAATCCATTGCAATTCGTGGATCCCCTTTTTAATCAATTTATAATCAATCGATTTGTCAGGTCAGCTATCTCTCGCGATTTGTAATATCGATACTTAACGTATCGTTGATAGAAAAAAAAGAGGGACTCGCAGTACCCACAATCGTCCATTATGTATGTACAAACGTAAAGAAGAGTGCCCACTATGTAACCACTCCACAATTACGACGAGTGACATCGTGCAGATCCGCAGAGATGTTTCTAGAAGCACACAAAGCGTTTCTCATTTAGTAATGCACCAGTATACAGTCGAACGTATTCAACAGCGTGTTTCGCACTATGAAAGTGAAATTAGTGTGAGATACTTATTTTTTTCTTTTTTTAATGAAACAACCACTAAGATCTAACTTTGTACGCTGCACGATTTCACTTTCAATTAGATTGATCTTAGTACGATTTGAGCAAACGTTCCGTTAGATGCACGTAATTGGTCAACAGATATTTTCAATTCAAGCAATTTCAATTTTTTTCATCATAGAATTCATCGACTCAAAATAACTATTTTTTTTCTGAAGCGGAATCCGACTGTTGCCTGAAAGATGCTGAAAATCTGTGGAAAGTGAAGGGGATTACTTTGATTAGGTTAATATTCATTCTTATAATTTTATATCAAAATTTGGTCAAAAATTTGATCGAGAATTAAGTTGTAGACCTAATAAAGCTAGATTCTCTGATATCATTACCAAAAATTATCTCCTCGCGCATGCTCAAAACGTACAAAGAACGTAGTTATCCAAAGGAATAATGATTTGGACTTGGCCTACCTGGAAGCACAGAAGTTAGTATTTGTAGGTCCCGCTACCATAACAGCAATCGACACTGCACCATTGTAACACGATGTATATAATGTATATCTTATATATATATATATATATATACACATACATATATATATATATATAATATGTAATGCAGCACCACTTGCGATTTCGCCCCTCTGCCAAATCACCAGATACACGCAGATTCTCACTCTCTTTTTCTCTCTCTTTCTACCTTTCCCCTCTTTCTCTTTCTACCTTCTCTGTCTCTCTCTCTCTTTCTCTCTCACACTCTCTCTCTCACTCTTCTCTCTTTTGCCTAGCGAAAAAGCCTTTTTGCGTGCGCCATTTTGTAACAAAAGTACAGCCTACGTACGTATCACTTATCTATCTGAAAAGATGTTTAAAAGTTTGAAAAAAATTAATAAATCACATACAACAATTATTTTAAAGTTATTGCATGATTTGAGTAAATATGATTTGAACAAAGATGTGACACGGATAACAAGCTGTCATTTTGCACAATTTAAAGAAAAAAAAAACGTGGATTCGTATCGCATTGGGCTATTTGCAGGCGGAAACGTGTAACACAATGGAAGGAATAAGTAGATTTACTAAACTAGTTTCTAATAGACCGATGGGATGATCGGCATAGCAAAAAGCAACGACTCATAAGTATTGGCCACATTGAACTTTCTGATAACGTTCAACTTGAATAAATCAAGAATCTCATCATGTCGAAAGAATGAGTAATCACGAAATGGCAGAGGAGACACATACAAGTCGATATTCATAGTCGGACGAACTTATTTTTAAATCGTCTTAAGTAATGTCTTAGGATGCCAATCTATAATTGGCTTGTGACATTTTAAGACGGTTTTAAATATAAGAACCAATTATGAACCGGTCTCATTATTAAAGATATCAGTCTTTCGATTGAAGATAGAAAGGAAGGAAAATTCACGAACAAAGTGTCAGAGAAATGGATAGAAAGGGGGGGAGGGAAAGGGAGAGAGAGAGAGAGAGAGAGAGAGAGAGAGAGAGAAAGAGAGAATTTTACGCGCGAAAGGAAGAAAGACAGAACAAAAACAAGGAGAACGAGCGAGAGAAAGAGAGCTAAGAGTTACGACACAGAAATCTCCAACTTGATCTGTAGATACCAAAGATACCTGTGAGCCCAATAAAAAAAATGTATAGAACGTAACAAGATACGCGGTGGTTGCAATCTTCAGCGGTTTTTTCTCCAACAAGATCTTGCGGAAGTTTCAAGCTCGGCATTTTAAAGAGAAAACGCATTCTCCTCGAATACTCTATCACTTACAAGTAACGCTTCGTCTCGCTCGAGAGAGATGCGGAGAGCGAGACGGCGCGGCGCAACGGGATCAGACGCGAAGAGTGCAACCACCAGGCGACGTAATATAATCAGGGTAAGAGTCCACCAACCCGGCAAGCAAAAAGATATATATCCACAAGGCACATTTATTAAACATGATCGTTTTTACCGTCGATATAAAAATCGTCGATATACAAAGTGTATACAAGGAGATAAAAAAAAAAAAGATTGTACCGCGTGTGTATGTGTGAGTGTGCGTGTGTCCTGCTTCTCGGGAGGAGATAAAAGAAAAAACTCTTGAGGAGAGGAAAATGTCGGGGCAGGGATAAAGATATGAAGATGATGAGCTTTTTTTTTAAGCTCCTGTTGTTGTCTCGCTAGGACATCTTCACGCTTTCGACGTATACTGTTGGTCATTAAAATTGCAATGGAAAGAAAACGTATCATATTGAAATTTATCAAATGTACAGGTCATACGGTAAAATATAAAAATGTGCTATATTTCTAATAAAAACACCGAACTGTAATTCTAAACTCCATCTATCATAAATAACCCGCCGTATAAATATAATATCACTTCTCACATTTATCTTGAGGTTGTAATTTTAATGACCAGCAGTATACACTTGTGCTAGAACACTCCGAGATGCACCCCTATGGTATGGAAACGACGTAAAAGGCGACCGATTCTCATCGCTTTTCTCGTCGCGTCCGCCATATAATGATTCACGTCAAGATGTAAGAATACCAGGTGTAACAAACGCAGATATTGCGCACAATACTTGCTGAATATAACTAATTTCTAATTGGTAGCAAATGTTTAATTAGTCATCCAACTGATTGGTGATTCACGAGAATGTTATACCTAGTATTCTTATACACATGGTACCGGTATGGTCCACGTGATACATCCGCGTGATGAACGCCTGTCCATTCGAATCGTCTCGCCATGTTTCACTATCTCTATGATATCAATTAATGCTACAACCGAGTCAGGAGATATAGTCCCGACGTTTTAAAGATGTCAGAGAGATGCATATCCCAAGTTCCTTAATCTCAGGACGTTGATTCGAAACGGCAGATAATCGCCTTGCGTCTTCGCTGTCAAAGACGATGTTTATGTTTTCTGACAACTATGTTTCTCGTTTTGTTTTAGTCCACGAAATCATGGTTAACGTACCACCGTCGTCTCATCTAACGTCCCAAGATTAAATAAACGATCATTTACCATGTAACTATGCCCGACATACGTTCCTTCTTTTTTTTCCTTTTTTTTCAAACGGTCCTCAATTATCTTCAAGTAAATAATTTTCTCAAACAGTTACGTTATATTTAAATATACAGAAAAATCGGATAAAGAATACGTAAAATAACGAATACTTTACTGCAGTTGCTATGACAGAATAGATAGAGAGTTGCTATGGCAGCTCACAAGGGAGCACAATCAAGTGTCCTCCAATTTTAGTAAGCTTCGGATATATTAATATGTAGAAAAAAATAAAAGAAACTTATGTTTTTATAAGTGCTTTCTAGTATGTTTTAAGGGAACGAAAACCTTTTTTAAAAAATAATTATTTTTTTCTTTTTAAGTGAATATCGTCTAAATCATAGAAAATATTTAAAAAATGTTTCAAAAAAATGTTAAATGATTTCAAAAGTACTTATAATAATGACAGAAAAAATTTTCTATTAAAAAATACCTTATTTATATAAAGAAAATAATAAAACTTTAATATTATTATAAAATACAAAAACAAAAAAAAAAGTTTTTTTAATAGTTTTGACAGTTCAGACTAAAGATCTTAGATCTCAGTCTGGTCGTAAACGATTTCGCCAAAATTCTACGAGAGAGACAGTTACGTATGCCTTCTCCTCGTATACCATATATGTATATTGTACAATCACACTCTAATTAATATTGTTTCATTCTTTAAACTTAATTAAAGTTATAGAGTTACAATATGTGTTAAAGTGAGATAGTATATATATAGGAAAAAAGAATATACATATATCTTTCTCGTTTTAGGATTTTGTCGAAAGCACCTGTGACTAAACTTTGATATAGGATTTGTAGTTTGGACGACATTCACTCAAAAAGAAAAAAACCGATATTTTTAAGGCAGGATTTTCTTAACAAAAAAGCGATTATAAAAAAAGTACGTCTCTTATTTCTTTTATATTTTAATATATTCGAAATTTATTAGATAAAAGAAGGGACACTTGATTGCGTTTCCATGTGAAATTACATCAAGGACACTCGCTATCGATTCTGTACGGTAGTACTATATTAGATACTATATAGGATTATAGCAAATAAAATTCTGTAACAATAACCGCAAGACGTAGACTTTTTTTTAGATCTACGTAAGACAGACAGTACCAACAGAAATAGAAATAACAGTAAACTTATCAATAAGACGAATTTTAATCGATTTTTACGTAACGTAAGTATGTGTCAATGCTGAAAAACTATCAGCGTCGCGATTTATGGGGGGACTACATACGCAGTATATAAAATTCACACAATTATAATAAGCACTGTGATCCAGCTTCGACCGTAAATGGCTTTCTTCTTCTAGTTTATTATTGTTTATCAATTGTATGGTCTTAAAAATATTCTAGTATTTACGTAACGTTACATGCAGATAATTTATATACAGATGTTGGGCATCAAATTATGTAGATCTAAAGCAATATCCTGATTCGTTCATTGGCTTAAGTTTACGTCTTATGGTTATTGCTACGGAATTTACTTAAGGGTATATTCTACTTTATCGTGTCAAAAAAATCGATTTTTTTTACATTTTTTCAATCGTTATAGTCTGTAGAATATCTCTGTCAAATTTTATACAAAAATTTACAATATTAACGAAGTTATCCTGAGCACGATAAGAATAAAGTAGAAACTTTAACGGACGCGGACCGATTGCGTCAAGTAGTATCAGGAGACGCGGTAGCGTCTCCGGCCATGTTCAAAAAAACTGTGAGACGCTACAAGTCTCTTATCCAGAGCCATCAAAGTCCATTATTGGGTTACTCTATGCAGCCAGATGATGCTATATATAGCTCAAGAGATGATCCTTTGTGTCTGTGAAATTTTGTTCAAAATTTCCTTTATAAAAGGTAAGTTACTAAAATTACCCATTATTCGTAAATGCATGAGAAACTTTAAACGCATTTTTCTCGAAATGACTTTTTTCAAATCGGGCGTGTATTTCTCAAGAACTATTGAACCGATCAACTTGCGCTTTGGCACACATGTAGTATACATATTACACTACCGTTTGACCCTCCAACTTTTTGATATCTTCAAAATTACTATTTTTTCGAATCGAAAGAAATGAATATTTTTTAGTAAAAATTTGAATACTTTTTTTCAAGTGCAGTCATTTTGTCAGCTTTTCTTCTAATAATTTATTACAGGGCCAAACGGTAGCTACATTTGTAAAGAATAAAACAAAAAAAATTCGTTTGTTTCAGATGACGAGGACGATAAGCAATCATCACGCCCGACGAAAGCAAATTTTTCAAGCTTGATCTCTATGTATTTATTTATATCTTTTATAATTAACAATAGAACGCTTTGTAAAAATTCGAGTTAGTATTTCAAACATAGACAAATATAAAATACATAGCATTAGCTGTATATATTTAACAATTTTTACAAATTTAATATCTAAAAATCGTCTTGAAAATGAATAGTCAAAGTAGAATACCCCCTTAACGGAAAGTTTACATTGCGCGAAATATAATTATTCTGAACTCCCAAAAAATGGACTTTGGAATAAGACTTGTAGTGTCTATTTTGAACATGGCCGGAGACATTACCGCGTCTTCTGAGGATCACGCGTTGAAAAAAGGAAGATTAACTTGTTGCAAGGCTCGAGAGAGATAAGAGCGTGAGAGGCATCTCTTTTTTTCTGTTGAATAAAATACAACGCCTAGAAAGATAGTTCACTGATCATAATATATACGTAATCGACTACGAGAGGGGTTAAAAAGAAAAAAAAGAAAGAAAAAGGTCGGGTCCGTTATGCAATCGTTTGCGAAACGTAGATACACGGCCGGAGGAAAGTTACGTATCCCTCCATGTAACCACACAACATGCAAACCAAAATCGTTTCACATACCCGTTGGGCCGCGAAGCAATACTAATCATGACAATCTCGTGTATGTGTCTAGCTATAAATGTTCTCCAGTATTCTAACAAAACACATAAGTATATGTATATTTAAAAAACCGTGGCAAGAGGAAGAAATGAAATTACCATAAACAACACTTCGCGATCCGCGCGACAGAATCAAGATCGGCTTCGTAAGAGAGGACCGGCTCTTCTATCTCCGCGGTTCATTGCAAACAGTGGAAGCCCGTTTAATCGGTTAATTGGCATGGCAGTGGGTGAGGTATTTGGCCGTCTTTACAAGAATAAGATCGGCGAGCTGCATCCTTTCGATAAAGCCGATGCTCGATTCCCTAGTACACCAATCTATCTATCCAATCTATGTATCCGTCTCTCAGTGTATAATTTCACCAACTACACTATTACAAAAGATATTAGGCCGTAAGCCAGCTTTGAAAGAGTAAATACGCCGACACCACAGTTAAATCACAAGCCGCGAGAGCATATACAGAGACGGTAGCGTGTTTAATTCCGCTTTTTCTCTTCGTTTCCCCACGTTATCAAATACTCTCCAAAACCAAGAGTCTAATTATTAATGCACATATTCGGTATACTAAGATATTAACTGTCACACACGATGGAATTAGTGTTGGATCACATCCATGTAAAGTAGGCGTGATTATTAACGATATTGTACTACAAATGCAGTGAACGCTATGCGGTACAAAAAGTGTGTATATGTGTATGTATGTATGTATGTGCGCGCGATTTTCCCCAAGTATAAGATAACAGAGCAAAACGAATTTTGTGTGTGCTTTATTGTAGGAATTTGTGATTCACATATATTAATATTCTAGTTTAAATTAAAGCTTGTATGTTACAATCCTTGAGAAAGAAAGATTAACAGGAAAGAGAGAAAAACAGATTAGCGATAAAGCCAATTAAAAGCAAACAAATTTGTTTGCAAATAATTAATGACAAAAATTTATTTACACATAGATTGTAACATACATGCGTAATAGATGCCACATATAAAAGAATCTATAATACGTCCGAATTAGAATTTTAGAATATATAACATTGGATGGAATGTCCATTTTACACTTACAATTAGCTTAATAAAATATTTCTAGCAAAATATATAAATCATTTATATATATACACATATATAATATATACATACATACAATATACATATATATATATATATATAAATGAATATTTCTGATAATATCGACTTGTAGACTTTTTTGAGACAGAAACTTCTCGTTGGGCATTTTTTCACCGATATTAATAAATCAGATTAGACATTTAAAAATATATAATCATCCAAAATTGCTTGAACATCATTATTGTAATACAAAATAGAAGTATATCACTAGGAAGAAATCATATATTACGTTAAAAAACTTTACAATGATTATTTTCACAGACTTTAACACGTAATACATTGATAAGAAAACTCTTGTAGCAAAAAATACTTGAAAAATATTAATGTCTCAAATAACTCTTCTAGCATTCGATAAAATCCAGGATTATACTATCTGTGTATACTATGATAATTCTTATATGCTCTGTAAATATATATATATGTATGTATATATGTATACATATATATGCATATATAAAAGGGAGCATGCGTGGATTATTGAATTCTGAGAGCCAGACAAAGTACTTCGTGTTCACATTGCATTAGATAAGGCACTTCGTTACGCTCACGTGGAAGAGCTGTTTTCGTCCACGCGATCTTCCACAGGTACTTGGTAAACACGCGATTACGAAAGAATATGTACGCACGCTAAATGGAATTTTATATATCACTATCATTACAATTAATATGTTTACCAAGATTAGACTTGTTGCATAAATGCATTAGGATAAGAAAAATAAACCGTTTTGTGATAGTTAAGTACCGTCGTGTAAGTAACGCCCGAATTTGTACCAAGCATTCCTAAACGTTAGGTACACCTTATCGACTGGACAAACGTTGTAAAGACGTTTCTGCCAGACTTGCATGGAATACGAAACGGAATGTCGTAGATATCGCGAATAATTACAACGCTTACTCGCTAAGAATGTACATAAATCCGTTAAAGTAAGTCGTATTGTCGGTAACACGGCAATTCCCGCGTAGCATACGTATTTCCGCGCGAATAACAATAAATTCTTGCTCGTTTGGAGAAATCGAGGCAATTGTTTCCGTTCTTCTCGCGTGGAACTCAAGGAAGAGTCTATAAAACGAAGCTAATAGAGATAGATGCAGCAACGCATCAGATCTGGGGATAAAACTGAGCTGGGTAAGGCAAGCCCGGAGCCGCGGTCGGAGCTGGCGCGTGAAACGCCGCTGCCGGTGTGTGCCAAGTACGTTTTGCGGCGACAGTACCCGCTGTTGCGTCAGCGGGAAAAGCGGCGTCCCACGTTCGCTTTAGACCCATTATCGCGGCCGGGTTCAAGGTTGGCGCGGTAGGTATGATAGGCGTTAACAGCCCATGCGGCGTCGGTGCCCGCAGAATAGGAATACGGGGATGATGAGGAACGTTAAAGAGCAAAAATGGCGTAGCCGCCGCAGCCGCCGCGGCCGCCGCCGCTGCTGCCGGAGTTGTCGGTGGTGCATGAAGAGCCGCAGCTGCCGCGACAGCAGCTGCTGCGGCCGCCGGGGGTGCTACAGCATAGGGAAGTTGGGCTGTCTGAACTACTGAATTTGGGCCCGGTAAAGCTAAGGACTTGCTCGCGGCGGCGGCGGCGGCGGCGGCAGCGACTGCCGAAGTAGGTGAATGGGTAGTCGAGGTAGGAGACGGATTCGATGCCAGGGCCATCAACCATAGGTCTTGATTCCTGATAGCCTGCGCCTGGGCGGCCTGCGCTTGCGCCACCTGAGCCTGCGCCTGAACGGCTTGGGCCTGTACCAGAGCGTGAATGTCCCACAGGGGTGATGGAGGCGGCGGCGGTGGCTGCGCGGTCGGTACCGGTACCGGCACCGGCATCGGTGTTGGCGCAGGCGGATGTGTCAAGGTCGCGGGGGACTGTGTGGTCAACGTACCGGGTGATAGTAGTGCCTTGGTCGACGGTGGTGTTACCGCACCTGTCAATACCAGATTCATGTCGTCGCCGCTGCACTGGAACACTTCGATGTATCGCTGCTTCTTGCCATAGATCATGTATCGATGATGTCGCTGCGTCGCACACGCGTATGCCGATGCCTCGCTGTCCATTTGAATAAACGCCTCGCCAGACGGTTGACCCTGGTGTTTACAAAATTGAAAATTAGAAAAAAATAACGCGAAATTGTCATTAAAGCGTCTACAACTATTGTTAATAATACGCGTGATTTATACATTACTATCCACAATATCGGCTTACATTTTGAAAAAAAAATATAAAGGAAATGTAAATAATTATCTGCGCACGAATAAAATGGTACGAACGAAACGTCGTACTATGTGATTTAAATATTACATTTATTTTGAATAAAATTGGTATAGAATTAGAACACACAGAACTGATACAGAATTAACACACTATCAAAGCCTAAAAATTAAATAATTGAATGGTATGATATTTCTTGCGCTTCCTGTATGTTTAACTGATATCTACCTGAGCATTATAAACCATATGAACACCCTGATAGACGATATTTTTCGAATGTTCGCCCATAAACTCCAAAATGTGTTCGACGAGTGCTTCATACGGCAAACCACGAAGTCTCACACAATCTTTGCGAGTACCGGACGTAATGATATGTTGAGGGAGTAAGGGTGGAAGTTGCGCGATAGGCGGTGGTGGTAGTATTACTTGTTTCGGATCAGTCGCCCTATTTAGGACCTATATGTAATAAAATAAAAATTGTATAAAAATGCACGTTGTTTACTGTCATAAACTTCACGCTCAAATTTACCTGTTGTACTTCCGCGGTTGTACTTCGAAAAAGTTCTATATAACGGCTGCCGATACAGTCTCTGTGTTTGCTCAAAGCTTTCACCGCATCTTCTTCCTTCGCAAATAATACAAAGGCGTCACCTGTTGCTCTACCGTCTGGTTTTTTTACAAATAGCACGCCATCCTCGCCATCCAACACTTGGCATGGTTTTTGTCCAGATTGAAAAAATTCCAACTAAGAGAAAATTACTGATAGTGTATACAAGAACAAAATGATAATAACGATATATAATCGAAAAGCTGGTTATCATATACGCAAATAAGACTTCAGATCATTAAATAATGATGTACCACTTGTTTAGCAACACAATCATACGGCAAGCCCCTCATTCTAACGATGACTTGAGCCCCGCGTGACAAAAAAGCGTGCGCCTCCCCGCTTGTACCACCAGCAACGCCAACAAAGTCCTCTCCGGAGGCCTTGTAAACCTCTATGTATCGTGTACCCATGTGAAGTTTATGTCGCTTCAACGCCATATCTCTGTGTTCTTTATTAATAAACCGTACCAATGCCTCGCCGTTACGCCTTCCCATAGGACTTAAACAAAGAGCTACGCCACCCCTAAAAAAGTTATTACATCAGTATATCATCAAACAGCGGCGAGCTCTTCTATTTGTAATTATGATCATTAGAGAATACATAGATATAATGATTTTTAACCCTCCATCGGCAATGTAAAATTATGCATATTCTTCGGTCAATAACTTGTGTTTTTGAGCTGCAGATTTTATACTATTTTGGACTGTATAAAAATCTGAAAATATTGTTGCATATTAGTAAAAGCTTTAACTTATTTATATTTCAGAAAATTAATTGTATCTTTAAAGTCCAACGTAATCGATGGAGAGTTAAGTTAATACTCTACAAGAAATCTATTCTTCAGAGTCGCAGTTAAATCTATATAGCATACAAGATATACGATTCCAAATACAATGCTCGTCACTATTGTATATACAACAGGTAATAAGCAAGCTGAAGAAAATTTTCTTAGAGATATATTAGGTGGTAAACTTTAGTTTCCGCAATTTTTTTTTTAAAAACTCATTTGTCTCGATATCAAAAGCAAAAAATACGTCAAAGTATTTGCCCTCGCTAACTGTACATTTTTCCCATCTTTCGAGCAATAAGTGGATTCCGCGACGATGGAACGATTGAAGCAATCCATTCGTCGATTTTCGCACATTCTCGTAATTTCTGAAGTGTGTATCCACCAAGTCGTTGTATCTATCGGAACAAGTAATAATTTGAAGGAGCTAAGTCTTATGAATACGCTGGGTGCGGGAGAACTTTCCACTCGAGCTTCATCAGTGTTTTCTTGACGGCTTTTGCCAGACAAATGTCTAATCTCTAAAATGCAACCAGTTTCAAATGTCAAAGTAAATTACACCTATAACTAACGTCATCTAAATGTGAACTGCGGAAACTAAATTTAGCACTTAATACATATATATTATGTTCCTCAGATGTATGTATATATTTACAAAAAATTAATATATATACACACACATCTTTGTGTTATGTTTCGGATAAATTAGAATAACCCTGTGCAACTAAGTGCTTTATAGAAATATATGACTACCTTGATCAATTATCTGCTTCACACAGATCCACGTGGCTTGTGCATAAATACCAAAAGACAGTTAGAGAACAAATTAATTTAATTTACTCAAAACTCTTGTTAGTTGTATATTTGGTTGTATTTTATGTATCTCAATGGAATCACACTTACTTTGCGACATTTAACCCACGAAAAAACTTGGCAATGTCTTGATCTGAGGATTGCCAAGGGAGACCGCGCGCCCTCACTACGCAATCATTGTCCACCTCCTCATCCTTGGAGCTGAAGACAAGTTTCTGTTTCATTATTTGGGCAAATAAACATATAAATATATACAACTTATAAACTTACCATATACCAGGTTCTAGGACAATGTTAATTACTTCTGGATTTTTGAAAACGTGACCTAAAAGTCAACAAGTATATAATTAATTAATTGTACATTACAATAATTTAATATATACCTCACTGAACACAAACAGTATAATTACATCAATATTATATTTTCCTACTCAACAATGTAACTGTTACATATACAACATATGTCATATTACATTTATATTGTTGAATGTGAAATTATAATATTAATAATATACTATTAGTTTATATTTAGCGATTAGCATTAAGTAAAACTTAAATGTTCGTTAACTAGGCATGCTAAAGTGATGTGGCACATGAGTGAAATGTCTCTTTTACTCACATGCCTAAATGTAAAACGAATAAATTCGGGAAGTGGAAAAAAAGGAAAAAAAGTAGAACAATCGCGACAAACACACAGATAGAAGTAAGGAGCGCACACGCGCGGAATTTTCATTCATGATTAACCTCAGAAATCGATAAAGCATTCTTCGTCAATCGGTTGAACTCATTCGTGACAATTCGTGAAAAGGCGCAGAGTCTAACTTCGATGAACAATACGAAGTACTCGTAGAATCGTCAAAATTGAGAGAACGTGATATACAACCAGCATGGTACGTTTATCGTAGAAAAGCGTGGGATGCGTATACAATACGTCGCGTGCAAATACCATGAAATCGACAAGGCGTTCATACCAGTACACATTTCCAAGTGTTTGTAGATATAGGTATACACCATCGGCGTAAACTACCGGCTACAGTTACACTTCTCAATTTAACACCGTCACAGCAGTCACAGCGTCACAGCATAGGCACGCACGTGCTCGCTAAGCTCGCTTCGCTTTCTTATAGCTGCACTTTCTGTACTCTCTTTTTCTTTCTTTTCATCCTTCTCGTCTTGTCCTTCGTCGCCCATTGGACGTAAAATTGTTGAATGTAATACACGAAATATAAAAAAAAATAAAACTAACACAATGCGCATCTCACCGTCGTGGAACGTCACGAAATCTCCAAATTATACATGTTCTCCAGGATTCTCGGATTATAACTTCTCTGGTAAAAAAAAATTTTCATAATTTATCGTTAGCAACCATGCCAAATTAGGAGGGATGGCCCAAAATTTTATAATTTCTTCGTCTCACTTTATAACGCGTTCCAAATTAAGGAAATTGTTCTTCTTTTAAGTTTCACATTTATTAAAAACAATAAATGTGAAATAATGAGTCAAAATAAGTGTGAAGTATAATTTGCAAGTAGTAATGTGTGAAGAATTTTATTATTATAAGTATTAAATTTTATTATTTTTTATTTAAAAACTCAAATGTTATTCATAAATAAATACTTGGTAACATTTGGTAAAAGTACAATCTAAAAAAATAAGATCTGATCGTGATCTATTGCAACTTGACATAATTTTTGTTATATACTTTCATATATATGATGTTATATATTAAGTGTTATTAGTTATTTATAAAATAACTTGGTACTCTCTTGAAGTGACTTTAAGAAACCTATTCTAAAGTACCCGCACTAATTATGTGAAAAATTAATAGCGTTTTCGACCCAAATTTGCATTAAGCTGAATTGGAAAATGCTATTGGTCGACGCGTTATACATGCTCTATCAATAGGAGAGCACGAAACGTCATTAAGTCAATCCAGGGTTAATGTAAATCCGATATGAATATTCTATAAAGTATAGGATATAAATATAAAAAAAAAACAATCTGCTGTGTGTACATACATTATCATATAATTAAGAAACGCTCGGGCAATTATCAATATAAGTCGATTTTTGTATTTTTATCAATATGCATTATACGTGCGTGATCAATTTGAAAAATTGAAGATTAGATTAAGGTAGGAGTCATTTCGAATTATCCGCTGTTAAGGGTGTTATAAAAAAAAAGCCATTTATTTTTACTTTGCAAGGGTTAAAAAAAATTGCTTGGATTTTCAGCGTACATATGAGAAGGAGCGGCCGGCGCGGCGGTGCGGTGGCGGAAAACGCACTATTATACACCCGGGCGCAACGAGTCTTAGAAACGTCACTGAAAGCTGTACAATCAGTACCTACGAAATGGTATGGTTCACAAACTAGTAGTTTGCACGAAGAAGCAGCGCGGAATTCTTAGAATTGAACTTAGACGTCTGTAATTAAAACTTATTGTTTTACGAAAATTTATGTGTACGTATATAGTATAATGTATGAGTGAGAGATTGATGTAGCAGTATAATAGTGACGTGTCAATGACATATGTAAATCGTCCATGGGTTAATCTTACACTATGACTAATCGTCTTTAGGATCCCTTAAGTTTGACATCTTAAAATCTCATTGTAAACTTCACTTAAGAAAGATCAAAATTATACGAGGAATTATGACGTGGAAAAAAATGATCAGGACTGTCGCAGTCCGGCGACAATACGTAATGTCTTCTAAACTTGCGCTTATGCATTTCCTCTTTGTAACCTTATATCCGCCAGTAAGTCTCCGATTTCTCATACCTGCACGAAGTGATCATTTGATTCGTGGCCTCGGCGAAATGTGCGCCGTCGACAAGTAAAAATTTGTTTTTGCGGAATGCTTGTGGAATCGATCGCCGTTTCCTCGTTTACTTCGAGAATGGCTTCGTATTTTCTAAAATTCTCGAAAGTATCGGACAAGAATCGAAAGATTATGCCAAGAAAAACCGAAGTTCTTTTGAATTAGGTATAAATTAACTTTAATCTCTCAGTTTAACTTGTACTTTTTTATTTTTTTTTAATTTCAAGGATTAGAAAAAGATAAAAGTAAATTAAACCGAGATTTAAATTTAATTCACATTTGATAGTAGAAAAACACATATAAATATTGCTTGCCAAAAACCTTCTAAGATACTTTTTAAAATGAAATTTATCTAAGTATGTATCCAAGAGTTTCCTAAGTGAATATTCTTCTTTTTGTAAATTCGCCAGAACTAAGAATCGTATTTTGCAGGTAATTGTTTGAAATTATCATGCAACGGCAACCATTAAGGCGTGATCAGACTAGAGATTGAGATTTAGATTTGATTGGAATTTAACCAATCGGAAGAAAGAAAATCAAACTCAAGTTTAGTATGAACTTTGTTTCGATTGGTTAAATTTCACAATCCAATCTTCTAATCTCTAATCCAATCATGGCCAATTTATAGAAATTTAATGTTAGTGCTGGACAATTGTTCATTTATTTTGAGTATTAAAAGTATTATTAATAGCATTCTTAATACTGAAAATAAGTGGCCAGGATTAGTATTAAATTTCTACAGGGGGAATTTGCGATGATTATTGAAAGAATTGAAGCTTCTATTGTACAGAAGCTTTTGAATTTATTATAAGAAAAACTGAAAATTCGACTGTGTAGCAGCTGTTGAATTTAATCTAACTTTAATTATCATTACTATTGAACGACAGTAGGATAGATTGAAAGATCGAGCGATGTCAGAAGCGCAACTCGTCATCTTCTTTTTTCTCACGTACGTACCTATTATCAACGCGATAATACGCATTAACGTATGTGTATTAGCAACGCAGCTTTTTGCAAGTTGAGTGTCACTGTGATAAGAGAAAGCCATTACACTGTTTAGAACGTTGCGTGGTTTGATCTGTGCTCGTTTGTGACTGAGAAAGAAAGTATGTATGATATATCTTTATAGAAGAATGAATGTTCAATCAAAAATGACTAAATCCCGAAATTTGAAAGAACTCTATTCTATGTGTCCAGAGTGTGAGATATCGAAAAAAAAAAAACGCGCGATATTGTCCGCGAAATTGGAGAACACGTCTCCAAAGTGCACTCTTGAAAGGAGAACAATTCTTCGATGAGAGTGACTTAATCAGCGAAGCAATCATGACCTCCAAGACCATCACCGTCAGGCGTAAACACACTGTACATTATTTGGCGAAATGCGCGTACAGAAACGTTACACCATGCGTATACATACGCGCACGTAACTTGTACATAGTTCTTATCTCTCACGCGAAAGAAAAAGAGATAGAAGTATAAAGAGAAAAAATAACTCGAAGCTGCCGAATTCAAACGTTGTAAGGACCACGTATGAGGACCCATCCCTATCTGTTTCAGAACATTAATAAGATTCTAATGCCCGTTTCTATCAATATATATACTACGCACAAGAAAATCAGGAGATCACTTTAAAACCTGCAAGTTGTGTCGATATTTAAGAAACTGTATGTCCGTTTCCAGAGATCGCAGGACCAGTTTTCTGAGTGCATTTTAAAGGACGAAACTACTTTGAAACAGAGTTAATATGATATTTTCCGTTCCATTGATTGGTCTTTTTTGCGAAGAGCAGAAGCAGGTCGTATTAAAATTCTGAAAATTTCACGACTTTTCAACTTTTCACAGGCAAAGCACGAGTAAGTTGAAAAATGTTATTACATACATTTTAAAGTCTTTTTGAGAATTTTTTTCTGAAGAACGATCCTTTCACCCTTTAAAACGCACTCAGAAAAATTGACCTGCGATCTCGGGAAGTGGAGACACAGTTTTTTAAATATCGACAAAATTTTCAGGTTTTAAAGTGACTCCCTAATTGTTGTGCGTAGAGTAGATTAACCTTAATCTTAGTTCAACTTACTCTTCATCTTTGCCTATAGTTCTAAAAATTAGAACGAGATAAAACCAAATTAAATCGAGATTAAAGTTAATCTACATTAATGGGCAATTTTTAGAATTTTCACGGACTGTATCGATTAAATTTTTCTTCCTTTTCTTTTTCTGAAACAGTTGGAGACGCAGATACATTTTCTTCCTGATACGTTTTCTCACGACGACGTCGATAGACACGCATACTCCAGATATTTAAGTATACATATAGCTGTAAACATAGCACTTCTGATATTCATTGGCTTACCATCCTTGATCATCCTCTGTATCACGTTGATCATATCTTGTATCTCTTTGACGTGAAAATCATTGTCGGTATCTGGTGGCATTCCGAAATCTGATTATTAACTGTCAAGGAGAAATCTATTCGATAAAATCAATTCTGATATCGTAACGCTGACAGACAAAACAACTCATCTGAGCTTTCGACAAGTCTCGTAAGAAAGACGAAGCTTGAAGATTGTGTTAACTCAAATTTAATCGTACGAAAAATTTTTACTTTCAAGCGTATCTCACGTGTCTCTTTTTTTGATCGTCAAACTACATGTGAGCATTATTTCAATACGATTGTAAAATTTACAGTGAAGGAAAAAAATTAGTATTGGTCTGTTCTTTTCAGTTGAACTTCTTGCAACGTTATCTTTTCTGTTGTTCTCTCTACGTTGGAGAAAAATGGAGGAAAGATGGACGCTACGAGAAGTTTATTTAAAAAAAATTAAATAATCGAATATAGTTGTTAAACGAGCTCAAGATGTTACGTTCCTTTAAAGGACATATTAGAAAGCGTATAACGAAAACGCAATCTGGAAGGATAAGAGCTTTCAAACTATCTAAGAATATAAGAAACAATATATTATACTTAATATAATTAATATATTTCGTATCTTTTATATACGGTTTTCATTTTCATGCGAACTCTTCGATTACAAATGACATTAGTGCCACTTCGCATATGACCTTAGCGATTAAACAGACCTTACATAACGATAATAAAAGAGAAAAAAAGTATATAGTAATTTTATGTATATACAATTATATACATATATATATATATATATAATACATATTATATAAGATAGATTTTCACGTATTCGACTGGGATAAATTTTCTCATGAGTACAATGCGAATTAAAGACTTCGAGCATGTAACGTAGGCTTGAATGTATAGAAGAACGACCGGATTAGTAAACAATATGATTTAATAAACGAATGTTACCTACTCCGTGACGTAGTTTAGAAGCTACAAATGAACGAACGCTATCACAATGACCAGGTGCATTCAGAGAGAAAGAAATTATTACAATCACTATAAATATTTACTTATAATGTAAATATTTCAATTACTATAAAATATATGGACTATATTGTAGTTAATTATATTTTCGGTGCGCGCGCACGATACATGCAAGCCAAATATACATTTTTTTGTATATGAATACGATTATTAACTTTATAATAACAATAGCTATAAAAATGAAGCATAGATACAACTACAATTATTTTACTCCATGGAATGACAAATATCAAACGATCTTTTCTCTCAATACGATATCCATATACACGGATCACGCAGAGACTACTACGAAGACTATCGAGCATCTAAACTTGAAAACTAAGATTGTCGAGGAAATGAGCAACGAAACATAATAATATATATAAATAAATACATATATACACGTGACGTTTACTCGTTACTCTGGCCCGTTACCCATATCTTCATCGGAGGACTGACCTTTAAACCGCGTACCGATAAGACGGCATCGCCTCGTGAAGGCTTTCTCAAGTCATCTGGTCGTTACTGATCGTAAAGTGCGACTTTCCTTTTTCCTCACACACAATCTTTTCCTCGACCGCGATATGAACGATCCCAAAATGTGCCGTGTCATTGAAGCGAGTGACAAAAGGAAAAACGTAGGAATTAAGGCCATATTCCGGCAACTTTGACAAAGAGGGAAGAGTATTTCGCATGCGCAGATTCCTAAATGAATCGTTGATTCTTCCACTTGGAAGATGTTAATTCTGCTACGCACTTTTGCCTAGAAATGACGATAAGATATTGGATTAGACTTCTAACTCGATATTGAAAAGTGAAATCGAGTGAGATGCAGTACATCTCAGAAATCGTGTAACTTTTTACATTTCTGACTTTTAAAAGGAGCCTTATTCGCTCACCATTATTATCACAGATTATGATGTCAAAATCGAGAAAATACAATAAATATTCTTTCAAAAATATAAACTCTTGTTTTTCTTTCACGTTAATTAATAAATGACCATAACATATTGGAAATAAATAACCAAAAATAAGATAAGTTATATATATATATATTTACAGCTATTACAAAATTATATGGAAATAAATACAATTTTTCCTCAAAACAAGAAGATAATATTTCGGATAATATTTTATAGGTACATCTATACTGATTGCAAATATTGTTTTATGTATCAAAAAATACATATTTCTATTCAGATAAAATTTGTAATAATTTTTACTGTGCGTTTGCTTACTGAACGTTTTCTAATGTCACAATCTGAGATAATAATAATGAGTGAAGAGGAACCTAAACTATGGAATACAAGAGAAATATCAATGAATATTACATGTCCGTTTAATAATATAGTCCTTATCAGCGTTCCTCGGCAGCATACTAAGTGACACTTACGAAATTCTAACCGAGAAAGAAATAGTAGAAAAAAATGTCAATAGTTTCGTTAAACTATAGCATCAGTTAGACAGAGACGACAAAAAATATGTAGTACCTGATAATATGTATATTACAAATTTATAAATTTCAAGGGGATATTTTTTGAAGAATTTGAAATTAACTTTTCGTCGTTTAAATAATATTTATATATATGGATATAACATTAATGCATGCAAAAGACTCCAGGACAAATTCCCGTCTAAATCTTCCTGAATGTGCAAACGTCGCATCTGCGATATGCATATGTGCGTGCGTGTGTGTTATGTGAACAGAATGTCCAAGAAAACCAAAGTCCGGCTAATCTCGAACGCGGCTCGCATTGAACAGGTGAACAGTGAACCGATCGATATGCATACATGTATAATCGTACACATATGTCACAGACGACGCAGGTGGTCTTGTTTTATTAGTGCCAGGTAGATATGGCACGACGCATGCTGGATATAAAAGGAGAACTGGTACCTATGTGCAACTGATGTGAATCGGAATCGAAATTAGACGAACGCGTTTCGTTTCGAGAATCTGTTATTTCTGCGCTTTCTTGATGCAGGAAATATCAACTTTGACATTTGAATTTCCATTAAAGTCATAACAAAGAATTCGTATAAACAAATGAGCAAATTAACAATAGTAGTGTTTATTATCATATCGATTGTTTGCTATACAACAACACGACTCAAAAGACAAAGTTTTCCAGAATTTGATTGGTCTGAATCATTAAATTTTGTAATATTAATTTTGAAGTACAACTTGGTGTAATAATTGATTGTAGAAGAATAAAAAAATATATTTTTTACCTTTTTTCTTTATGTTTCCGTTCTTTTGTTCTAAGCAACTAAAAATGACAATTTTGTAATTATATCGCTGTTGTACCAAACGAGCGATATATTCGATACAGGTATAAATGAAATAAATTTCATTCCCATCAATAAAATACGAAAGAGAGCAATACCTTATCGCACGTTACTTTCAAATAAAAATGACTGATTAATTTAATTACGTAGATAAGTATCTGTAGAGTTGAGAAACTTTCCCGTGTCAAAATTTGAAGTGCGTACAACGACAGATAACGGAATCTTATTTTTCAAACGACTCTCCAACTGCAATTAACGTCCAGCAGATGTTTCAACATGCTACACATCGGTCTAAATACATCGAACGAAAACGTACCTGTCCTCGACTTTAATTCCGAGCAGTATATGCGTTGAGCCTAAGAAGAGTAATCTCGTAACTCTGACGGACGATGCTGCGGATCAATTTTCTCTCCCTTCGCTTGACTCTTTTTCTAATTGAATTTACGACAATTCAGACAATTTGTGAGATCGAACGAAGAGAATTCGTCACAATCACGCTCGAGATTCATATGGATGGCGACGGCGACGACACGATATATGCGCTCGTACTCCGTAGGATCGTAGAGACTACTTGCTACTGTCGTAATCGGAGAGCACATCAAGTGCCTCGGGTTGGACTTCCGTCGCGCCGTCTGACGGCCACGCGTCGCGTAGGTCCCCGACGTGGAAACCCGCAAGCAACATGGATACATGGGTGAATTTCTTCGTCGGAACGTGATCGTGTCGGTGTTGCGCGGCTCAAGTTCGAAGACGAGACTGCAATACCATTCTGCGGCAAGCACCGTTACCGATACACCATCGATGAGGACGTGTGTGCATGCACTGGCATTAGCATATAATATCGTGCGAGATTTTTTAACTAGCTTAGCACACTTAAAAATACACACTATTCCAAGTAGAATATCATTCGGCCATTTTATTAGTCCAAAATTTCCCGTAATGAAAACATAGAAGATTTATAATCGAGAAGTGATAGAAAATAAAAAGTACTCTTTTCAGGATCAATTGTATTATTCTCCGAGAAAAGCAATGGATTAAAGAACCCTTACAGAAATTCAATACTGGTCAATTCAATATTACTTTTAGAATTTAATATTGAAAGGTAGTAATTAATTACTTATTTATTAAAAACACTGAACATTTGATATTCAAAATAAGTCATTAATTATCATCCAGTATTACATTTCTATAAAGGAAATCATAGCAACTATTAAACAGTCAATAAACTATCCTATCAATTTCTATATTTGGTATACCCTTCGAAATCGAAGAGAAAATTTATATTTGAAAAATTTTGATGAAATATTTGTTTTATACATATACTGAACAAATGCTGTTGGCTTAACTGGTCGTATGCAGTGTGGCACTGATGTCAAAAATAACGTTACATCGAAAACGGAAAAAAAGACGCTACAAATATTTTGTAAATGTTTATATGTGTAAAAAGATACGAAATAAATAACGTACGCAACGAGGTCAACTTGGCAACTGATGACAGTTTTTACATAAGCGTGAAAGGATACATTGCAACATTTCTTGTACTCCAAGGGTCGATAACTCCCCGTGAGATGAATAGCATTCTACAAAGTCCTTTCGGAGATCGTGGAAGTAGTTATAATGTTCCGGTAACTCGATATCTTTATTGCAAGCCTCCGGATGCAGACATTGCCTCACCGACGCCTGACCGTCCACAACAAATCGCGGCTTGATACCGGAAGTTACTCCAGGCATCGAGCTCCACCAGATCTCAAACTTGAAACAAAAATAAGACATTAATGTATGCGCGTTACATTACTTTTTATCATTATTATATTAATTCTTTGATGATATCATCCCGAAGAGAATACGTGAAAGAAAAATTAGCAACTGTATTATCGATACTCCCGCAATAAAAGGTACAAGTTGAATTCAAATACTTTACTTCCAAAAAAAAAATGACACGAAAGAAAATGATAAAATAAAAAGACGTAGTTTTTAAGGTCTAGCAGATGACAAAATATCATAGCAAAATCATAATATTATAATTAATTCATTTTAAAATTCGTAATTCTCTTTCCTCTCTTTTCAACAATTTTTTAGTTTTTTAATAATTTTTTATATATCTTTAATAATATCTTGCGCCTGGAGGGCGTTTTAACACAAAACAAATGTCTACATGCACATATACTATACGTATCTATATATATATTTTTCCTAACTCTTAAGAGATTATCTTTTTTTACCTGAATACTCAAAAATGCATAGATATCTTTATCTCTTAATAGATAAATGATTAAAAAACAATGAGTAAACTTCTCTCCTATTGATATTAAACGAAGCATTTCTTAGAACGGTCAATGTGAATACACATTTTAGGAATATTCCACACAACATATTGGCATCTGAAAAAAGATGTTTATGTTGAGTCCATTATATGACTCCGATCATCCCAATCTGAAATGGACATGCAATGAGCGTTCTTTGGGTGATCAACTTAAATGCAAGTAGGACAAATATAATAATTTGAGTAAGGTTAGCCGACTCTTACCCAATATTGTCTCAAGGCAATGATTGAAATGTAAATTGTTTTTATTTTATCTATTAAATTATATTTTTATTTTTTATTATATCTAAATGACTACATTATTGCGCGCGTTGGTTATACCGTAAATAGGCAATAAGTAGCACATTTATCAGTTGAAGAAATGATGTTGTACATAAAACAAGAGACTCATGCTCTAGAGGTTCTATAGGTTTGAATCTCATTAACAATAAGATATAAGTGTATTTTTCAAAATCAATTTAAATACCAAATTTAAAATAAAATTATATATATACAAATATCTTGTGTGAGAAACACAAATTTAGTAAAAAAAAATAATAAAATTTTGTCTCCAAAATAATAGGCGTCCAAGGGGCGACAAATGAGCAGTAAGGAGTTTTTACAATATCGTTTATTCAGATACGATGAACGCTATAAAGTCACGCTATCCTTTTCTTAATTTTTATAGCTGTGAAGAAAAAGATAACGTGACCTTAGCGTTAATCGTATTTGGATAAAACGGTATTGCAAAAGCTCTCTATTGTTCCATTGGATGCCCTCGGATATCCGTAAAACTTAATTAGGATATGTGTGAAATTGACCATCCGTAGAGTTCACCCAATGAGCCGTCCATGTGTCGTATGATTAAAACCTTTAACAGTCAAGCTGTATCTTAAGTGCCTAAATTGCTTTAAATGATTCGATGTGAATTTATATACTACCTACGCATTTAAATTTCGCGCCGAATCATTTAAGTACTTGAGATTCAGCTTTGACCGTTTGGTCTTTGACAAGACCTTCCCAAAAATGTGTATTCTCTCCTATTGACTTTCTCTGAATCTTAACAAATCGATACGGATCACTTTTAATAGACAATATTTTACAAATGTGATTTTTAAAATAAAATTCTCAATAAGTATTTTTTAAGACTTCTTCCACTACGGTCGATGTGAAACACACCTTTTCGATAGCTTGCTGCAGAGAAATTCCGTACTCCCGGAGGTTTCGTTCGGTCAAGGCTGGCGCGTGTGCCAGCGCGGCCTCGCTAATGATCCCGCTACTTCCGGCAATCGCTGGGTTGTCGCTGCCAGTCCCGGGCGTGCAATTCTCCTCCATTACCATCGGTCGCACGATGTATTGCTGCCTGCCCAGCACCTGCAAGGAAAGCGTACCCAAGCCGTGAAGAGCGAGACCCGTAAAACTTGGTGAACTGTTGCTATGCGAAGCATAGCGTATCAATTAAGGCGAATAAAGACTTTCGTATCTAATTTATTTCGTATCTAAATGTAGACGGAGAATGTTGCACCGTTGCGTATCAAAGTTATTTGATACCCAATGATATCTAGGAGGAGCGTATGCCATACATTTTGATGTCATCATGACGTCAACAAAATAATTATTTAAAGTCGAAAATTTTTCGATCAATTATCATTTATTTTAATGTCGAAAAATTATATTATCCTGAGTCTATTATTCCGCTCGGATGTACAAAAAAAACACACTGTATCATTAATTGAATTGACATATTATACAATGACAATACGATACGCGGATACACAAGTCTATATTCGTCTTCATATCTTGTGTGCGAGAAAAGATGAAACTTTAATTTTATTAGGTACACGCTTGCGTACCTAATATCGTACTTATCGAAGCGAGCTATGGAGTACAAAGCAGAACAAAAAAAACAGATACAAATACGAACAGCACGTTTCCCTCATTGTTTATTCGCGCTCAAAGTTAAAACATTCGTCCTGCGAAAGTAATGTTATGAAAAATATGCGTGTGTATTTCAAAAGAAAAACAAACGAAACGCACGAATTGTATACTATACGTCACAATATTGCACGTACAATTTTTACGCGGTAGCATTTAGTCTCATCTGTCTTAATATATTCATGAGAGAAAATCGTAGTAAAAACGAAGGAGACCACATCTCTTATGAAATGGCATCTCGCGTTCTTATTTCGAAGCGCAGCTCCGGCTCTTGCCTGTTCCACTTCCATTTGTGTAACTCGATAAAAATCTCGATCACATGTTCCTCTTATCACCACGTGTTTATTACTTTTTTAGACGTGTTTATTACTTAATTAAGCCAAGAGAGAGCGAGAGAAAGAGAGAGAAAGAGATAGAGGACATCATTTATTGAGTGCTCTGACAGTTCTATGGGATAAATTCACCTACAAGGCGATGCTATAATAATAGCCGAAGTTAATTGATGTCAATAGTATAGACTTTTTTAATTCCATAGTAAAAATATCGATAATACGACATCTTTAATTAATTTCTTACATTACATTGTTCTATCTGACTTAAATGCATACATTACTGAAGTCTCCGTTAAGCGCATACGTATACGCGTAATTTACAAATTAATATATTGATTTTTATCAATCTTTTTTTAAGTTTTCAAAATCTTAATTCTATAAACTTAGTATTTTTCGTAATGTACGTAATTCGATGAGTGGCGCTATTATGTCATTTTGTCAATACGAGCTATGATAACTTTTGTATTAAGGAAACGTGTATGCACGTCAGGCCTATGAGTTAAAAAATATAAGTTTTTAACTTTTTTCTGATTTTAGTATAAAGTCAATTGCCTCACTGACTATTTTAATGCGTGTGTAAAAGAATTTTTTATTCCGTTCAGTCAATTCGGAGATTTTTATACAGTTGTAATATATCAATAATAATTTCATCACTCCAGCACCTGTTTAAGCATTAAAACATAATAGTACGAAATTAAGACTTAGAAATAAAAAATATCGGTAGAGGAGACTGTGGAACTTATATAAAGGACATATGTTACGCTTTGGAATACCTACACTTATTTTTTTAACAATAACGAAATTTGTAGTGTTGACTGTTGTTCAGTTATATTATTTTTCACTTGAAGTAACTAAACAATTTCGTTATTATTAAAAAAAAATCATTATGTCCCAAAATACAGTAGATATATCTATCCTTAGCACTACAATCTTCAATACACAAATTTTTGGAAGAAAATAAAATGAACGATAAATCTTTCGGAAAGAATTGTAGCTGAATCAATCTTGATCGGTACTCACTCTATTAGATAATTAAAAAACTGCCCCCTACATAATAATAAATCTAGTACATAAAACAGTAAATAAAAAAAAATAGTATTTAAAAAATTTTAATTTTTATAGTAGTATATAAACTCACACGCAATTATAAAGAAGCACCAAGATCCAACTTGACCGTTATGGCCCGTTTTCATTGGTTTATATCTTTATAACATAAAATAAGAGATGTACACACGCGAATAACATTCGAAAACTAAGGAATCATCAGTCTGATCCAGTCATCATCAAAGGTTAAATATATACGATTCGGTACAAATAAAAATCCTGGCGATTACATAAAGAGACACGTTTGTCTTGTTATTGCCGCATGTTCATTGCTTTTCCGCTGTTTATCGAAAGACATGTTGTTAAAGAACTCCGGAGTAAAGCCTATTTCACCATACGTATTACGAGATTGAAAATTGCTAATTGGAGATTAGAATTCAGCCAATGAAAAAGAGATAAACTAAAATTAAAATTAATTCAGCTAATCTAAGTACGAAACGAATTATAGTGACAAAATTATGTGACTGTCGAATTCGCGATCTTCAATATGTGTATGTGTGACACGAGCTTAATCGATTCTTTTCGATCGAGACATACAAAACCGAACGATCGGCAGCGCGCGGTCAAGGTCACGAGCACCTTGCACCTTGAACTTGACCCACGCGTTTCCTTGTACATCGATAATGTATCGCGATTAGCGACATTAACGCCTAGAAGCAGTAGGAGCGCCTGCGACAAGAGCAGTGCGCTTCCGCCAACTGTGCAACGATTGCATATCGGAAGGGGCAGCTAGTTAGAATAAGCGCATCTGACAACTTGGAGTAATAATCGCGGACAGAGTTCTAAGTCAGTTCAGAATCTGTCAGAATCTTGCATGTAAAAAAACGGAACAATAGAGAATCGTAAATCGCTTAAACTATTCAGACTTCTTATTCTTCAGCTAATAACGAGAAAATAAATCGTGAAATTGAACAT
The DNA here is from genome assembly GCF_001594065.2 of Cyphomyrmex costatus. Taxonomy (NCBI): domain Eukaryota; kingdom Metazoa; phylum Arthropoda; class Insecta; order Hymenoptera; family Formicidae; genus Cyphomyrmex; species Cyphomyrmex costatus. The sequence continues at coordinate 454,273 of NW_017280267.1, forward strand.
GAGAGAGGAAATATTGCGAAACAATATCTTCAGCGATTCTCAAAGTTTGTTAATTACATCGCGAAATTTTACAGCCTATATTTATGAAGGTAAATTTAAGAAAATTTATATTCATTTTTATCATTCCCAAATTTAATGGTCTAGCGCAATAATCGACAGTTAAACTGATTTTATATCTTAAAAATTGATCAACATTTAATTTCACATTTTATACATTATTTCGTAAAAAATTTTGAGATCTAATGGATCTTCGTTTATGTTTGTGTAACTCGATGAAACATCGGCAAAACCATTTTTAAAAATTTTTTTTATTACTGATCTGAGAAAAGTACAGATTTCAAGCTTTAAAATGCTTTTTTTAAAATCTCGATACGCGGTTATTTTTGACGAAGTTATTCTACCTCAAAATTTGCCTATTTTTGCAGGATAGAACAGATGATGCTTTAATTTGTTAAGCAGTGTATATACATATGTGTATATATATATAGTCAAAGTATAGTTGCATTAATTATATTTTCGCCATTGTTATATGTTTTTCTTTAAGTAGCAATATGGTAAAGTATTATAGTTTTGAAAACGACGCGACGCCGCGTTTTGACACGGTCTAAAATAGGCTTTATGTAAAAGCACTTAATTAATGAAGCAAAGTACGAAAGCCCCTCGACTCTGCTAAGTCCGCACATCTTTTGTGCAAGTACACATATATACAAACAATAATATAATACACATGTCACCATGTCTTCGATGATTATCATGTGTGTGCGCCAATATACAGAATTACCGTCTTAGAATTACCGTTGCTACTAATATTAAGTAATAACGACGCTGATACCTCGGAAGCATTTACGAAGAAGTGATTTTTCAAAACGCGAAATCTATTTCCGCGACAACTCATAAGAGACGCACAATATTATTATCGCAGACTTTTGTGCTTAAAACAAATAAACAATCATGAATTATAAGGCTATAAAGAGTCGAAAGCAGTTGACAATGCGAAAAATTATTTTAATCTTACAATTAAGAATACAGTCGAACGTTTCGGTCTGTGATTTAGACCATCTTCAGCGACGCACGTAATAATAAAACAATACTCCATATATTCCAAGTTAGAATGCCAATTGTAAAAACAATTATTGTTGACTGATAAAATATTCCTGTGCACCAATCAGAAGTAAATGCATCGATGATATGTGGAGATGTGTAATAAAATTTAAAAAGTCGGTAATATGTCTGTGAAAAAACCGAAAAAAATCCCTGTTGGTAGACGAAAACATAATTACACAAATTAAATTCATAATTTAATAATACTAGATTGTCTGACTAAAACATATATGTCCGTATTCGTCAGAAGGAAACGATACAATATTTTTTCTCACAGACATATTACCGACTTTTTAAATTTTATTACACATCTTACAATTGTTTTTACAATTGGCATTCTAACTTGGAGTATATGGAGTATTGTTTTATTATTACGTGCGTCGCTGAAGATGGTCTAAATCACAGACCGAAACGTTCGACTGTATTCTTAATTGTAAGATTAAAATAATATTTCGCATTGTCAACTGCGTTCGACTCTTTATATCCTTATAATTCATGATTGTTTATTTGTTTTGAATAAAAAAAAGAGTCTATAACTAGTTTTTATATTATTTATTAAGACTTTTTCGTGCTTAAGTTGCTTTTTATGTATTTATTTATATATCTTCTTTTACGTCACGCGCGATCGTACCTCAACCTCTATCAATTATTTTTTTATATTCTTATAAATATCACGTTGCGAAGAAACTTCAAAGTAAAAACATCTAATTTATTGTATTTTTTTAAAAAGACGGTAATAAGAATCAAAGGGAAACAAACAAAATATTAAAATTATTATACAAATAATTATTTTTAAAATAAAGCAATTTTTTTATTTACTTTGGTCAGATGTAAAACGTTCATTTGTGGGAGTGCTTTATACTCACAGCCAAGACTGTATACGTGTAAATATATAAAAGAGAGCACGGTATATAGTGTCGCTGCACTTGACTTAGCGCAGAGACACTACGTATCTCCAGATATATATATAAAGGAAAAGAGGAGAAAAAGTATATTGAGCAATCAGTTGTATTTTATATTGCAATAAAAGATATGCAAAATTTTAGAAAGAGCACCGTTATAAGTTTATGTAATTTAAAAAAAATTACAATCATTTTAACTGATTTTGTAGTTATAATTTTTAATTAAGATTAATATGGACCGAAACTAATTCATGTATAACTTCCTATTTATTCTTTCATTATCCATGAAAGTATGAAAATCTATAGGCAAGCGAGTGCAGTCGAGTATAATTTGACTATTTAAACGCTTTAAATCGCTTTTAATCTAATCTAATCCTAATTTTATTCAACGAGATACAAGTATTAGAATATTTATAGCTCTATTCGTGCTGTGTTCACGGCGACGTACGTCCGTGTAAGAAATATAATAGGCAGGTTCTTTGACGAGTGGGGTTAACGGATCAAGGTGCTTCTGCCAGGAGGGAGGCACGATTCAACGTCATATGCCATGAGCACGGATCAAACGTCTTCGAAGGATGCCGCTACGTGTGTCGATGAAAAGTCTTGGCGCAACACATACGAAAGAGAAGAATCTTCACTAGACATTACGTAAATATAAGTCGCTCCTTTCGACCGGCCTTCGTCGCACAGGCGATCGTATGCTTTTTGTAAACGCGACAGGAATAACTTACCAAAAACGGAACTATAACCGCTTTCTCGAAAGTTCACTAGCAAAGAAAAGAGGGAAACTGCGAATATTTTTCGGAATTCCGAAAAACGCATGTCGAAATGCAGGAGCGCGAGTGGAAAAATATGCGAGAAGTTTTTTTTTTTAGATAAACCATTAATTTGAGAATTATGGTTGTTCTTTTATTTAAATATGCGTTTTATAATATAATATTTTATGTGTCTTTGGACGCAACTGTTCCTTAGGTACAACCATCCTTTGTAGGGACGGTTTATGCAATACGAAAAGCAATTGTTAAAAACGTAACGAAAGAGAAGGATTAAGATATTATTTCAAAAGCTATAAATTTTTATTTAAATTACATAAATATCTATTATTTAAACAATATTGAACAATTGAAATAAAAATGGTAAAAGTTCTAAAAATTAAAATTAAAAAAAAAGCGTCAATTGTATGTATTATACGTACAACTGCGCAGTCCTCTACGCACCAGTGTATTTTCTCTCCAATTATAATAATAATTGTAAGATAATTTTTCATTCATCTCAATATGAAACTCGCTGTCTGTTTCACATCTCTCTCGAGAGAAAAATTGATTAAGGAAGAACGACGTTAATACAAATAACGATACGTAAATGTGTTAAAAAACGAATTCAATTTTATATCGGATGTCGTTCGATGTATAAAAAGACGAAGCCTTGCGAAGAACGGAAGTTCAATGAACGCGAAAGAGTATTATCTATACCGCACTAATACTATTATCAGTGTATATAGTGAGAATAACGCAGAAAGCCCACGGTATTACGCGCCGTGTGGAGAAAACAAAATAGAAAATAGAAAAAAAAAAGAAAAGGAGATCAGAAGAGAAATCGCGACGAAGGAGAGTGGAGGCGACGTATGTGTTCTCTCGTTGCTTTTTGTCGACGGGATGTTGCAACCGTATAAAACCACCGCGCCGCGTGCGCGGTTGTGCACAAGGTCGAATCAAACGTAGACACGCAATGTTCTTATAAATTGTAAGTGCGTCGGTCGAACTGTGACGTCGCAAGATCGTGGTGGTGGGGGAGGGGGGGGGGGGGG